>NC_139159.1:79563981-80149514 GCF_964270905.1 Leucopleurus acutus
TCCTGGCTGCACGCTGAATCACTGGGTGACCGTAAAGCGTTTGGGCCCATCTCTGAGGGTAGGACTCAGACACCAGGATTTTTCCGTTGCTGTCTGGTAGACACTCAGCATGATTTGAACCTGTTTGCTGAGTTTCATTAGAACCTTTCCACCCATTACGGAGAGCACAAGCCATCCCTTTTCTAATCAGGCTGCACAGCGGGGATCCCGATCGTGGGCTCCAATCACCTTTCCAGCCCAGACCCCCAAAACTGGCTTCAAAGGCTCCCTCTGCAGCCGTCCTGGGCCCCGAGCACCCACGGTGCTTCCGTCAGGTCGAGTCTCACCCTGGCTTTGCACGGCTGTTCCCTCCCCGCCTCACTCCTAATGCCACCTAGAGCCTCCGGTGCTCACACAGGCCCCTCGTCTTACACTTCCTGGTCCAGCACTGATGCTATTGAGAGCTCGCGCCTCCTGCGTGAACAAATCTGTTTCACCCCAGGCTGTTAGTCCTGGGAAGCTCTCTGCCATCTCGGTTGTATTCCCAACGAAGAGCAGAGTAGCTGGCACACCGTAGGTGCTTAAGAAATGTGTGTAAGATTCACACAGAGTAAAGGTGCAGATGAACTACTCCACGAGTGTAGAGCTCTATGTTTTCAAATTGTCTTAAATCACCTGAAACAGTTTCCACTGTCCAATCTGTCCTTGAGATGGATGCTTTTGTGACCATGTGCTTGGTTGACCACTAGGTGGCGATGTCCTGCCTCTAAAAGTTCTGTGGGCTGTGAATGTGCCTTTTGGGGAGGCGGGGGGCAGGGAGGAAGCTTTGTTTCTTTCACTCCCAGCACCAGGCCAGCCCTTTAAAAAACCGCAGACCAGGCTGTGCTCCTCCCAGACTCCCCCTTTCCCTCCGTGTCACCCAGCTGCATCCCTGCAGCAGTCAGCTAATTTGGTTGCTTTGAACCAAATAAAGCCTGAGGCAACACTGTCACTCAAAACCAGGGGCCTTTTCCCTGCAGTTTGGGGGCCGGTACCAAAGGAAGCAGGCAACCCGCTGGGTTTTCATGAAATATATCTAAGAACTCATTGGTAGCCTGAGCTGTGGCCTGAACCACTGCAGGGACCAGATGCATCAATATTGCAGTGGCTCGCAGACGGCCTTGGGCTCAGGCCCCCGGCCCATCCCTTAGTGGTTCAGGGACCATGATGCTCCTCTGTGTCTGCTTGTGGCCAAACGCATGGGGACATATCCATGTCTCCCCCTGCACCCGCAGGCTGCAGTGGGGGAACCCCTGGTGCATTTGTACGTTTCAGGGGTACAGCATAATGATACGTGTACATACTGCGACATGACAGCCACGACAAGGTTACTTAATACACCCATCGCCTCACATAGTTACAATTTTCTTTTTCTTGTGATGAGAACTTTTAGGATCTACTCTCTTGGTAAATTTAAAATACATAATACAGTACTGTTAACTATAATCACCATGCTGTATCCCCAGAACTTACTTATAACTGGAGGCTTATACCTTTTGACCGCCTTCACCCATTTCCCTCACCTCCCCCCATCGCCCCTGGCAACCACCAATATGGTCTCTGTTTCTATGAGCTTTTTTTTTGTTTTTAGATTCCACATATAAGTGAGATAATACAGTATTTGTCTTTCTCTGAATGACTTATTTCACTTAGCATCATGCCCTCAAGGTTCATCCATGTTGTCACAAATGGCAAGATTCCGTTCTTTTGATGGCTGTATACTATTCCACTGCAGACAGACACGCTGCGTTTTCTTTACGCCTTTGGGTGGACACTCAGGTTTCTTCCATGTCTTGGCTATTGTATATAATGCTACAATGGACATGGGGGTGCAGATACCTCTTCAAGATAGCGATTTCATTTCCTTAAAATAAATACCCAGAACTGGGATTGCTGGGTCGTATGGTAGTTCTGTTTTTTAGTTTTTTGAGGAACCTCCATACTGTCCTCCCCAGTAGCTGCATGGATTTTCATTCCCACCAACAGTGCACGAGGGTCCCCTTTTCTCCACACCCTCGCCAGCACTTACCCCTTGTCTTTTTGATGAGAGCTATTCTAACAGGTGTGAGATGCTATCTCATTGTGGTTTTGATTCATCTGGGGAACTTGTAATGAAAATGCAAATCCCTGAGCTCTACTCCCATCTACTCTGTTTCAACCTGTTTAGATGGGACCCAGGCCAGGGTGCGTCTAAAGTCCAAATGTGTTTCTACTGAGAGGCCAGGGATGAGAAACAGTGGTTTAAAAGACAGAAACGTCAAGTTTGCAATGAGACAGTCTCATGAGTCCTGCTCTGAGCATGGATTAGCTGTGTCACCGACCCTGAGCTACACACTCCTTTCCATCTCATCTGACTCTCGTTACATGAGGATAGCAGCGCTCACCCAGACCGTCCAACGCAATGGGATGTGAAAGTGTTCCAGAGGTTGTAAATAACAGAACAGCGTGCATTTGCCAAGTACTCACTAAGCACATACTCTTAATACGTGATTGATGAACTTTGGGCAAATGCAAAGCACTGTTTTCAAAATCATCATCTTCATGGAAGCTGGCCTCCTGCCACGTGTGAGACATCTGAGCACAGGTGCAAGGTTTCTGTCACCCTCCGTGAGAAGCACATAGCCCGTAGTCAATAAACGTTTGTTAGACGCATGGTTAATAGACAAATAAAAAGTGTGAATGTCAGGGAAACCAAGACCTGTTAACCTGTTTGGTGTTTTTCAAAATATCTAGCACATGGCCAGGCACACGACAGGTGTCTAAGAGACACAATGATTTAGGGCAGTGGATGGAAGAGTATTTCTTCAGTTTAAGATCTAACGTGAGGTAACCAGTCGTGTCTTTTCATCTCTGATTTCTACACCAAGCAAGCAACTATGTTTGCCCCACATAACTACTGCCATTCAGAACTAAGGAGTCAGTTTCCTAATTACCTGTAGCTCTGAGCACAGCTGAGAGAGTGTTTCTTCAACAGCAAGTGACTCTAGGAAAGAAAAAAAAACCCACACAATTAAATGGACACACACTGAAATGCAGAATTTGTTAACGGAACGAACAGAGCACAGATTTCAAGTCGGCATTGACGTCACAGAAAAAAATACAGCTTCTGTGGACTTTCCTTCTCTATTCTGTCTAAAGGGTCCTGTTTATAAAGAGGGTGATTTGGAGCCATGTGGCTTCACACCAGATAAAGGTCAACATTGTTCCATGGATGCATTTCTGAGAAACAGGAGAGCCCCACGTTCACTTTGCGTGGTCCAAAGCGATTCCACATTCTGTTGTGCTTTTGCGGGTATGTAGCACGTGCAGGCACGCGCACGTACACACACGTCTGTGTGACACATCTAGGACCTGGATCTGTATGTCCTTCATACAGGTGGATGTTCAGAAGTCCAGGGAAACGGGGTAGCAGAGCTAAGACTACTGCTCAGCGCCACCAACTCGTCCCAGTCTTCCACACCAGCAACAGAGAAGCCCGCAACCCCGCCGTCTTACAGCTTGAACGGGGTGGACTCTGGCCACTTGTGGTTTCCTGGTCGCAGCTTTGCCTGGGTTTGAACTTTCCCCTAGTTCCATGAGGCTGTGGTCAGACCTTGCCTGTGGCCGACGCTCACGGATGAGCACATGCTGCCCACCCAGCAGCTGTCCTCAGCTCTGTGAGCCCCACGAGGCATAATGCACTTTTATCACTGATCGTGGCTGTGCGCTTGGGGCCTGGCACAGTATACCCATGCACACAGTAAACATTCAACAAAAATACGGTGAGTGAGTGAATGAACAAATAAATTCAGTTCCTTTGGGTTAAAAAAAAAAAAAAAAGTCGAAGCAAGAAGCCAACTGCTAAGACACTGTTTTCATTCTACCCCTGAGCTAAACTGGCTCTGAACTGTGTGGGTCTCCTGTGAGTGCATCTGACCTGAAAAATTTCAACTCCAAGATCACGTGCTTCAAAGAGGGCATTAGAGCTGACAAAGCCAGATGGTAAGACGGCACCAGAAATCCATGCAACAACAACAACGTTGCCCCTACTCCTTCATCCTGCGCGCTAGGCACTGTGTGTGAGGGATCTGGGGGTCTTCTGGCCTCCAAGACCCCCAGTCTAGTGGGGAAGAGAAACACGCAAATAAATGATTGCTGTGTGGTGTGTTCAGTGTAATAACGGATCATGCACAAGGCCATCAATACTGCCAGAGCATGATTTTCTCCGCAAGGAAGGTCTCAGGGTGCAGGGAGGGAAGTTGAGGTTCCTTCCCGGCAGGATTGTTATTACCCTTGAATACCAGGCTAAGGACCTGGCTTCTGTTCTAGGGGCAAAGGGCCTCCTTAGAAGACTTTGAGCAAAACCACAACCCAGCACCTGCTGTAAATGAGCGTGACCCGATATAAAGGCTCCGCCCCGGGCATCACTGAAGAGTCTCTGTGCTCCTGCCTTGTTGTGCCACACACTGTGACCCTGAGCAGTCGTTTCACCTCTCTGAGCTTCAGTTCCACCGTCTGTCAATCAAGAGGGATGAGGCCCAATGACCATGATGTCTGATGATGGACAAGAAGCGATTCACCCCCAGAAAACCAAAACCAAATATGGTGACTACTGAGAGCTTGCTAATGTCATCCAGATGAAATATATATATATGTAGAAATACCTACATATATAAATGTAGGACTGTTTTATACTCTTGTAAGTTGCAATACAGTAACTACAGCCTAATGAAGAAAAAGGCTGTACACAGGCATTTTCCCTTAGAAAGCAACTCCACATCATGTGCCCATAGCACCAGGTGGGTAGTAGGTGTTTAATAAATGCTTCGTGGATGAATGAATGAGTAAATGAATGTGACTCGAGGTGCTTGCGTCCTTTCTCCCTGCATTGGCACGTCCAAGATTTTCTCCGGCTAGAGTGATGTCGGATACAAAAAAAAAAAAAAAAATCTGAAACGGTGCTTGCTACTGTGACATTTACAAAAGCATGCTGACTTTTCTCAAGCCCCAGTCCAAAAGAGGAAGTTCGGTCGGCTGCTGGGGTGAGTTTTCCCCTGTGCCCAGCCCCTTACCCAGCTCCATGCGTGGCAGCTCAGGGATGTCCCTCATGATGGTCAGGAAGTAGGCACGGAGTCCCCGGTAGGCGTGTAAGAGCAGGAAGCACACGTCCCGGTGCCACTTGTAAGCATGCTGCATGCAGTTGTCAGAGGGCACGTAGAAGCTCCCCTGCAGGGGAAAACAGAAACGCAAGCTGACGGCTACCCACGTGGCCAGGTCCTGAGCAAAACGGGGAAGCGCTTCAAGATGCCAACAGAAGAGCTGGAATGTCTTCCCTCTCCCTCTGTATGGGGAAACCGGTGAACCTGGCCAAGCCTCTATCTTACTGCGTTCCAATTAAAATAATAATAGTAATAATAATATTAGATGATGGTGATGATGAGGACACAGACCTCGCAGGTTTGGGGCAACTGAATGTCACCCACTTACAAGCCTCTTTCTCTTGCCACTGTAAGAAGAAGCCATGGAACAGACTGAGGTGGGCTCCTTTTCACAGGGAGATGAGGCATTGAGAAAGACCTTTGTATTGATGGATGAAGAGCACACGGTGCTGAGAAGGAGAAAAATGCTTTGCTGTAAAATAGGAAGCAGTTGTGAGTTGCAGTTCTCAGTGTTGAAAGTGTAAGAGACTGTGGATGTGCCCACGCAGTGTGAGAATGCTCTGTACATTCTACTGTGTTGGTAGCTGTAGGACGCATTACAGCAGTAGAATTCCACACGTGTCATTTGTCTGATGAGGAAAAGATGCTTAAGTCTACAGTTTACTTGGAGGCCCAGACATGATGAAAAAGAAGGACCAGGACCGTTCTGACTTCCCTGCAACCCCACTAGAGAAGGATGGCTTGGGGTGAATTTCAGGAAGGATTTGTTTTAAGAACAGAAGAAGGAAATCTCACCAGGATGGGTTTGGGCAGAAAAAGGGAGGCACTGAGTAGTAAGCTTGAGAATTCCATGGACGTAGGAATCTACTGCTCACGTGGATAAGAGGAGTGCAAGCAAATGTCTGTTCATGACCCATCCAGGGCTTCCTAGCCTGTCCTGCTGGGAGAAGCGCCAGGGGCAGTGCTGGTGGAATTGCATCCTCTTGGTTTCTGTGAGCTGACTCGCATAGTTGCCGATGTGGCAGCCTCTTGCTTCCTTTGTTTCCTTTTTTCTTTGCTGCCATCTGAGAGGGTTGAGTTGGTACCGTGGGGGCAGGACAGGCCTGGTAAGGGTCAGGAGCCCCCTGAACTCCATCTGTACCCCCAGTGGTTCCATGAAGGCAGACAGTGGTGGGTATAATTATATTCGCTCTCATCACCGCATCGCGATAGTTGGGTCACGGCATGCAAGGTGGTACAAATTAGGAAACCCGGATGGAGGTCTCAGGTCTGCCGTCACCTCACTCTGAGACGGTCTTAGATTCGTTCCCTGGGAGAAAGACTGCAAGACAGAGATTGGCCTGCAGGAAGGTCATGGCGTGTGCTCTTGGGAGCAAGGACCATGGGAGAGTAGGGTGGGGCAGAGGGAGGAGGTGCACTGCGCCGTCGTGCAGGCACAGGGACCTCAGTCGATCCCACGGGGAGCTCTGGCCTGCAGCTGTCTGGCCTTGAGACAGGGGCCAGGTCTTTGTACCCATGCACTGACTGTCACTGGGCATGGGTTACCTCGGGGAAGAGGTGTGACCTTGGTCGGCAGCTCTCCCAGACAGGGCAATTTCCAGAGAGGGACTTGGCCATATGCAGTTGGCCACCATCACCCTTGGTAGAATGAGGAAGGAGTGATTCAGGCCTGAAGATAGAAACTGGGCACCACAGAACTCCCCAGAGAAAGTCTCAACAGCACCCTTCACTCCCCAGTGCGTCAAATTAAACCTGGCTTTACGTTATGAGGTCCTTTCTGATTTGAACGTAACAGAGACATTCAACAAGCTTTGTCATAAAAAGAGTTTTCCGTTTCATAAGCAGAAAATTCAGTCAGGACATCTGTGGTTGCCAGACACTCAGGGTAACTTGCATATTCCCATTTCTCATCTTTCCTATTAAGATCAGAAGTCAGTACAGTTGTAGGAAGACCAGCAAAGCTTGTGCATAGCAGGGTGTGTGTGTTGGACTCCCCAGGTCTATAGAGCAAGAAAGAATCCGCTATTCATGAAACATCTAGATATTCCCATCATACTGTATCTCAGTGGATGCTTAACAATCACCTTATAAGGCAGATATTCTAATATGTGTTCAAAATAGAATACAGATACGGTAAAAATCTCAGTATTACCAAAGGAAATACAATATAAAGTTTCCTATTCCCTAGAGTCCAATAATTTTCTTGTACATCCTTCTACAAAGCTTTTATATGCGTACGTACCTATGTGTATATATGTGCGCTTATATACATGTATGTCCTAAAAGCACAGAGAGACACTCATGTTGAAAAATGCTCTTGATATTTCTTGGCTACTCATTTTTATCACTTATGCCTTGAAGTGACCAAAGAAGTGACAGCAACTCCAATGCCCGTTTCATAGATTGAAGACTGTGGCTCAGAGAATCTAGCGAGCTATACGAGTCACTGTGCTTTGCCCGCAGCAGAAAGGATTCTCAAGTTCAGGTGCTCAGTGAAGGCAGGCCTCTGTCATCTGCCATGTGTGCCTTTGAAAAGCATGGCTGGCAGAGGACAGCAGCTCCGCTAGGTCTGCTTACTTTGACATAGGCATTAATACAAGTCCTGCAGTGACTCCATTATCTGTGACTAAGCAGAAATGAAAGCAGACAGAGGATTAACAAAGGCGTCAGATCTCGCAGCTCTGAGTCCACAGCCTGTTTACCTCAAACACCCCTGAACCCTCCAATTTCTGGTCCTGCTACCTGCTCCCAACTGCATTTTCTTATCACCAATGCCTCCTTTTGACAGTGCTCCGAGACCCATGGAAGAGGGCAAGGGAGCTCCAAAGTACGTTACTAAGTTTCACTTTTAAGACTAGACACCAATAGCATATGGATTTTTCCAGAGAGACATAAAGAAAATGTTGGAGAATCGTCATGAGGCTGATTTGATATGATTATTGAAATAATATGAAGTCAAAGTGTTAATCCAAAGAGAAATCCTAAAAACATATGGCTGGAGATTATCATAAACAAAACCAGTGCCATTTTCCATAAACACTCAACAGCACGACTTTTAGAAAGTGAGTGATTTGCCACAGAAAATCCCATTAGCCGGCCCTCCAGGCCTCCAGGGCCAGCATTGAGCAGCCAGTGCCCCCCCCACCCCCGCATTAGAATTGTATGAAGTGGATTGAAAAGCCCTGCCCAATCTCCCCAGCACAAAGAAAGAACACTTTAGCATCCCTCCTTTTCAACAGTCTGGAAAGGAAACCCTAAATAATACGACAGATTCATGCAGGGTAAGCAGAACATAGGCTGTGTGTAAACTCGCAACGGAAGGCTCCTGACCAGGGCCCACCCCGCGGCATCATCTGTGCGACATCTGTAAGAAGGGGATGATAGTTATCCGGCTGTTAGGGTTGCTGTGAAGGATTAAACAACACCACTCAGGTAAAACACAGACTTATGTGATGCCTCAGTGTAATGTCAGGGTGCGCTAAAAGGAAAATCTTTTTCAATTAGGACCCACCCGCTGATGGCCTCTGGAAATGGGTCTATGGATTATACAGCTCAAACCTCAATGGTCATCCACATAGAAACCTGCAAATGGATTGTCACTGAATGGAAGTCTTCTGGGAGCTGTGCAGGGATAAAGCTTGGTTAGAACACAGAGTCTGGAGTCAAATAGGGTCTATTCCTTGCTTGTGGACTATCACCTGACTCAGTTGGTCCTCAACACCTGAAATGTCAGTTTCCTAACATGAAGAGTGGGGATAATAATAAAGTTAAAGTGTTCAGTATAGTGCCTGGTTTATATTAAGTACTTGTTAAATGTTAGAAGTTTTGCTTTCTCATTCATTTATTACCTAACAGAGGTACCTTGCCATCACATCAGACCTTTGCATACATGCCTCTCGAATGAGTCTGCATCTCTACATCTAATTACTGCCCTGGGCTCTAGAGCTCTATTCCAAACTGCTGATTGGATAGCTTGCCTGTTGTCACACACGCACCTTGAAAGGAGCTTATTACTGCCCCCCTTACCTGGTCCTTCTCTTCCTTCTGGTCTTGGTTAATGGACCCACCTTGCCCGACATCCAAGAAAGCCAGCAAGTTCCTCTAGTCTCCAGACTTCCTTCTCACCCCAAGAACCAGTTAGGAAGTCTTGAAAGTTCTAAAATGCTCTTGCCTCTGCCCTTGTCTGAGTCTTCTCTATTGCTCACTTTAATTATTAACACATCCTTCTCCTGGGTCTCACTGCCCAGGTCTTCCCTTTCATCTGCAGCACCAGTGTGTTCCCACTGTCTACAAGATCAAATTCATATTCCTTAGCATGGCATTCAAGGCCTTGAGCCCCGATCACATCTCCTGGCTCAGCGGCTGCCTCTTGTTTCACTCCAGAGTCCACTAGCTGTTTTTCCTTCTTTTCAAGGCCTGTCCCCTTGCTGCCTAAAAGTCACCACCAAGAATCAGGTCAATGTCCTGTTCTTTGTGAACCTTCTTCAACTGCTCCCTCCTCTTGGGTCCCTTGCACATACCTCATTAGACCACCATTATTTCTGTAAATTTCTCTCTCTAACCCTCCCTGCACACTTTGAGGTTAGACAGTATGCCATTTGTCTTTGAACCTGACACACCTAGGACACAGAATGCAATGACTACATGGACAGTGAATGAATGAATGAATGGATTGTAGCATCCTCTAGAGGTCTTGGCAGCATCACGACAAAATGCGCTTGGTGAGCACAGCCCCCGATTGAAGGTCCAAACTACCTTCACGTCCCCCTGCTTAAGAACCGCGGCGCTTTAACGCAATTTTGGAATTTGGATTTGCTAGACCCCCACGATAATCATGCTATAGATATTTATGTCCTATAGAAATATACTCATTTATACTTTATATGAAATATGTATACAACCTGATTTTTACTAAGCATGCGGTAAACACTGATAACTTTTCATTTAATTCAGACACACCCATAAAGGCAAAACACATTTTTGTATAGAGATATCAGCCATCTTCTGCGTTACAGTTACGGGAGAACATGCACAGATGGAATTGGTATGTACTATTCTGGATGTGTCTTTGAAAAAGGAATGGAAGCTCAATCACACCTCAAAATCTAGAATGCTATTCATAGTAGCTACTGTTCATTGTATATGCCTGCTGTGTGCCTGGTACTATTTTTTTGGCCCCTGAATTCCTCTTCCTGGTGATGCGGTGAGTTTTTCATTATGATCTTTGTTTTTAACCAATAAGAAAATAATAATACAACAGCTTCAATAAACAGCTAACAACATTTATTATTTGACTCTGTTAAATACCAGGCATTGTGGAAGTGTTTTATATGTACTAATTATTTAATTCTTCTGCCAACCTGATGAGCTAAGCACAATTATTTATCCCCATTTTATAGACTGGGAGACTGAACCCCAGAGTGTAAACAACTTGCTTGCAGGGCTCATGGCAGGCGGGAGGTGGAACAGCAATGCAGACACAGTCTGACACTGGAAACCACACACTCCTAGTCTTTTTTTTTTTTTTTTTTTTTTTTGGCGGTACGCGGGCCTCTCACTGCTGTGGCCTCTCCCGTTGCGGAGCACAGGCTCCGGATGCGCAGGCTCAGCGGCCATGGCTCACGGGCCCAGCCGCTCCGCGGCATGTGGGATCTTCCCGGACCGGGGCACGAACCCGTGTCCCCCGCATCGGCAGGTGGACCCTCAACCACTGCGCCACCAGGGAAGCCCTGCTTCTCCACTCTTGATGTGTTTGCAACGTGGAGGGGCATATCCACTAGCATCATACTCCCAGCTCCGCTCTGCCCACTTATTGAGCAAAAGGTGAGTTTGGGATAAGAACCTAGGTTCTTCCCTGGAGTCTTCCTCTCTTAGTAGCAAGTCCTCCCTCAGAGGCATTTATCTCCATCACCTTCAGCCCTGGCGGAAGCCTGGTAGATGAGGTGTTCTTCAAGGGAGGCCTACATTTGTCTAGCACGGCTGTATCTGATTAAGTAAGTAGTCAATTCTAGAGTTCAATGTCCGTGAACCCCCTTGATCAAAGATGTAAGCCAAATCTCACATCTTAGTTTGAATTCTAGTTTGTCTTATTTTGTCTTATTTTCCAATTGGGTCAGCACTCAGTTGAGGGGAAGAGGGTATTGTGTATCAGTTCCCCTTCGCACCCAGGAGATTTGATCTCTTTGACGATGAAGTCACTAACGTTAATACTTCCCTGTGTCATACTACCTGGGGTACTCAGGAACAGAGGGAGCAAACAAGAAGAGTTGGCCAGTGCTGGGTTAGAACAGACCAGTGGATTTCAGTCACTATTTGGAGGAATCCTGGGGGTACCTTAAGCAGTAAGAAAGGGGCAGCGTGGGCGAGGACCCCACTTCATCAGAGCTTTTCTGTTCACAGCAGATTTATGATGGGTTCTGCAGAGCATTCATTTGAAAAAGAAGTCCTTAGTTAAAAAAAAATAAAGAAACTTTGAAAATCACTGGACTCATCTAATGCCCCTGCGTGCTCAGCGGCTCTATTGTAGTCCAGAAGACAAGCACAAATTGTGGAGCTGAAAATCAGACCTCAAAGTCCTTGTTGTTCATTGTTTTCCTTCCTGATTCCTAATCATTGTTTTCTTTCCTCTCTGTTTATAAGCCTGTTTTAAACGACAGTTTTTAAAAGGATACTTTTTGACTCGAATTGCTCCAAAATGACAGTGAGGTATTTTTTTTACTTCTACTTTGTGGGAAAAAGCAACAGAGTTCCATAAAGATTCAGTGGACTTGGAATTACAGGAATGACCTGGGCTCAAGGGGTTAAGTCCTGCTTTTGCTGTTCCTCAGCTTCAGCGCTTCTGACAGTGGCTTAATTGTCCTCCGGGCAAGAACGAGGATAAAGGGGAAATGTTCTTTGCCTTCCATAAAGTACAACAAGCACACAGTCCATCAGTCTTATTATCAGTAAGAACTCCGTGTGACTCTTCCAGTGGTGTGCTTAAGTGATGGTCTTTTCTTTAGTAACTTGTTCAATTCCTAGCTAACTAAGAGATTTTGACCTATTTAAAACTTTAAAAAGTATAACTCACTAGTAATTAGATAAGTTGACATATTGAATCTGAATAATTCATAACCATCTTGTAAGTTACTTTGATGCTTGTGATGTAATCTGGGTGAATGCCTGTATTGCTGCCCTTGACCCATTTGACTTTAGAGAACTGTGTATTTATATTAGAAGTATTACGATTGGGAGCCCCACTGGGTGTCTTCAGCTCATCAGTGGGGTCAGTCCAATTCCGTTCATCTTCATGATCCTAATTACTCTATACCTGGTGCTTCCTGTGTACCTGTCATTGTGCTAAACACTTGCGCTCCAAACATTAACGCACCCTGCCCCCACCTGGAAGAACATATTCTCAAGTTAGAGGAAATGGGGACACAAATGCAAAAGTGTAGTGCAGTGTGGTAGGCATCATACTAGAGGAAACCTCAGGATGCTCTGAGTGTGTGGAAAGGCGTAGGTAGGGAAGGTTTCCTAGAACAGGTGGTGCTGCGGTTGAATCTTGAAAGACTAGGCAAGTAGAGCAGGGATGAGGGAAGGCACTGAGACTGTCATAAACAAAGACAGAGAAGGAACAAATTAATAAAGTGCAGAAAAATATAATCAGTAGCACGTGGCTAAGGTAAATGAATCCAGGCGAGAAAAGCAGGAGATGATGCTAGACAGACAGCCTGGGCTCTGGGCATGGAGGGTCGGGCATATCATGTTGATCAAAAATCAATTCCCAGGCACCCAGAGACACAGAGGAAATGGACATGTGTGCCAGTGTGCCTGTCAGTGGGGGATGGGAAGACACGTGTCGAGCCCTCTTCCATGACTCTGGCTTCTCACTAGTCATTGCATCTGGCCCTCCAAACACGTAGGGAAGTTGAAATCATGATGTAAATTTGCAAAAGTCGAATGGTCCAGAGACATTAAGTAAATGGCCTGTGGTCCCGTAAGGACTAAAAGACAAGTCCAGGATCCCAAAACAGCACGGCCTTGGTCTGTTATCCCACAGGGTACTATTCTGAATGCCCCAGAATCAACATCTTCTCAACTGAAGACAAGACAGCAAGAAGAGGGATAAGAAAAACAGCAGGAGTAGGGTGAAATGGCCATCAGACACACTGGATCAATTATGGAGCACGTGAAGGGTTAAGCGATTAATACTTCCATCCCCAAGAGGCCAGTTCCAAGATCATAAACTCAGACGTATCTGCAGAATAAGTGAGCTGTCAGTCTCAGTGCCTTGGGATGTGGCGACCGCTGTAAATGTTTCTACTTCGGATTCCGTAGGGGTTCACTATGGTCTCTTAAAAATGTAAAATTCTATGCTTTTGTGATTTTAATTATGAAAGGTATTAAATTCCTTTAGCTGCCACTGGGACAGGCACAGAGTCAGCATGTATAATTACTCTCCTATTTCGAGTTCTGAAGTCTCTTGTGTGAATTTGGTCCTTATCTTTCCCCCTCGTACTTCTGGTGGGCTTTCTATATAGCTCATTCTATAGGGAACCTGGAAAGCAGACCAGACCAGAGCATCATTGAAAACAGACCCTATGTTCTGATAGCAAACATACAAACACCCATGTGGCTCCTTATAGATCTTCTTATCTGAGACACACAGAGCACCCAGAGTCATTTCTAAGTGAGGTGAGGGACGACTGTCTCAATGTCAGAGGGCGGGTACGGGCATGGGTGTGACCTGCATGAGGTGCGTCTGATCCCAGAGCCCACACTCCTGCACCACCAACAATTAATTCCGGCCTCCCCGGAGCGAATGCTGGCTCTCTCTTAGCCTCTGCAGAAAATAGGCTGTTCTGAGAAATTATTAAGGCAAATGAGAGGCCACTGCACCAATATTGTCATATTAGAATGTTTAATTCTATGAGAAACCAGCTCAGAATACTTCCGGCTTTTATTGGAATGACCATAGCAATCGTAGAAACCAAAATGAGTATTTGCATAATAAGTCAGAGTATTCCTAGAGCTTTTAAATCAACTCTGTAAAGTCTGTGTCATTATTGTCCTCCTTTTATAGACAAAGAGACAAAGTGGTGGATCTCTCAAAGTGTCAGGAATTGAGAGTTTTCTATAAAATATTATCCAAATGTATAGACCAATAATAATCTGAACGCATTTTAAGTAAAATTTGGATTGTGTCCATGACCACGTTGCAATCAAATACTGCTGTGCGTTAGCAGCTGCATTTTCCTCAGGGTTCAAGATCCAGCTGTTATATGTAAAGGCCACTAAAGCGACAGCATTAACACTGCCACACCGCTGAACCGCGGTTAGACACTGGAGCTGTTTTTAATGCTGGTCTGAAGTTAAAGCGACAGCATTAACACTGCCGCACCGCTGAACCGCGGTTAGACACTGGAGCTGTTTTTAATGCTGGTCTGAAGTTAAAGCGACAGCATTAACACTGCCGCACCGCTGAACCGCGGTTAGACACTGGAGCTGTTTTTAATGCTGGTCTGAAGTTAAAGCGACAGCATTAACACTGCCGCACTGCTGAACCGCGGTTAGACACTGGAGCTGTTTTTAATGCTGGTCTGAAGTTAACCGGCTGCTCATTATTTGCTAGTACGCTCCTGAATGCGGTGAGCACCTTCGATATGACATGTAGCCCAATCTGAATTTGTGATTGTCACCTCACCGATAAAATAAGAACAATAAGGGCAATTCCCTCCAAGAAGTATAATGAGGAGCAACTAAGACAGCAAGTGGAAGCAGGGTACTTAGAAGAGTATCTGGCAGAGAACGGACGTCTGACAAAGAATGGGTATTTGTATTACAGGAACACAGAAGAGGGGAGTGCAAGCCACTTTACAGGTACGGGAGGAGAGATGACAGAGTTCTAACATGCAAAGAAAGGACAGGTCAGAGGGCCCAGCAGGTAGAGTGGTGTTGTTGGCCATCATATCTGCAACCACACTCTACAGACACTCCCTCCCTTTTCTCTGAGCTAAAGAGATCGAGGCACAGAAACAGGGGGTAAGGGGGAACCAGAATCCCATTTCCCTGCAGTCTTCCAAATACAGGTGATTTTGACTTTCAGTATTCCAGACAGAGCCTTCAGATGATATCCACAGGCCATTTGAAAATTGTGTGTCTACCAACGAGGACTCTACAGACAATAGATTCTTTAATTAAGGTGACTGGAGTCACTACATCCCTATGATGTAGAAAATACTGCAACATCCCACATTCGAAAATGCCTAATCTCTCCAATAAAACATTTATAGCTTTTGACACTTTGATTTTCTAGTATTTTACTTCCAGCTCTTCTTCATTAAAGGCATTTCCCCAAACTGTGCGCAACGTTCAGCAATTTTGTTAGCAGTTGGCAAACCGGATGCTTAATATTTAATCTAATTGAGAACATTACACAACTCAAACTGAACAAGCAATTTAGTTGTCAGATCATCATAAAATCCCAAACACCTTTCTGATGAATGTCTTTATTTTTAAAGTCTAGTTTGAAGAAGGCTCTGACTTAACTAAATACTATCCATCAACTCAATCGGATGTATGGAATCGGATGCCTTTAAAAATTCCCAACCAGTCGCTAAGCGCGATATTCTAAAAACACGAGCGATCACGTGCTGAGTGAAAGAAGTGTGCCCTCCAATGTCAGGGTCAACCTGAATTAAAATGCTGGCTTTGCAGACTGTTACCTCTTCAGGGCTCTACTCCACATGGGTAATCGCTGAATCTATCTATTAAAAATAATTTTGGAATGAGATACCATCTATAATACAAGATTGATGACATGCTTTAGTTCTATAATAAATCAAAAGCCTGGTTGATATTAAGTTACCATACGGCCACTCCATAAATAGCAGATGCAATGAATAAAATAATAATGATGGTTATCATTATTATAGTTAATCCTATTATTTTTATTAATAAAATTTTAGTGTTAATAAAACATCATCTCAATTTTCCTCCTGATCAGATCACATTCGAGCGTTACAGGAGACAGGCAGAGGGGGCAATGGGAGAGATCAGTTACATTCTGGGCGTTATTTCCAGTTGGATGCCTTCCTCTTTGTTTTACTTGGTGGCTTTGATTCGTTGAGACTGGGCTCTCTGCTCCGGCAGAAACACCTTTTGGGAACAGGATTCTAGCTTGTTCAGGATCAAATACGGAGGAGGTCTATCCCCCTTGCACACTGCTGTTTGTGGATATAAGCAAGAGAAGGGTAGATGCAAGAGGTGAAAAGAAACAGGAGTACAAAGGAGGGAAGACTCGATGAGCTCAAGGAGGAGCGGAGAGGAAGGAACAAGCTCCACTGGGCTGGAAACCACATAGAGGTGGGCACCAAGCAGTCACCACGCAGAACAGGAGGGCTTGATGGATGTGAACTTCTCATCAGCCCTGGAGACTTGTGGCCGGAAGTCTGCTCTCAACCCAGCTCACAATAACTCAACATGTGGGCCCCGTGGGTTTGTTATGAAAAGCTTCTCTAATCCAGAGGCCAAAGCCTGGCCCCTCTCCCCATGGTTTCTCCTTGTCCTGACTTTAATCGCCCGGATATCAGCCTGTTCTGACCCTGAAACCAGTCTCCCATCCCAACCTACCAGTATGTGTATGCCTTCACCTTACCAAACCCATGTCACAGATGCCCTGGGGATAGACCCTTGCTGATTCCCAAGAGAGATCATAGTAAATGCAAGTTTTTCTCTCCTTGGGGACTCTACTCTGTCATTTCCTTTACACAAATGTTACTTCTAGTAATACTTCTACACCGAGGCAAGAGAAGCTTCTTTCAAGAAGAGTTTTGGGTGGTTTTGACCCTACTTATGGTTGATATTATTACAAACAGCCACATTTTAGAATGGAGTAGAATATACATACATAAAATGTTTAGCATGGCGCCCACGTCAATCCTGTATACTTTTCTTCAAGAATCATTGATCGGGTGTTGTTTCTGGGCTAGGCACTAAGCAAAATGCTCTTAGGAAATGTAAAAAGATTACTGGTACAGGATTTCTGGGTTCAAGCCCCTCGTAGTTCAGTGTGTGAGGCAGCACACAGGGATAAATGGTTTTGCTGCAGCTTGGGAAGTGCTGTGATAAATTTATACACAAATGCTACTACAGAACACACACACACACACACTCACTCACTCACTCACTCACTCACAAAGTGTCTGTATCATTCTTGGGCCAGTCAAGAAAAGCGCCATGTAAGAAGTGACCCTATAATTTAAAAGACACAGATTATTTTTTTTAAAAAAAAAAGGAGGATGAAAATTTCCAGGCACATATGTGAAGGCTCATGTAAAGGACAACCTTCTGCAGAAGTGAAAAAAGAAAACGAGTATGGTTGTAGCACAGCATACATGTGGGGATAAGGCTGAAGACGAGTTTAGATTTAGGGGTATAAAATAAGGCCGTATGAAGGCCTCTCTTGCTTGTCATGGTGATAAATGTAAGGTTCATCATCTCAAATTAGCCCAGGTGAGATACAGCAGAGGGAGGAGCGTCAGAAGACCAGAGACAAATTGGGAAGCTGTGCATTTTCCAGGTAAAAGGGCATCTGCTTAGGCAGTAGAAGAGGGCTAAGGCAGGGGTTACAAACTCAAAAGCCACTTAGAGTTGGAAGGAATCAGTCACTGGCGTGGACGTAAGAGACAAGGGATCAAAGATGATCCTGAGGTTGCCGGTGACTCACTCAAATAAGCAACACAGAAAAACTGTTCGGGTCCCAAGAGGATGATGTCAGCTGAATAGATACGCTGGTTAAGATTAAATCTCTAGTCCACCGGCTTGGGATGAAAACCCAGTGCCATCATTCACAGTCTACCTGGTCCTGGGTATGCCTCAGTTTCCTTGTCTGTAAAACGAGGGAAATAGAAATAGCTTCTTCCTCGGGTGCTAGCAAAGAGTGCATCCGCTGGTGTGTGCAAAGGCTTAAGACGGGCTGGAAAAGAGTAAGGACTCAATGTAGTTTAGCTAAGATTAGTCTAGTAATTCACTGAAAATATGGAGTCTGATCTGAATCTTAGCCACAGAACCTTATATCTCTATGAATTCACTGCCATGATCACCAGGACAATTTACCTAGCAAACTAGCAAACACAACACTGACCTCAGAGCCTTAAATCCAGCATCTAAAGTTTACTATATGGACAATCCCAGGTAAGTCACTTCCACTCTCAGGGCCTCAGTGTCCCCATCTATGAAAGGGGTTCACACAACGTAGGGGTGTTATGGCTGTTAAAGGAACCAGGGTGAAAGGGCTTTGGGACAGAGAGCACACTACGGAACTCAGGGATCGCGTCACCGTTACTCGAGGCATCAATGTTAAGTCTCAAAGAGTGCAACTTAGGCATCTTGGGAAGTTTTCAGGGGCTCTCCACTCTCCGACCCTCCCCCCTCCCACGAATGGCTCAGAGCCGGCAGGCAAGGCTGGGCCAAGGTTACAGTGCTCCCTGAAGGCCCCAGCAGACATTCTGGAAGCCACAAGGAGGCAGCATTTTCGTTGGAAGTTCTCTTGGGAAAGAGAATGAGGTCAACATGGGACAGAACTCCCTACGCTACCCAGGGAAAGCAGCCAATGAAGCAGGGAGAACGGCAAAAGCCAGCAAGGAATGAGAGTCAGTTCCAACAATCACTACTGGAGCAGACTGATGAAGTGAGAGGGCCAGTCCACACAGTACAGGCCTGCAGACCAGGGGCCGGTCTACCCCTGGATCGGACTGAAGACGCAATTCATTCCGAGAGGGTTTCACTGACAGGTCTACTCCTGGAATGGGAGGTCCAGGGTGAGTACCAATAAAAATATAAAGGACTGTAATAGAACTTTCTACGAAATCATAAGCAAAGCTTCACAACTATTTACAACTATTGGGGGGTCACTTAAATAAAAGAGGGGTTATCTAATCAACTCAGGGGTAGGATTTTTCAGAATAACTTCTAATAACATTCATGCACACGATATTTATTGAGTGCCACACGCTCACCCAGACGATGGGGGTTACAGGGTAAAGGAAGATGCGGTCTGTCCCCATAGGGCTTTCCATCTAGCAGGGAAGATTCAACTGTTTCCAGTGAGATGAGCATTGCACAAAGGGGAAAAGAGGGATCACTGACGGTTCACACCAGTCTAGGTTCTCAGACAAACCTTCCTTGGGCAAGTAACGTTCATTCTGGATCCTGAAAGATGCGTGGGGGAAACTAAAAAAAATTAAAAATCTGATGTACTGCCTTTCTCACTCCTTTGGGGAAAAAAAAAAATCAGTTCCCTGTTATGTCTGCAAACAGATTCCACTTGAAGAATAGCTGTCTCAATACTAACCATTTTCTAAAGGGGAGGAAACTGAGGCATGAGACCCCATAACCAGTAGGCTGCAGAGCCTACACAGGCCCTCAGCTATAGAGACTACAGCTTCTTTTCTTCCCAGCTCTGTGAACTTGGGCAAATAACACAACCTCTTGCTGTCTGAGTTTCCTGATGCATAGCATAGTTATAATAACAGTAGCCTCAGAGTTGTTGTAAGGGTTACATGAGATGATCTATGTAAGTGTTGACTGTCAACATCGTCATCAAAATCATCAACGTTGTACAGCACTGGGCAAAGATACCCACTTAGGTTGTGAGTCTGGAAAATGTATCCATGATCTACGTGCACGTAAAGGATAACTAAATCTAAACATGTGCCTTATGGCTAGAATTATCTGTATATCTCCAGAGACTCCTATCTAGACAACCAAATGAGAGATTTGAAAGAGCTTGTAGCTTCAGTGCTGGAAGAACTGATTTTGGAATTCCAATATCCTCCTCTATAAAAGGTGAAAAACAAACCTTGACTCTGGACTTCCTCATGAGTTATTCATTGTTCACTCATCATTCGTTTACACGACAATAGTTAACGAGGCCCTGGATCCAGCAGAGTTCAAGAAAGACATGGTTCCTTCCTCAGAGCTTTTGTGGTGATGGGGAGACAATGGGAATAAAACATAGGAAGTAGATGGTTACTACGAAATAACCATCAGGTAAAGACATGAAACTCACGGGCTCCTTCTAGGCAGGATTTCAAGTTCAGGGAATTCTTGTTTCTGTGATAAAAATGATCTCTCTCTTCCAGGTAATAGCGAGACTATTAATGGAAAACATACTTAACCGCCACCCCTTCATACGAAGTATAACTGATAAACTCTAATGGGTGCAAATGTATTGTTGACGGAAACATGATAACTCAGATTACTTCCAAATATCTGAGCAATGAGACTGGGGAAGAAGAAAAACTGAATCCATGTAAGTGTAGCTCTTGAGTTAAAATCCTTTTGTGCACATGAGCAAAAATAGCAGTAACTCAACTTCTATTCCTAATTGTAGCTCTACTAAAAATAATGAGAAAATTACAAACAGCAGAATGAAAATAGGAGAAGAGATCTAGCATTTATTCAATACTGACCATGTGCCAATCACTTTAAATACGTGCGAACAACCCACGGGGCTAGCATTATGTTCTGCTCAGAACCACAATTTAGTTGAGTGCAATATACAAAAGAGAGCAATCGCTTCAGAATTGCATAGAAGTGGGTTAGAATTTTGGTTCAGGTAAGCGCTCTTAGGAACAATGTTTGGCCTCTCAGATCCTTAGTTTCTTCATCTATAGAGTGGGTTTCATAATAAGAAATGTTCACGGATGTTAAAAAGCTCAGAAGAGATCCTGTTTGCAAAAACTGAACATTGTGTATATCACATAGTCCTTGCTCAATAAATATCCCTCTCTAGTTTTCCTGGGTACTGGATTTCTTGCCTCCTAAAGTGTGCTACAGCTGTTGAGTCTACACTACAGAAATTCTGTTCAATGACCTGCTTCCCCCAAAGACACACACACACACACACACACACACACACACACACACACACACAAAGTGTTTCCCATCAGACTAAGCAACACAGCCAAGAAATTTCTTACCAGACACTGGCAATATGCCCTTCAAAAAATTAAACTGAACCAAACTAGAAAATAAAACCATTTATAAAATCCCAACAGCAAACATAAGTTGAAATGAGTTGAAAATATTGCAGGCGATGATAAGTATCACGTGCTTACTTACCAAGCTAACTCAGCGTGCGTTATGTGGGAAGATGCCATTAATAATCACACAGCTGAACACTAGTGATTTGGTCTCCATGGGAACAGAAGGTACTATCACACCACTGTTCTTTGATGAATCTTTTATTATTTCAATATTTGAAAAGTGATTTTTCAAGATGATAGAAACTATCAAACATATTCAATTATGCATAACAGTGGAGATAGAAAGTGTGAAGCTTTGGAATATTCCATTGGTCCTGTTCATTTTTCAGCAAGGAAAAAAAGGACCCTGATTAGGAGAACTGGCTGATCTTTTGGGGGAAAAGATCACAATATCCAATTTTCCTGTAATTTCTAGAAATGCTAAGCCTGGAACCTGCCCCTGGTGGCTTTCATCGTGGGGTGGACTTCCTGCCTTTAGTCGTGTTACAAAGCCCACCAGGTACCAGCAAATGCTCAGAGCCCTGTAGACTCGGGGAGAACACTCAGCAATCATATAGTAAAGAGTATCAAATCTGTTTAAACGTTTGAGTTGGAGATTGAGAAAATATCAAAAGAACGGTTTAAGGTGATAAATGATGAAGACCGTACCACTCCCAATTAGCCAAAAACAAACTAAAAAAACCAGAGCTGTCCTTGAAGTTTCTCTCCCTCACCCAGACCTATTTATTCTCCCTCCAAAATGCCTCTCACTCTTAACACTACTCATTTCCTGGGATCACTACCTGGGGGCAGGTTCGTTCCTGGATTACTGCAAGGGCCACCCATACCACCGCCTGTTTCCCTGTTTCACTCCTTCCCTCTAGGAGCTATCGGGTGACAGAGACACAGGTATGCCTGTGTATGCAGGTGTTGTGATAAGCTGTTAACAGGAGCTAGTACATGGACAGCAACTTATGCAAGGTTGACCTTGTACCTTGCACTAAGTCACATGCTTGAATATATTAACACATTGACTTCTCATCCCCAAACTACGAACTTCCCACATTAATGTATTTTACAGATGTGTTTAACTCAGGTATAGAGAGAGTAAGAGACTTGCCTAAAATTACACACACGCGCACACACACGCGCGCGCGCGCACACACACTCTCACTCACTCACAGGGTCGAGAACAGAAAATTAGCAACCTAGATCCAGAGTCCAGGGTTCATGGAAGATATTGTAGACACTCAAGCAGGTATAGGATTTGAAATGCTTGGGTTTCCCAAAGATGACAATATTATAACAAGAGCCCTCTGGCACCTGGTTGGGTCATCCTCTTAGCCTGGAATCTGGAGACGACCTGCTGGTTCATTCATACCTGCATTCTTACGAATGTCGTTCAAATATCACTCCAACCAGCAACTGAAGTGCTATTCGGGGACGCTGTGGAAAGGCCCTACTGTGTTCAGTTGCTAGTGAGAAACACATAGCCAGTTGTGGAGCCTGGAGACGCTGGAACACTGCCTGGGTTTGTATTCTAACCACTGCTCACTAGCTGCTTCCTTGAGCTTTCTCTGCTTTAGTTTCCTCAAAATGACTCTAAGAATAACCTGGTTCATAGGCTGTCATTATAATTCAATGAGTAAATAAATACAAAGAACTTAGAAGCGTGTTTGGCACATCCGTTATGTTGATGGTGTTGATGGTGGTGATGGTGGTGATGGTGGTGGCGATGATGGGGATTAAAATAAGTTATGTGTTTACCCCACAAAAGACTTCTTCGGAAACTCATTTTCAAGCCTTTTATTCAAACACCTGGTGTAGATTTCAGCTCACGGTTTACAAGAAAACAGAAAATAGAACAGTAACAACAAGAAGTACCTGCACATATATCATTGTTTAAAGTTTCCACTAAAGACTGGGGGGACGGGGATAACTGCTTCGGTCAACATTGAGTAACAGAGACCAAGTTCACTCTCCCACTTGAAATGACTAAAAATCCACATAAAATAGATGAAACAACAGTTTTCAGATACCGGGCATCAGGCTGCCTAGACTAAAAGGGAGCCCTACAACTGTCCTGACATACCGCCTGCAGGGAGTTTCCATGGCATGATGCAGGCATGTGGAATGTAAGTAAGTCCTGGTAGACGCTCTGAGTTGAGGAGATTGAGCTGAGAGCACAAGGAAGTCAAGGGGCCCAGAGCCACAGGACAAAATACTGGAGAGGAGAACAGAGCAAACAAGCCCCAAAGCTCCTCCACAGCTGCGAATAACTGGTGTAGCAACAGATCGACGTGGAAAACCTCACTATTTACCAGACAGGTAGAGAGCTCAGAAGGGCATCGCCCTAGTAGTTGCGTAAAATTGCCCTGAAGACTTCAGACTTCTCTGTCCTTCCTAACAAGCCTTAAAAGCAAGTCTTGGTGGGGGGAGGGGGTGGGTCAAACTGACTCCAAATAACTTAAGTATATCTCATAACAAAGTTCTAAGTATGTAAAATATATATAGTATTTTATATATATATAAAGATCTATATCTATATAAAGATACAAATATCTCTATAAAGATATATCTCTATAAAGATATATAAATAGCACTGAACATGAAAAAGGTAAATTCACCATGCCTGACACTGAATTACCAGGCATGCAAAGAATCAGGGAAAGACAACACACAGTGAGGAGAAAAATCAAGCAACAGAAACAAATCCAAAATGGCACAGATGATTAAAAAAAAAGGGGCTTCCCTGGCGGCGCAGTGGTTGCGAGTCCGCCTGCCGATGCAGGGGACGCGGGTTCGTGCCCCGGTCCGGGAAGATCCCACGTGCCGCGGAGCGGCTGGGCCCGTGAGCCACGGCCGCTGAGCCTGCGCGTCCGGAGCCTGTGCTCCGCAACGGGAGAGGCCACGACAGTGAGAGGCCCGCGTACCGCAAAAAAAAAAAAAAAAAAAAAGTTCTCAGCAAAGAGAGTTACAGCGAGGCAAAGAAGGTGAGGCAGAGAGTGGGAGGTGGAGACATGGAGGAGAGACAAGAGGAGCTGGAGAGAGGGGGGAGTTGAGAGGCGGCAGAAGCAGGGACAACAGAGACGGGGAGACACAGAGCGAGCCGCCTAAGCGAGGGGGAAATGAGGGACGAGACGCCTGGCTGGAGGGCAAGGCAGATTCAGGGGCAGGACCAGGAAGGGACAAAGCAGGACACAAAACGTGATGACACAGGGAGATCAGCTCAGTGCTCTGTGACCACCTAGAGGGTGGGATAGGGAGGGTGGGAGGGAGACGCAAGAGGGAGGGCATATGGGGATATATGTATATGTACAGCTGATTCACTTTGTGATACAGCAGAAACTAACACACCCTTGCAAAGCAATTATACTCCAATAGAGATGCTAAAAAAAAAAGAAAACGTGATGACAGAGTAGAAGAGCAATCACCTGCTCTACTTGTCTTTTAACTCATCACAATTATAATGTATGGCTTAATGATATAAGTATTTATTTAATACATACACCTCCCCCAATAAACTCCCCCCAGCAATATCCTGCTTGTCCATGACAGCAGGACAGCACAGCTCTTACTGCAGCCTCACCAAAGCTGAACAGATACAGAAACATAGCAAGGGGGTCAAGTTACTGAATATGTTCAAGAAGAAAAAGAGGAAGTATTGCTGTTGCTTTACTGACCGGGGCTCTGAGTCTCGGAAGGTTCACTGACTCACTCAAGAACAAAAGCTAGTGAAGGGCAGAGTCCCACTTAGATACGGGTTTCTTTACCGCAAGTGTAGGCCACGCCTAAGAGCCAGAACATAAAATGATTCTTTTCAGTAACTCCTGCCAAGTCTTTAATTCCTCAGTGAATAGTTATGCTCCAATTATAGTTTTTATTTTCTCAGATGGAGCAGTTATGAGTACAGAGAGGCTCAGGGTGCATCTCTGATATATTTAGGAGAAAGAAACATTCCATAAAGCTGCAGGTGAGGGAGAAGCAATGGGATGGACAGGGTACGGAAGGGTGGGGACATGCCAGGCACGTGAGGCTCTTACACACTGTGGACCAGGTCTCTGCGTAGGTAGCTTCCAAGGCCAGGCACACAGGGGTTAGACAGAGTCTGCCACACTGGGTCCTCCTCTGCAGCTCTGTACTCGTGTGACGTGAGGCGAGTTGGTCCACGTCTCTCAGCCTCAGTTTCCTTGTGTCCAAATTCCAAGTGATGATGTTTAGCTCAGAGGGTTATTATGGGCATTAAATAGGATAAAGCACAGAGAGCATCAAGAATCATGTAACAATGGCTGTTCACCCAGAGTCCCTTTTCAGGGGGCACCTGTTGGTCCGAAACTACACAGTGAGGAATAGCTACTGCCCTACTGCCCCCAATACTTGCAATCTAGAAACTCAAGGTCTAGCGAGAGACTGGCTAGAAAATGAGCAGTGACAATGAAATACAAAGTTTGAAATGATAAGAATGAGCAAGAAGGGCTTCCCCGGTGGCGCAGTGGTTGGGAGTCCGCCTGCCGATGCAGGGGACGCGGGTTCGTGCCCCGGTCCGGGAGGATCCCGCGTGCCGCGGAGCGGCTGTGCCCGTGAGCCATGGCCGCTGAGCCCGCGCGTCCGGAGCCTGTGCTCCGCAGCGGGAGAGGCCACAACGGTGAGAGGCCTGCGTACCGCAAAAAAAAAAAAAAAAAGCATGAGCAAGAAGATATCTGGTGTCCCAAGAAGGGCATCCTGACCCAATCTGGGGTCAGAGGAGAGGGTGGGAATTGGAGGAAAAAATGCTACCATCAACAAAGCCTAGTTAGAATATGCGAAGCACATATGTTAAAGCTTGGATAGCCTTCTTCATAGACATGAAACCAATCCCCACCGAGCCGGGGATCTCACTGAGCTTTCTTCCAAGTTGAGCACCTGTGTGTGTGCATTATCCCAAGCTCAGAGAGGGGATGAGCTCAAGGACTAGAGTGACAGCCTGGGTCTGTGCCCAAGGGAGCCCAACTCCGAAGCCTGTTCCTTTCGGGTCATTCCAGGAGACCTCGACTCAAGGGTGCTTCAGAACCGCCCGGGGAGACTTTTTAACTACTGCTCTCTAAACCTCACGCTAGCTGGGCTGAATTGGAATCTCCAGAAATAGGGCTCAGATATGCATCATGTTTAAAAAGAAAGCTTCCCGGGAGACTCTCATGTGCACTCCTGGTTAATAATTATCTCCAGCTGCAGGGGCAGCCCCAGGGAAAGGCTCTCTCTGCCTGTGACCTGGTGTCGTGTTCAAGACTGTTTACTGCCAATAAGCTGCTAAGAAGTGCAAAGTGTTGGACATCTGCTGTCTATGCCTATGGTAACAAATATACTGAGGGCTAAGAAGCCATGGAGCTTGTGGACAGGCACACGTTGGCAGTGGGTAGAGCTGCCTTTGACAAGGTAGGTTTGACAGGCTGAACTGAACTACAGACTCTCTTGAGCCAGCTTACTGGGGGTGAATGGCATGTATGTCAGCTTTTAGGTTGGCTACCTGAATTTCCCTTTCTTCCTTTTTAATACAAGTGTACCTTTAGTCCAGAATGAGACTTGGGAAAAGGAGGAAGGAAGGGAGAGGGTAGCTAGGCTTGCAAGTACTGCCTGCAAGTGGTCAAGAGGACCTTGATCCCCCTCTGGCTCCCAGGATGCTCTCCAGCCACTTGCTTGTGGCATCTGCCCCTCCTGGGCCAGCTAACACCTTAGACCGAAGAGAGAAGCAGGGGCCTCACGGAATAAGTGTGCACTGCCCTGCTAGTGCGCTGACTGGGTTCAAACCAGAACACAGCTACTTTGTGGGGACTGCTTCATCTTTCCTGCAAAAACCACATCTGCCTATGTATGCGCTCACCTGTGTGTGTGTGTGTGAGCGTGCACATCACACTCACATGGACAACAGTGTCACCAAAAAGTCAATCAGCCAGCTGCTATGTGCTTTCATTATTGGAGGAAGGCATTTAAAGGAGTGTCACTGGGTTCACATCCCTACGTGCTCTCTCCCAGCATTCTATCTGTTATGTCTTCCTTGTCGGTACCCTCGGCATGGGGCGTGCGAGAAACTGAGTCCAAACTTGTCACCACCAAGGATGCCTGGTCCTGGTACTGGAGACCTTTCATGGTCTGGCCCATCTTCCACTAAACCCTACCATGCATCCTAGATCTCAAGACGACACCACAGCCTCTAAACAGGTTTTGCATGTCAGACTTCCAGTCTTTGATAAATATAGATTCCTTCCTCCAGAGATCCATAGTTATAGTCAAGGTAGGTCAGACTGTGCTGCAGTAACAAACAACCCTGAACTCTCAGTGTGTAACGCTACCGAAGCCGAGTTATCGCTTATGCAAAAGTTACTGTGGGTAAGCAGGTTTTGTGAGCAGGTGCCCTAAAAGCAGGGACTCAGGACCCAGGGTCCTTCCATCCTCCTGTGCCCCCACCTTTAACAGGCATTCCCCAACATTTCCACAGAATGAATGGAAAGCACAGAGCACCACGCAAAATATTTTCAAGGTACGTGCCTTATGCATTCCACTGGCTGGAATCCAGGCATATGTCCCCAGACTAACTGCAAGCGAGGCTTGGAATGAGATCTTCAAATGTGTGCATTAAGGGGAAAGGAGGTTGGTGAGAATACAGCCCAGCTCTACCACCACTGTCATCCTGATCACCAGCCATCTGTCTCACTCTTCTTCCCACACCTGCAATACCTTCATACCAGCAAACAACCTGAATCTTACAGACCCACTACATCATATTCCAACTGTAGGGTTTCCTGAGTGACGGGAGGTGGTCATGACAATAGGTCTGAATCGGGCTCTTCTTGGTTCAACAACTAAACATCTAAAAGTATAAATTAACTGTCCTTCACAGTGCACAACAGGAGAGGGTAACTGCCATGGGCACTCCCACTAGCAGTGAAGAAGAACAGGAGACAGACATAGGTCTACGGCAATCTTGAAATCCTGCTGGGCCAACAAAGGGTAGGTAGGCCCTCTGGTTGGGTGTGGGAAAGCCTTGATGACGCACACGTTCTGCTACTATTTGGAACTCCTTGGTCCATTGCCCTGGATCCATGTAGTCAGTGCCCCCTGGCTACGCCTTCTGGGGCACTGAGGGGGCAGTGGAGGAAATGATCCCTTGGGGGGATACAGCATTCAAAGTCTATCTCTTGCTCTATAGTATCGGAGGCCCAAGGGTTAAGATTATCTCTGAATAAAGATCGTCTTGTAGACTAAGATGGTGGTTTCTTCAACAATGTAATTTTCTTAAAAACCTAGGCTGTCCAAAATTCAACACCCATTTATGATAAAAACCCTCCAGAAAGTAGGCATAGAGGGAACTTACCTCAACATAATAAAGGCCATATATGACAAACCCACAGCCAACATCATCCTCAACGGTGAAAACCTGAAACCATTTCCACTAAGATCAGGAACAAGACAAGGTTGCCCACTCTCACTACTATTATTCAACATAGTTTTGGAAGTTTTAGCCACAGCAATCAAGAGAAGAAAAAGAAATAAAAGGAATCCAAATCGGAAAAGAAGGAGTAAAGCTGTCACTGTTTGCAGATAACATGATACTATACATAGAGAATCCTAAAGATGCCACCAGAAAACTACTAGGGCTAATCAATGAATTTGGTAAAGTAGCAGGATACAAAATTAATGCACAGAAATCTCTTGCATTCCTACACACTAATGATAGAAAATCTGAAAGTGAAATTAAGAAAACACTCCCATTTACCACTGCAACAAAAAGAATAAAATACCTAGGAATAAACCTACCTAAGGAGACAAAAGACCCGTATGCAGAAAATTATAAGACACTGATGAAAGAAATTAAAGATGATACAAATAGATGGAGAGATATACCATGTTCTTGGATTGGAAGAATCAACATTGTGAAAATGACTATACTACCCAAAGTGATCTACAGATTCAATGCAATTCCTATCAAACTACCACTGGCATTTTTCACAGAACTAGAACAAAAAATTTCACAATTTGTTTGGAAACACAAAAGACCCCGAATAGCCAAAGCAATCTTGAGAAAGAAAAACGGAGCTGGAGGAATCAAGCTCCCTGACTTCAGACTATACTACAAAGCTACAGTAATCAAGACAGTATGGTACTGGCACAAAAACAGAAATATAGATCAATGGAACAGGACAGAAAGCCCAGAGATAAACCCACACACATATGGTCACCTGATCTTTGATAAAGGAAGCAAGAATATACAATGGAGAAAAGACAGCCTCTTCAATAAGTGGTGCTGGGAAAACTGGACAGCTACATGTAAAAGAATGAAATTAGAACACTCCCTAACACCACACACAAAAATAAACTCAAAATGGATTAAAGACCTAAATGTAAGGCCAGACTCTATCAGACTCTTAGAGGAAAACATAGGAAGAACACTCTATGACATAAATCACAGCAAGATCCTTTTTGACCCACCTCCTAGAGAAATGGAAACAAAAACAAAAATAAATAAATGGGACCTAATGAAACTTAAAAGCTTTTGCACAGCAAAGGAAACCATAAACAAGACAAAAACACAATCTTCAGAATGGGAGAAAATATTTGAAAATGAAACAATTGACAAAGGATTAATCTCCAAAGTATACAAGCAGCTCATGCAGCTCAATATCAAAAAAACAAAAACCCAGTCCAAAAATGGGCAGAAGACCTAAATAGACATTTCTCCAAAGAAGATATACAGACTGCCAACAAACACATGAAAGAATGTTCAACATCACTAATCATTAGAGAAATGCAAATCAAAACTACAATGAGGTATCATCTCACACTGGTCAGAATGGCCATCATTAAAAAATCTACAAACAATAAATGCTGGAGAGGGTGTGGAGAAAAGGGAACTCTCATACACTGTCGGTGGGAATGTAAATTGATTCAGCCACTGTGGAGAACAGTATGGAGGTTCCTTAAAAAGCTAAAAATAGAATTACCATACGACCCAGCAATCCCACTACTGGGCATATACCCTGAGAAAACCATAATTCAAAAAGAGTTATGTACCACAATGTTTATTGCAGCTCTATTTACAATAGCCAGGACACGGAAGCAACCTAAGTGTCCACCGACAGATGAATGGATAAAGAAGATGTGGCACATATATACAGTGGAATATTACTGAGCCATAAAACGAAATGAAATTGAGTTATTTGTAGCGAGGTGGATGGACCTAGAGCGTGTCATACAGAGTGAAGTAAGTCAGAAAGAGAAAAACAAATACCGTATGCTAACACATATATATGGAATCTAAAAAAAAAAAATTAAAGGTCATGTAGAACCTAGAGACAAGACGGGAATAAAGACACAGACCCTCTAGAGAATGGACTTGAGGACACAGGAAGGGGGACAGTAAGCTGCGAAAAAGTGAGATAGTGGCATGGACATATATACACTACCAAATGTAAAACAGACAGCTAGTGGGAAGCAGCCGCATAGCACAGGGAGATCAGCTTGGTGTTTTGTGACCAGCTAGAAGGGTGGGATACGGTGGGTGGGAGGGAGGGAGATGCAAGAGGGAAGAGATTTGGGGATATATGTATATGTACAACTGATTCACTTTGTTATAAAGCAGAAACTAACACAGCATTGTAAAGCAATTATACTCCAATAAAAATGTTAAAAAAAAAAACCTAGGCTGTCAATGCATTTGTTTCTAGTCTCTTCTATGAGCTCTTAAATCTGCTTCAATTCTTTGATTTCGTCTTCAGGTTTCTCCTAGAAACTGAATGGAAGCTGACTTAAAGCTTTCTGGGTCAGTATATAGGAGATTTGGGGCATTAATCGAATTTTTGCCCCAAGTCTCTGTCTTTTCTGTTTTCCCAAAGTCTGATACAGGTCAGTGGCTCTCCAGTGTGGCTCTCCTCCAAACAGTGTCTTCTGTTTTGTGCCACTGACATCTTAAACACATGACCCCTGGGGTCACCACTGAAAGGAAAGAAAGGCCAGAGAATCAAGCAAGATGTTTTAAGAGTGGGGAAAGAGGCCTATATCGCCTCTCCTCCCATTTAAATGGCCAGAACCTAGTCCCAAAGCCTAAACCTAATTGCGAGGAAAACAGTCCTTAGGGACACCTAAAAGAATGAAGGGGCGGGGGGCTTCCCTGGTGGCGCAGTGGTTGAGAGTCCGCCTGCCGATGCAGGGGACACGGGTTCATGCTCCGGTCCGGGAAGATCCCACGTGCCGCGGAGCGGCTGGGCCCGGGAGCCATGGCCGCTGAGCCTGCGCGTCCGGAGCCTGTGCTCCGCAACGGAAGACGCCACAACAGTGAGAGGCCCGCGTACCGCAAAAAAAAAAAAAAAAGAATGAAGGGGGTTTGGGACCATCTCCACAGTCTCTTCCACACCCACCCGAACACCAAGGTTCCACGTGTCCTAATTTAGCGCATCTGCAGGGGGTGGTCTCTGCTGGGGTCACACAGCACTGTCATTGGGGGAAATCCCTTCTAGAATCTCCAGATTCTGGCTCCTATAGCAGTGACCCTTACACTAAGACCACAGTGAAGAGAAATGGCCTTCTCTTTGATGTCAAGACTTCCACTGGGGGATATGCGCCCAGCTAGATGTCAAGAAAGAACCAAATGAATAACCACTATTCTGGGCAAAGTCAATTACAGGCCCTCGCCATCTATCAAGAACGGGCTGAGAGACTTGGGTCCAACAAATCCATTCACAGTGAAATGCTTTAGGTTCAGTCCTTGTTTCCACATTAACACAACACTAAACGTATCTTGGCAGAGTTAGAGTCAACCCCCGGCCAACTGTCTTTCTGGCTGTAACTGTGCCCCCCCTCTCTAACTTGGTCACCAGTATTTGCAGTGGTCAAAGCATCTGGGACACCACCTCCCGGATTCCCTCCTTTCCCTCCATGTATGCTTAGGGCACGTGGTGGACCCTCCCACAGTGCAGATCAATGCCACAGTCAGTCTTACACTCTAGCCTCAAATCACCCCCAAACACCTAGCTCTGGTGAAGAACCACTGCACTCTCAGGAAGCCTCATTCTCCTACATCTAGTCACCCACAGCTGACTTTCCTTATGAAGCCATGTTCCTGAAATAACAAATCACCTTTCTAGAAAGACTGAATGTGGGATGGAGACTGGAGACCAGCAGAGCTGCATGGAGACGTGGGTGCTAGAGGTGGGCTGTCAGGCTGCTGTGATTACAGCAACGCCGGCTTTGGTTCAAGGAGCCCAGCCTCCCTGCCAGACACTGTCTGGGTGTTTCAGATTCATTCCACGCTCGATCAGCAGTCACCCTGTGCGGTCAGCCCTGTTATCCTTTGAACAGGAGAACAGGATCCCAACTACCTGAGCAGCCTCACTCGTACCCCTCGCCCTCTTGGTCACTGGGTCCCAGCCGCACTGGCCAGAGCATCCTTTATCATGCCACTTTTTCTCACCTCTGGGCCTTTGCCACAGCAACACTTTTTTTTTTTTTTTTTTTAGCCCCACCGCGCATCTTGTGGGATCTCAGCTCCCTGACTAGGGATTGAACCTGGGCCACAGCAGTGAAAACGCCGAATCCTAACCACTGGTCCACCAGGGAACTCCCCTGCCATAACAAGCCTTTAGCTCAAACATTCTTCCTCCTCCAGGGCCACTGTCAGCTCATTGGATGCCTCTGTGCTACCAGAAAGAAATTTCCCTCCTAGGTGGATGAATTAGGGGGGAAAAAAGGTCCCTTGTCTGGGTGGGCACAACCCTATCGATGCACAGCTTGGCAAGTGGAAAGTGGGTGGGATTTCAGCCCCAACTCACCTGCTCCACCGGGCATCTATGTACAGTGTACAACTTACACAACTGTACATGGCAGCCCTACTTCCCCCCTCACTTCTCCTGGCTATGTCTCATCCTTCACATCCCAGCCTACATTCCCTTTGCTCAGGGAAGCTGCCCTGTCCCTCAGACCAGGTCAGATCCCCCCATGCAGCTTCTTTGCATTCATGACAATATTATTAAGAATTTATATGTTTTCTCTCCTTTCTTCCCTGACAACAGGAAACATATACCACTTGCTTCTATCTTAATTCCCAGACTTAAGCATGAAGTGCATGTTGGATATGCAATGAATGCTTAGAAAATAAAGTACCAAACACAAAGTTTGCACATCCCGCCTCAGAGCAGGTGTCTGCAACTAAAGTTTATGCCCTTCCTCCCCTGCCACCCTCCTTCTCTTGGCAATATTACCCCACTGCTGGTTCTTGGCCAAGTGAGTGACAGAGACGATTCTCTGAACTAGTAGCCTGGCAGGCTGGTGGTGTGTTAGACATCATGTAATGGGAACCTGCCCAAGGGCCCAACTCCCTCTTTCCTGACCAGGCAATGTACAAAGCCTCAATCTCTTTCAGCCCCTAATTTCTTTGATGTAGACTCCGCATGACCTGTCACCACACCCACAAAGAGGGCAAAGGCAGGCACATGGCAAAGACCTCTGGACACTGTCAGCTCGCTCCTGGGTTCCTTAATTCCTTTTTGCTTAAAACTCCGGTTACTGATCAAGTCTATCATTTGTCTGTATCCTCAAGGGCATGACCTGGGTTTACCCTGGGAAAGGGGGGTAAAATGTGCTTGGAGTGATTTAACTGTGAGTGTTGAGATTAACGACTATGCCCTCACAGAATGCTTTCAAGTGGAACAAAGAGACTCGTTAGACAATCATTACATTTAAGCAAAATAAGAGAAGTATGCCCAAAGTGCAAATGTAGGACAGACAAGATTAGGGGCTTAGGGTTACCTGGGGTGGTCAAAGAAGGCTTCACAAAAAAGGCAATGACTGAATTGGGTTTTGAAGGCTAAATAGGAGTTCTTTGGGTGGGAAGAGTGACGGGAGAGGGTCAGAGAAGGATATTCTGGGCAGAGAGGATCACATATATTCCCTTCTGTGAGTTAAACATTCATTTATTCAATGTAAAAGCCTAAATTAGGATCGTCCATTAGGACCCTTGACAGACAACTAGTACATCTACTTAATTTGCAATCTCTCCATCCTACTTCCGTTGCAGCTCTGACATCCGTTTATCTTTCCACTCTACTCAACTCACCTCTGCGTTGCCCAGGCAACTATTCTACTCTTTCCTGGACCACTGCAACAGCCTCCAACCTTGCCTCTCTGGCCTCAGCCCTCTCCTTCAATCAGTCCTCTGTACAGCAGCAAGAAAGATAACCCATCCTTTTGTGCCAATCCCCTGCTTGTAATATTTTTGTGGCTAACCTATTCACAGGGTTCCTAATGATCAGATCACTGGTGACCTTCCTGGCCCCATGTCTGTTCACAATGACCTCCCTGGAGTCCCCAGATGTGCCACGCCCCTTCACTCCCTGCCCTTGGCCCTGCTGTAACCCTTCCTCACCCCTCCCCTCCCCTCAACCACTGACAATCCATTTATTAGACTCAGATTAGAGATCCTTCACTCTGAGAAGTGCTTCCTGACTACATCCGACTTCATTAGTGAAAAACTGCCTTTATTCCACACTGCCTACTTTCAGATGTCTTGTCCCTCTCCAAAGAGTCTAGGCAGGATGGGGGATGCCAGGTAGCAAAGATGAGGTAGGTGCATCCCTTCCCAGACTGCCCTGCGACTTCCCTTTATGCTTCACTAGCAGACCCCTATCCAAAGACCAACCCCCTGCAGTGTGATGTCCTCCGCTCTCTCTAGGCTGTGCTTGTCTAATTCATCACGAGGTCAATGAAAATAGGTGCTCTATAGAAACATGTTAAATAAAGTAATAAATCAAAGCTTCAAGCTAAGGACATTCTCTCTAAAACAAGAAAGATGGGCCAAATGACTTCAAAGGTCCTAAAGGTACTGATGTCTAGCCTTGGAAGATGGAGGGCTTGGGAAGCCACTAGTCCATGGCAAGAGATGGATCTAAACCCAGTCCTGCACCCTGTTACCTACTAGCTGAAAAATCGACTTAAACTTCCTCCTGCAGAGAAGCCTGCCCTCAATCACCCTGACAGTCTTGAGACCACCCCGTTACAGGTTCCAGCAGTGCTACAGCACCGTAGATGATTCTTTCTTAATGTTTATCTTCCATGAAATTACTTTTTCAATATTTTTTTTTCTGGCAAAATTGTAAATTCCAGGAAACTAGGGATGGGGCTAATTTGTTCATGATGACTTCACGCATCCTCCCGCTTGAGCATTAACTGTAAGCATTGTCTGAAAAAGCGCAGGAGGAACGGTTTACACTCAGGCTCCTCAAAAACAAATTATTATTATTTGCAGAAAGGAGCACACTTTAATATAATTATTGATTCAAGAGATACCTGGATTAGATACCTGGTGCGGAGTGCGGCAGACACAGCCCCAACGCTTACAGGAGGATTGAAGGAGACGAGCAGGTGAGAAATGATTCCAAGTGGACAGAAAGCAGGGGTCAGACTCAGCATCCCTGGGCTCACGCCCCAGCCCTGCCAGGGACCGGCTATCTGACGCTGAGCAATTTGCTGAAGTTATTAGAGCTTCAGTTTCCTCAACTGTATCGTGTGAATCTATGCAGGGAGCTGAAAGGGAGCATAATGAAAACACCCAGCGCAGAGCCTAACACAGAGGCGTGTTCAATATATTTAGCTGATATAATTATGCTAGAAGGTAACTGTGATTTGCGGTGTCACCATCACACCATCCCTGGGAGAGAGGAGACGGTCGGGAGACAGGGATGCTCAAAGGGGGAACCACCTTTCCCATCTTGAATCCCAGGCAAAATTCACAAAGTGAGTGGGTTTCTTCCTCTCCATTAAGACAACAAGAAGAAACAGGCTCAGAGTGGTGAAATGACTTGTCCAAGCTCTCATAGCTCATCCATGGAAGAACCTGGCCTTAGCCCTACCAGGCCTTCTTCCTCCAAATCTGGTGATCTTGCCTGTATGCCCTGCTGTGTCTGCATCTTGTATTCACTTGGTACGTGTTCACTGAGCGTCTGCCGCACTGGAACCTGAAGATGCAGTGGGGAAACGCAGGGCAGTCTGGGAAGGGAGGCACCTACCTCATCTTTGCGAGCTGACATCCCCCATCCTGCCTAGACACTTTGGAGAGGGACAAGACACCTGAAAGCAGGCAATGTGGAATAAAGGCAATTTTTCACTAATGAAAAGGGTGGTGCATAAATAAGCAATACTATAGGCTTTTGCATGAAAAGCCCATTTCCACTGATTTATATCCTCTTAGAAATGACCTGTGCAATCGTGTTGGATCCATATGCAGATGGATGCCATACACCACACAGAGAAAGCCCGTCATAGCCTGTGCACCACTTAGCAACCTGCTATCTATTCCACAGGATTTTAGTAAATGAGAAAATCATTTAAATGAGAAATTTAGAACCATTTAATTTTAATGGAGTGGCAGAACACAACAGTGTTTGCCATCGTACTTCCCAAAGTAACAGAAGGCATTAAATGCAGTTTTTGTGAGAACTATAACCCATGCTTTCCTTTAAGTAACTACTGTTTTCCTGGTAACTTCTGGTCCTTCCTCGGGTACTTATTAACCTTAGAGCACAGCGTTCACACATTTCAAACAGCTGTTCTCTGCACCCTCTGAAATCTCTTCGATTTCATTCACATACAAATATCTGTGTAGCACACTCCATGTTTAGGTATCACACCGGTGAAATGAGTTTTGACAAAGCACAGGGCCAGAGAGCTGAATTGCAGGTTTGCACTTGTCCATTTGGGGAAGTTACCTGAGTTCACCAGACTCTGCTTTCTTATGCCCATAATCAGGAAACCAAAACCAAGGAACAATCATTGTTCTCGGGGCCAAATTATGACTTTTGTGGGCCCCAGGCACTTTCATCCACTAAAAAATAGATTTAAAATTACGTTTGTATGATTGCACTAATACGAAGATTAATATAATCCATATTGGATTATCTCCATCTTCTGGTTCTGATTTTAAATGAAATTAAAACATTTCTGTCGGCCCCTGAAAGTACTCTGGGCCCTCAGCACTGAGCCTACTGTGTCTGATGGCTAAGTCATCTGTGGTCACAGCTTATATAAGATCAAGAATCTAATAAGATCTCAACTCACCTCATCTGTCCCTCCAACATTAACTGAGCACCTACGACGTGCCAACAACTCAGATGGGCACCAAGAGCAACAGAAATGACAACATCCCACCAGGCGGGTCAGGCAGCCAGTTTCCTTAGTGCTACGTCACAAATTCCTCGTACAGAGCCTGAGACATAGTAGACGCTTGATAATTATCTGATTAGCCACCAAACCAATGGCAGTGTCTCTACCTACGGAGATGTCACCACCCAGAGTCAACCTAATGATGCGTTAACAGTAATAATGAATGTCTGTGTCTTATCCTCATGACTCCAGATCCTCAAGAAAGGAAGATGTTGACAATAACAAGCAAGTGTATATTTAAAGCAAAGGGCAAAGAGCAAAGAACCCAATAAAAATGGAGCAGAAGGAAAACGAGGAAGCGCATGCCTGGGAGAGGGGAGATTTCTGCTTGGAAGTCAGGTCCGTGCCTCACTTTCCCTCCCACCTCCATGCTCACCAGACCCACGCCTCCCATCAGTGAGGGCAGGGCCGTCACGCCACAAGGCTCAGCACAGAAGGACTCGCAAAGCCAGGTCCTGTGTGCGCATGCGCTGTGTGAGCATTATTCCCTTCAAGGAAGATGCCGTTCTTCAGTTCTCGGCAATCTGACTTAAAAGGAAGCTGGCATTTCCTCTCAATGACACACGTTCCTCTGTCTGGGGAACCACCTTCTAAGGGGAGCAGAGGATGGAGGGATTCCACTTTGGTGGCCAAGGTGTTCATCTCAGGCACAGTCACCTGCTCCGGCAGCACGGTTTCTGTGATCTCCACAGGTGAGCACAGGACTTGGGAGGCTCAGAGCACCGGCGGGAAACAGATCTGTTGGAGAGTTAAATGCCTAACCATCTGCATACAAGGGCTCTCGTTCTCTCGCATATTCTGATGTTCTCAGAGTCCACGATCTCAGACACTCGTTCATTGAACAAAGGCTTCCTGAGCACGTGCACTGAGCCAGGCACACGCAAGGGAACGAAGCAGAAAAGCACCTGCCCTCGCAGAGCGGACGAACCAAAGCCCCTTCTTTGGTTGACCATCAACCTAGTGGCTGATGACGGGTGGTGGGCTGGCATCGGGCTGACTGAGTTAAAACGCCAGCTTGGTCCCTGCCCAGCTGTGTGACTTTACAGATGTCGCTTAACCTCTCTCTGTCTCAGTTTCTTCAGCTGTCAATGAAAATAGGAAACTCTTTTGTGGACACTGACAGAGTCCACGCGCAGCAGTGGTTTAACAGAGTCCCTCGGTGCAGAGCAGGTGTTCAAAAATGTGATTTCAAACGATCAGCATCACACTTTTCACACGATCGTGGAATTCAGAACTTTTCATTTCTCCTTTGCCTCACACACTGGATCTCATGACCCATTGAGGGTAAGGACTGAGTTTTATTTGTTTCAGCCCCTGCAGCACAGAGATGCTAGCACAGAGTAGGGGCTAAGTAAAGGACTGGCAGACAGATAAATAGACAGACACACTGATGCTCCTGCTGAAGAAGCAGAGCTCTGAGGATGAGGAGAGTTCTAAAGGCTGCATCCCTCCACCACGTGGCCATTCCTCCCCCGGGGAATTGGAACAACCCCACTTATTTCATTCAGTGAGAAGGACGTGGGTGTGCAGCTTCCCTGGACCGAGAAAGGGATTCTCCTACTTTTGAGTCACTGGATTCCTGATCTTCAAGAAGAGTCTGTCAGACTCTGAGCATTGATTAAATGTGATGGTTAATTTCTCATGTCAGCTGGGCCCATCTACGGCACCCAGATAGACGGTCCAGCGTTATTCTAGATGTCTCTGTGAAGGTATGTTTCAGAGGAGATTAACCTTTAAATCATCAGACTCTGAGTAAAGCAGATTACCCTCCACAATATGGGTGGGCCTCGTCCAATCAGTTGAAGACGTTAAAAGAAAACAACTGATGAACGCAAGACCTGCCCTCCCCACCCTAAAGAAGAAGGAAGTTGGCCATTTGGTCAGCAGAAGGCCTTTGGACTTGAACTGTAACTCTTCCCTGGGTCTCCAGCCAGCTGGTCTGACCTGCAGGTTTGGACTTGCTGGCCTCCACATTTGCATGAGACAATTCCTTACAATAAACCTGTCTGTCTCTCTGTCTCTCTGTCTCTGTCTCTGTCTCTCTCTCTTTATATATATGAATATATGCACAGGCATATTATCCTACTGATTCTGTTTCTCTGTAGAATCTGAATGAATACATCAAGCATACATCATGTCCCCAGTTGTACCAGGCAGTGTCAGGGATATCACAGTAAAAACAGCACAGCAAAGACTGAAGGAGGCCTCCAGCACGATCTCATCCAATCCTCTTTCTAGACATTGAGAAACTGGGGCCCAGAGAGGGCAAGTATCTGGCTCAGGGTCACACAGCAGGGTACAGCCAAGAACAGGAAACATCTAAGATCCTTCGTTCCATGTCCTATCCACAAGATAACGCTGAGGTTCTTGTAGTAATGTTTGATTTCATTACGTGGATAAATTCAAAGAAAAATAAGACCAGCAGAGGATTTTATTGTGCCAAGCTCTCCGCTCCAGGCTTTTATATGCTTATTTCATTTAATCTTCTCAGCAACCCTGCAAGGCAGGCATTAGTATCCTCTCTGACAGATAAGCCATGAGTGGGAGAGGGAAAATAATTCCCCCGGGGCAGAGCTGCTGGCTTTTGGGGGAAGGGAACCGTAAGCTCTGGCTCCAACCCTGACTGTGAAGCTCTCCCTGCCTAAGATGCTGCAGGAAAGAGCAGGGCTGCAGGACCAGAGGGACCTGGGCTTATGGGAAAAGGGGCGTGACACGTCACAGCAAGCCTCACCTCCTCGTGATTTTCCATGCCAATGGGCTCATTTTGCTGTGAATCTCTAGTTTCTGCACATGTCTCTGCACAGAAAGGCTTATTTTGAAGGGAACACCTGTTCTCTAATCGCTCCAGCGGACACTGCCATCTGCGCGGACTTCGATGTTATTTGCTGCTGCGCTGGGCTTCTTGGGGATCTGCGAGGCACAGCCCCCCAGGGAGGCGGGGGAGTGGATTTTATTCTTTGCTTGGCAGCCCTTGCCAGGTGGGAAGGCACAGGATGGGCACGAGGCTCTGAGCCTGCCTAACTGGATGGGACCCAGATGGAAAAGGCACCGGGAAAGAATCAGGTCCTGAAAACACCCCACTGAGCTGCGAGCACGTTCACCGCTGAGCATCCCCAGGTAAGCTATTTTACCAGACTCTGGTAAGAGTCAGGTGTATCTTCTTTGACACACATCCCCCAAAACAGCTCAGAAAAGAACGGGGAAAAAAATTCTACTGTACTGTGTGCCCGCTATGGGTCTATTTCTCTACTGTTTTTACACAGACTAAGGCCTAAAATCCCTTCTAAGATATAGGTATTATCCCATTTTAGAGTTGAGCAGCCTGAGTTTTTACAGGGCGAATAGGGTCGTCCACGGCACAAAGCACTGAGCAGAGCAGGTATTCGAAACCAGAAGCTTCTCTCTGCCACATCACTGCCACATCTTCTCTTCAGATGTCACCGAATCAGGCTGAAATGGTCTACAATGTTCCCTACCCCACCCCATGCCAGGTCTAGGGTTTCTGCCAAGGGCAGTCCCGCTTGGCGCCCACATGTCCATGGAGGTGTCTCACTCTCCTGCTCTCCCGCTGCCGTCTGTCTGCTGCCAGGTAAGGCAAGGAACGCCTTGCGGCTCAGCCCTCTCGCCGCTCAGAGCTCTATATAAACACGACCGTGCACTTGGATCAATCGTTCGTCCAACACACATTTCCCGAGCACCCACTACGTGTGCCGGGCGCGGTGCTGGGCCCTGAAGGTGTGGAGCTAAAGGCAATGGCCTCTGTCCCCAACCACTCGGAGCCCAGTGGAGGAAAGACAGAGAGGCCTAGAGTTGACTGTGGTGAAAGCATTTGGGAGAGGGAATTGCTTGCTAGGAAATCAGAGAGTGCTTCACGGAGGTGGTGGCAACTGAATGAGGCATGAGAGGCTGTGCAGACAGGAAGGAACAGAGAGTCCCTTCAGGGGCAGACACCAGATCACCATCATCCCCATATGCTCCTGTGGCCCCAGCAAAGGCCCTTGTCTTGGGATGTAAGTGTCAAAAGATGCTTTGAACTGATCTATGACCCCTGATGTTCCAAACCATGTTCCCTGGAAAACAGAGTCTGAACTGGAGATTTTCACGTGGCTCTACTGGGGAGGCTCTTGGAGCCAGAGGCATGAGAAGTAGGACTGTACAGACGGAGAAGCTGGGCTGTGATTTGGTCCCAGCAAAGCCTTCAGTCAAGCTCCGGCGGGTCTGGAGCAGGGACTGACCTGCGGCAGGGGTCGGGGGTGACCTAGGGGGGGCACACAGCAGCCCCTGATGAGGAAGGGTCTGCGCCTGGCCTTGGGGATACAGAGGGAGCAGGAAGTCCCTGGATTCCACCCCTCCCCATCCCATCCTAGAGCCCTGAAGCCGTCCATGCGCACAAGGTAATAAGGAAATGCCCACCCCTGCTGGCTGGGTCTCTGCTTTCCTCTCCCTTGCTACTGTCCCCAGGTCTTTTGCCGATGCTCAGGACACCGGTTCCTACGGCTCGGTGGTTGCCGGAGGTCCTGCATCGACAGGAGTCCACCTGCACAGCAGTTGTCTTTGGCTCTAAAGTCTGTGCCCTCCTGGGCACAGAGCCCAGTCCTGGGTTCAGGTCCCCTGTCCCTCAGGAGGGTCTTGGCAATTTTCTTCTAAGCTCCACTCTTGAGAACATGTGACACAGCCGCCAGGACAAGATGGAGACTTGACGGGGCAGCTTTTGCGGCCAGACTTCCTGGTTGGGCTCAGAGCTGGGAAAGGTGATGTCACAGGAGAGCCAGCTGAGCGTAGGACCTGATGTGCTGGAACGTCTGAGGACAGGGCTTGGCTGCACAGGGAGATGCAGCATCTCTTTTGGGGGCTGGCCGAGTGGGCAAATTTTCCCACTTACGACACGGGTTGTATGACGGTTAACTGTGTGTGTCAACCTGACTAGGACACAGGGTACCCAGATATTTGGTTAAAAATCGTTCTGGGTGTGTCTGGGAGGCTGTTTCTGGATGAGATGAACGTTTCAAAGAGCAGAGTGAGTAAAGCAGATTGCCCTCCCCAGTGTGGGTGGGCAACAGGCGCTCCATCAACGGTCTGAGCGGAACAAAGAGGCTGGGTGAGAGAGGGTCTCCCTCTCTTCCTGTCTTTGCACTGGGACACAGGTTTTCTCCTGCCTTAAAACTCAGACTCAGGGACTTCCCTGGTGGTCCAGTGGTTCAGAATCCGCCTTCCAAAACAGGGGACGCAGGTTCGATCTCTGGTCGGGGAAGTAAGATCCCACATGCCACGGGGCAACTAAGCCCACGGGCCCCAACTAGAGAGCCCGTGTGCCGCAACGAGGATCCCGCATGCCGCAACTGAGACCCGATGCAGCGAAAATGAATAAATAAATAAATGTTTAAAAACAAACAAACAAAAAAACTCAGACTCAGATAGGAGTTTACACCATTGTCTCTCCCACGTCTCTAGGATGCAGATGTCACATCGTGGGACTTTTCATCCTCCATGATAGCATGAGACAATTTCTTATAATATACAAGGGAGATGCATAAATGTCTCGTCTCTATCTATCTATCACCTCTTATTGATTCTACTTCTCTGGTGAGCCCAGACAAATACAATCTGGTTATTTCTGAGCAGGCCCCTAATAATAGCAATCGTGTATTGGCTCAAAAGAAATACAGAGTAATGCTGTAGATGCCTAAAGCCCTGTGCGTCACAGAAGTGTAACAACAGGTGCTTCTTAGGAAGAAGGACCAAGGGGAAGGACAGGGTACGCATATTTACTGAGCACCTACTGAGTACCAAGTCCTGGTCTAAGCACTTTTTATCCATTACAGCAACGAATACACATATTATCCTGTGAGGTTATTAACTATGAGCAACCCCACTCTACAGGTGGGAAAACTGAGGCTCAGAGAAGTAAGCAGATGAAGGATCGAGCCAGGTTTTGAAATGAGCTTAATGTGAATGGGCTTTTGAGGTTCCACACGGTCCGGGGGAAGCCCCTCACAGCACATCCATGACCTCCATGGAACCATATCCTTCGAGTTACCCATGGAAGAGGCGCCACGTGAAGACGCTCCTCCCTGCATCAACCCCGGGGCCTGGCACTGGGAACACGTTCGATGAATGCAGCAGCCATCAGAGAAGGGATGGACGCATCGACGAGAGGAAGGGACGCAGGGAGCAAGGAGCCTCTACCAGAGACATTGGAAAGGAGCCGAGATCTCATAGAACAGACGCAGCCTGCAAAGTGAAGTCTGCAAGCTTGGGGCCTCTGCCCCCAGGCAGACATTACCTCTGAGGAAGTCGGCTTGCAGTATCCAGCTCCAAAGACCAGGTTTTCCAGGGAAAGGCTAGACTGTTCTGGTCCTGTATCTGGGCCGCCTTTCCCAAGCCAGGAGCCTCTTCCTGGACGAGTAAAACTGAAAAGAAGGGAATAGAAAGAATTGCAAATTTATATAATTTTTTTCTAAAAGGATGTGAAGAAAGTGATGGGGCCATTAATTCAGGCCCTTGATGCTGTTATCGGGGAGCCTATGAGATAAGCCATTTCGAAGAAGTAGCTCACCCTCGAGGGATGCTTGGGTGGGACTTTCTGATGCTGCCGTGACAAGTGGGTGCAACTGGCACGTGAGCCTGGGGGCCAAGGATGACACACACACCACTATGTGTACACAGAAACGCCCCCTAAGTGCCCACAACCTGCCTGCTGAGACTCACTGGGGCAGAAGTTACTTAACCACCTGGGCAGGTGGGACGGGCTTCTGGCCAGAGGCCAAGGGGAGCCTCCGCCTGCCCTGGTCTGAGCCCCTCCCCTCTCCTTTCACTGGCATAACCCGAGCGCGATCCCTCAACCCCCATCCCCTCCCTGAACCTCTGTTCTTCTGTGGAAGAGCGTAAAACGATACCCACCTCCACGACCCCCGCGGGAGTCTCATAGGATCGTGGATGTCAAAGACTCTCACCGCATCGATGCTACTTAGAAACACTGTACCTGTTCCCAGACAAAAACACAGACCCTGCCCAGCTCTGCAAGTCATCACAAGATCAACCGGCAGAGTGTGTCTGCAATCGTCAACTTTAGGATCAGAGGAGATTAGAAAAGCCTGTGTGAGCTGAATTCATCTTATTTGGGTTTATGATCATTTCTCTCTCCCTCAACCTTTTCGAGTTTCACCAATGGATCTATCGGTAAAGTCTACTTAAACCTCTTCTCCCTTTCTTTCAGATCCCTTCTATTAAACACCCTAATGGTTAATTGTCATGTCATATTGTGAACATTTTTTTATGGGCATGTCTAATTCCCCCAGGAAGAGTAAAAGTCTCCAATGGCCAAGAGGGTCTTGATAATACAAGGCCCCAGATGGCATTATCTCCAGCCTAGGTGCTCAAGAAATATTTGTGGAAGGATTGAACTTACACCTTCCAGAGTAAAAGCTTGATGGGGAAATAAAGCTAACGTTATATTTGGGTTTAACTCATTTATTCAAATACTTATCGGGCTAATGCTATATGCCAGGCAGTGTGTGAGGTACTTGGGTGGCAAGATGGTTAAGGCATGGTCCTCAGTGTAAAGACATTTGGGTCTAGAGAGGGAGGCAGATGTAATATATACAATGCGGGTAAACTCAGGCCAGTGAGAACAGAAGGGAAGTTTACAAACCAAGCTGGGTGAAAGGGATGAACAGCTAGAGATGATACTTAAGCAGAGTGTGTATCGCCAAGTGGTTAAGAGGCAACCGGTAGAGCTGGGCTGCCAGGGTTGAAATCCCAGAAGCAGCATCTGTCAGCTCCGTGGGGACAGTTTTAAACTTCCCAGTGCCTCTGTTTCCTCGTAAGTCAGAAGAATTGATACCAGCACCTTAACAGTGGGGTTGTTTGAGGATTCCATGAGCTTAGCCACATACGCCTTTAAATACCATGTCTGGCAAATAGTAATGATTCAATACATGCTAGAAGTTATTGTCCATAATACTACAAAAATAATAAAATCTAATATAACCATTATATGTATATAGCTATTTTGAAAATACCACAAATACAATCAACTCTAATAAAATCATTTCTCCCATTTGTTTAGAACTGAGATTCGAAGCAAGTCTACAGTTTAGCTAGAAAATGGGTAAAAGGAACATTGCAGAAGAAATGCAGAATATGTGTAAGAGCAGCAATGCTCGTGGCACGTTCAGGGGACCGACTGTAAATTAGTCACTAGAATAACTCGCTAGTTGTCTTCGGTGTGGCCCTGAGTAGCCAAAGCTCTCAAGTGAAATCAAACTGCACCCATGTGAGAGTTAAACACTGAGGGTTAAACAGACCTCAGTCTGTTTCAGGGAAGGTGAAGGATCTTTTGCGGTTAACTTTTCATTTCACACCTGCTTCTTCCTGGCTGGATTTAACAGTTGCTGCTGAAACTGCTTTTCTGGAAAAACTGGAGCTTGCCCTACTTGACAGGTATTTCCCATAACCTTAAAGTGTTCCCAGCCACTGTGAACGAACTCACAGAAATGCTTCCTGCAAAATCCAGAGAACAGAAGGCAGTTCTATTTTTACCCCCATCCCTGGAGAAGCCTAATCTCTCGTGGTGAATTTCTATCTGCACTGCTCTCCAGCAAGGTGGCTGCAGACAAACCTGTAAAGCACTGTTTCTGTCAGGAGGTTAAACTTTCTATGCAGAGCGTCTAAAATTGCCCCATGAGCGAGCAGAGCCCGGGACGGAGCTCAGCAAGCAGATAGGCACAGCGACTGGCAGAAGCACATCTGGTCACATAGCCCGGCCAAGGTCTCATTTCCTTCTCTTTGACCCCAGCAGGGGATCGGGACCCCTCCCCAACAGCGAGTGGGGACCGGAGTCTCCACCACATGCATTTCAACCCCCAGCACTGAAAAGGGACATTGGGAAAGCTCCCTTCCAGAAACTCCATGCTGCAAGATTGCATCCCCGAATATCCCTTTGCCCACGTGTGCAACCCATGCCCCCATGCATGTGGGAGGTGTGAGGTGAGCTGATGTCCACATCTGGTGATTCCAGGTGCTTGGAGGAAGACACCCGGGCACAGTACAATGTGCTCATTGCTGTCGGCTCTGTCCCTCTGCTTAAGTCATTCAGAGAACCTCAGTGCTTCGTGGGACCACGGAGATAGATGCTCTGGGACAATTCACTGAAGGGCGAGCACAGGGCCACTCAGGTGGTCCTATCGTTGAACAAATAGTTACTGGAGGAAGGGGCAGAAAATCGTGCGCCTGGCACTGTCCTCGTGTGAGAGTCACTAAAACCTTAAATGGACGGGACCCACAAGCGTCCCTGGTTTAGGGATGAAGACTGTGTGTCTCAGGGGTGTTAGGTGACTTTTCAAATAAGACAGGGTTAGAAAAAAGCCAGTTCAGGTGAAGGCAGCAGGTCTCACCCATTCAGCACCAAGGTTCCCTGCCGGTGTCCTCCTGACTCCAGGGGCACCCGCTCCAACATCCCTGCCCATCTCTCCCCTGCCCTGCAGTGAGGGCTCAGAGCCTAAACCTGCAGCCTGGGGGAAGCTCCTCTGGCCTGAGCTGATCTCTCCTGGCCAGCTCTCAGCATCTCAGCCACACGGGAGACTCAAGTGTAACAAGAAACCCAAAGCGCGCCCCTCCGCCTCCCCGTAACAGCAGGGCTCGCAACCTCATACCTGATCAGGGGCTGTTGCAGGGCCACCAGGGCAGCGTGGATGGTCACCGAGATCACCGACAGGTGGAAATAGTCGAACATGACGGGGACCTGGTGATGCAGGCCTCTCCGGGGGTGGAAGTGCAGGCCCAGAGCACGGCTGCTGATCACGGGGACCCCGGCCATGTCCCGCAGCCTGGAAGGCAAGCGAGTGACTCACGTGAGTGGTGGCAGGTTGTCCCTGCTGCCAGCCAGGTGGGTCCACAAGGCAACCTCGCCCACGCACAAGCACCATGCCTGCCTCGGCTTATCCAATTCCTGCAAATACTCCACTAGGTAGCAATTGTTTTCCCCGCGATGGGCAAAAGAAGCAACCGAGGCTCAGAGAGGGAAGAGAACCCGTGGGACATCACGCAGCTGCTAGGCAGCAGAGCTGGGGCTCACACTCTGCTATTACCGACACGGAGCTCATCTGTCAGTGATGGAAAGATGCCCAGACACTTTTCCAGGCTCAACGGGGAAGCCCTCCCAGACCCCCATTCCCTGCTTGCTCTTGTATTTCCCCCACAGATGCCCAGCACAGCACTTCCTTTGTACCTCTGTGTTTTCTACTAGACTCCTACCTCTTAAGCGCAAGAACTGCGACTACTTCATTTTTGTATCCCTAACACCAAGCTTAGAATCTGGCATATTGGAGAAGTCGGTCAAATATCTCCTTATTAAAAGGGATATGTGACTGAATGAATAAATGAATGACCCCCAAAGAATAATAAGAGTCTGATCAATTTCATCAAGGACTCCCCTACCTTCTCTCTAGCGTTTTGTAACTGGTATGTGTCTGATTCCCAAGAGATAAGCCAGCTGGTAAGCAGAGCCTACAGAGTCTTTGGTTGTAAAAAAGGGGCTGATCTTCCTCTAAATGAAAGCCATCCAGGGCTCATCCTCCTCCTCTGCACACCAGTCACTCAGGCTCTCTGGGCGTCTCTGAACCAGACCCCTTGGGAAACCTGGATGGAGCGTCTTCTGTGAGCAGAGCAGAGAGCTCAGAGGATGTCCAGATGAGAAGCTTCTTCTTCCTCCACGGAGGAGGAAAGAGACACAGAGAGAAAACAGTGAGGGGAGCAAACTCCCAAGACCCAACCCAATGGGCTTCGCTTTCTGGAAATCCTTGTCGCTTAGAGCTTGGGTGCAAATGAATGCCAGGTAGAAGAGTTAACTAAATCAGCGGAGCCAGTGTCACTCCAAACTAGCCCACAAATGATGGCCTCCTCTCTTACCAGGAAGAAGCCTGATGGCAGGGGGCACAGAGTGTCCTCTCCTGAGTCTCAGGAAGCCATTAACATTCATATTCACTATCATTCTGACAACTGTTTATGCGGCCTTACTGTGAACTGAGCATGGCGTTCTTTCCCTTAATGCACATGACAATCATGTGAGGTATCCACTGACGTTATTCCATTTATTGATGAGGAGGTAAAGCCAACGTGAGTTAACTGATTTGTTCAAAGTCACAAGGCCAAACCTAAAAGCTGGGCCCAGGTCTGTCTGACTCCACAGTCTGCTCTACACTACTGCACATAATTACTTTGAATCCATTCAGACACAGGCTGCTGCAAATCCTAGGACTGTCCTTAGGGCTTGAACAACAGGGGGTGAAATACATGTCAGGGTAGCAAAGATGTCAAAAACGTTAACAAGAATTTAAGCCACTTTAATAGGAGTAAAGAATTCAGAGTGAGGGAGGTGATAGCTCTTTCGTGCCCTGAAAGGAATAGAGCTAATTAATGGAGATAAAATACCAAATGTAAACTAGAGAGCTAGTGGGAAGCAGCCGCATAGCACAGGGAGATCAGCTCGGTGTTTTGTGACCACCTAGAGGGGTAGGATAGGGAGGGTGGGAGGGAGATGCAGGAGGGAGGGGATATGGGGATATGTGTATATGTATAGCTGATTCACTCTGTCATACAGTAGAAACTAACACACCATTGTAAAGCAATTATACTCCAATAAAGATGTTTAAAAAAAAAAAAACTCAGTTCTGGGGGAGGGGGAGGTCTCAATTTAGAAAAAAAAACATAGAGGTAAACTGGATAGCACTGAGAGGAAAATGCCTGGGTTCTTACACAGGAACTAAAACCAGCAAAAAAATCAAACAAACAAAAAATGCAAAACACAGAGAAAGAGCCCTGGTGTTCAACTGAAGGGGAAGAGATGACTTAAAGAGATGACTTGTGTACCTGAACTGCGATCCAGACTGAGAATTTTTTGTTTTTTTGTGGTACGCGGGCCTCTCACTGCTGTGGCCTCTCCCATTGCGGAGCACAGGCTCCGGACGTGCAGGCTCAGCGGCCATGGCTCACGGGCCCAGCCGCTCCGTGGCACGTGGGATCCTCCTGGACCGGGGCACAAACCCGTGTCCCCTGCATCAGCAGGCGGACTCTCAAGCACTGCGCCACCAGGGAAGCCCCCAGACTGAGAATTTTGATGCGTGGTTACAAGTACTGAACTTGAGGGCAACTGAAGGAAGGCACAGAAGGATGACTTGTCCCTTGAAGTAAAGAGGAATTTCCTGATAAGCAGAAGTGTCCAGGGACAGAATGGGATATAATGGGGAGACATGAGCTCCTGTCTCTGCGCAAGCACATGTTCATGGGTCTTTGCAGAGTAGCAGGTTCAAATGTGAGGTTACACTAGAGCACTGTTTCTCACCCTCGGTGATATTGATATTGGGGACTGAATAATGCTTTGCTGGGGAGCCGGGATGCAGTCCTGTGCATTGTGGGATGTTTAGCAGCGTCCCTGGACTCTACTCACTAGAAGCCAGTAGCACCCACCCACCCCCCGTGTAACAATTTAAAATGTCCCCAGAAATGGCCAAAATTCCCTGGGGGACAGAACTGTCCCACCCACATTGAGAACCACTGGACGGGATGGACATCAAGAGCCCTTCTGCCCCTAATATTAGATGCCATGCTTCTCTATTTTGATCCTGTTCAAGCCTAAATGGTTACAAAGAAGCTGACTGCCTGGGTCATGTTTCAAAGCCAAAAGTCTATCCCCAGGATGTGCTACAGATGTCTTGTCACCCTTAAACCCAACTTATGAAAATGAAAAAATATGGCATTTTCAATTCTTCCCCAGCCTCTGGCTTCCTGTTCCTGTTAGCTAAGCGCACACTCCATGAAAACGCTCTGCTCTGATTGTTGTTAAGTGCTTTGTACTATAGGGAGGAAGTGACACATGGAAACCGGCCCCACCTGCATCTAGGAAGCCACGAAGAGTAAGAAGACATTGATCTGTACCCTTGGCCTGGCTTAGGTATCACCTCTCGTAATCTTCATAACAGACCTATGAAGTACAGAATCTATAATAATGCCCATTTTATAAATGAGGCTACTGAGAGTTAGAAAAGGGCAGGGATGCACCCAGTGTCTCACAGTCAACGAGCACAGAGCCTGTTGCTGAAACTCCATACACTTTGTTTGGGCCAATCTCCTGTACACAGCCTCTCCATTAACTACTGTTTTGATGGTAAGAAGGTCACATCTATTGTGTCCACCATAACTTATCATTGAGGCTGCCTGGAGAGCTGGGTAGGGAATGACTTCCAGGCTGGGTTTGGGATCAATGGCAGGGTTCTGTGATCAAATGGAAATGTCTACCAGGGAGCTATGGATGAATACTTCTGAATGAAGGGGCACAGGAAGATAGGGCAGGGGGTGTTAATAAAATTAATAAAATGAGTGAATGACAGAAACCCTAAATAGTTGAGAGGGAATATGAGGGCAATAGAGACGAGGACTTCATTTCTGAGTTTATAGCTTAGAAAGAAGGTCAGCCTCTTATGGGGCTTCTGAGTTCAATATGGTGCTAGAACAATAAGTCCTGGAGATGGTGTGAGGGAGATAAGATTTCTCAAGCATCCACCATCCCACCAAGAGGTAAGCAGAAGTGATGAGAGAAGCAGGTGTCCAGAGGGGCTTGGGGTCCAGATAAAGACCCCAAGAGTGAGGGATCTGTGATGTTGAGCCCAGACACAGCGGCAGGACCTTGGACAGATCCTCCGGCCAGCCCAGAGATGAGGCGTGACCACCTACGGTACATACACATCAGCAGATGTCTATTCTCAAAGCACAGACACAGTCAGGTTTCTGACATTTTAGTAGTGGTCCATCTGTGGTTCAGATCCCCTCTGATTCAATGTCCCGTGTTATGAAAACTCCCATAACAATCAGACACATCTCGGGGATGGGACAGTCCTTGGGAAGGGAGCCAAAGCACTAACAGTGCCTCTGAAATTTGAAGGGGTCGGGCAACCATTCCGTCAGCACTAGCCCCTTGGCCACCTGGTCTCCCATTCTCCGCTGGAGAAGGTGAAGCATTTGCTGAAGAGGCTGTAGAGATCAGAAGTGAGGATTAATTTCCCCGAAGTGGTCAGACTGTGCTGAGATTCTGCTAATAGAACAGATGGAAAAGAAGGACCTCCATTTTCACCTTAAGCTTAATGAGGGGAGTCTTCACGTGAGCATGCTCTGTGTCCCCTGGGGGAGCACAGGCCCTGGTGCCTGACTTATCCTGCAAAGGCCCTCAGGAGAGAAGCTGAGGGTGGCTGGATTGGCCAAAGAAGGGTCAGCAGCACTGGGGCGGGGGTCCCCACCAGTGTGAGATGAGGATGAAAGTGCTTGTGTCCATTATCCAAGAGCCAGATGTGCATTCCTCGGAGAAGAATCTGCCTAAAGAGCTTCCTGCAAGGAGCGAATGACGCAACCATAGGAGGCATCATTGTATCAAAGAACAGCAGAGGCTGGGGGAGAGGGAGACCGCCTAACGGGTATAGCTCCACGGAAGACACAAGAACACCCCAGGAGCAGAGAAGGCGGTGATCGAGCATCTACCCCGTTAAGAGCCCTGCTTGCAACTGAACCCATCACGTATGACTCCCTGCCCCACCTGCAATCTCCTCCCTCCTCCTTGTGCCTGGCCCTGCAAGACCCACACACCCCAGGGGGAAGACAGGAGGCTGTATCAAGCTGCTCACCATACCCAGCTGCTGCAGCGGGAGTTTCCTACCCCGAGAACGCCTGGAGCAGGGGTGCAGTGGAGCGAAGGCGCAGTGTCAGTGAAAAGAAGTTATAAATTGGATGAGAGTTTGGAGTTTTGGTAACACATTCGACTGGACTTTTTCATACCTGAAAAAAGGACTATCTATTCATGACATGAAAGAACAGAATTATTGAATCCGATAAGCAGGAAGCTGATGGACTTTCAATGTACGTCAATGGATTTTCAATTTTCAGAAAGTTGAAACGTCATAGCAGACATTCAGTGTAAAGATGAGGGTCCCGGCAGGATCTCCTTCGATTCAGAAGGGGGCCTTGAGATCTGCAGCCTCATATGGACATTAATCTAAAGAGCTAATTAATACTGCATTGCAAGTGTACGGAGGCGGGTTCGGATACAAGAAGGTGCCGGTTCATAGAGCAGGAAGTCAGGAGTTCTCTGTGCCTGCAGCCCCTGAGCTACCTGCCTAAAATACATGCAGCTCTAAATGACCACATAGATATTCCTTGCCCTCGTTTCTGCAGCTGATCAAGAACCGGGTTTCTAAGGGATGTTCTGAGGTCATGGCCATCAGGATACCTCAGGGCTGGAAAAGTGTTGGGCAAAGGAAACTCTATTATCACGATTCAAGGATTCCAAGGACACTCACTGTTGTTCACTGTCTGTAAAGTGCAAATCCACCTTGAGTTGGAAATCGACTTCACTTAGTGCCTCTTCCACCTAGAAGAGAAACAAAGTTTAAGGACTGGTCCAAATGAAACATGTAGCCGGCGGGTTTCCCAAAGTTTAGAAGAAGGAGCTCACAGCAAAATGAATGTCACTTATGTGTAAAGCAGAATTTCCATGCATGTTCTGTGGAATTCTAGTTGAATGCGGTGCCTGTATTACATGGACAGTAGAAGGAAGGGATTTATGTCAAATTTGGGGAAAAGCCAATTTGCAGGAAAAAAATGTGAAGTGAGTTTTCTAGACTGCAGGACTTTTGAGCACCTTATTTCCAGAACAGATGTGATCTGGAATCCTCTGAAGCAGGAGTGAAGTGTTCTGTGGCACGTGCTTTGGAAAGGTTGGAGCAGTGAATTTGCAGAGAGGAAACCCCACTTGGCTAGAGATGGGAAAATGTTGGAGGTGGTGTTACTGCTGGCGCCTTCGAGGGGCTGACGCTATTCTTCAGGTTCATAGAGGAGGAAGCTGATGCTCAGAAAAGTCGTCAGTTCCCAAGGCGGCCCAGCTTTACATGCAAGCGTATCCTTCACTTTTGTCTTGAGATCCATTACATCTAACCATTTATGCTTTCAGACACTTTAGCATTTCATGTCCTATCCATGACTGTTTCCATTCTTAGCTTTTAAAAGAAAAAATCAGTTTTCATTCATTAGCATGGGAATCTATTTGTTCTACCTGCCAGCTTCTCAGGTACATCTAAGAGATGGTAACCCACGGCTCTCCTTTTCCCAAACGTAACACCTCATCATCCCCACCTCCAGGAGAGTCACTTGCTAAGTACCGGATCTAGCTGATGTCCCTACTCAGGAAACCCAGATAAGTACTACACGCCCGTGACAGGGCGTAATCTCCTCCCCACAGCCACGCGGGATGGACCCCTTCTCCTCTGTGACCCACAAAACCCTGTTTTTTTTCCTATCTCAGCATTCAACACTTCCTATAAAATTGTCTCAGCTTTACAACTTTTGCGTTATAAGCCCAAGAGACAAATATTAGCTGCAGACACCTTTTGCTTAGTCCTGATCGTACTTTTTACAATGTTTTGAACAAGTAGAAAACATTTAAAAATCAGGCAATTTCACATTTCCATTGCAGGTTTCCAGCTTCTGAAAAAACAATCCATGGATCTGGCCGTGCTGGGCTGGCATTCAGAAGCTCCACTTGGGTCGGGCTCAGGGGACTCTCTGACAAAATCCATCTGACTGTGGCTAAATCCCCCCGGGCCCTTTTCTTACCCAATATCCCCTGTAATCTGGTATCGTTATGGGAGAGACTAGTCTTAATCCATTCTGGATCCCCAGCTCCAGAGACAAGGTCCCGCCCACGGAAAGTATTCGTGTATCTTAAAGGATAAATAAAGCTCTTCTCCACCTCCCCCCTTGGTTTTTATTTCTTTGCAAGAATATCCTCATTCTGTAGGGATGGAAATCTCTTACCCAAAGGCCTCTTTGGAAACGTGCTCCTGGTGAAGCATAGCTCAGGCAGAGACATATGGATGGAATTTATCTTTAGCTCCCCAGGGTTTTAAAATTTGTTTAAAAAAATTTTTTTAAGCATTTAAAAGTTAACATTTTGCTCAATCCAAGCGCTATGAATAACTTCCTCTCCTAGCTTTGTTTTGCATAATCACTTACCCGGCTTCATACACACAACCCAAGCAACACAGCCTCTTGTCACCAGTTCCCGGGAAATAAGACTGGCAGAGCAAGTCCTCCCAACCACCTCCAAGCATGCATTTGCCTACTTAACAAAAATTCGCTGTAAGCTCCAGTTTTAAACTTGCTGCAATTTCTTTGGAACAAGGAGAGAAATCCAGGCCCAAGATCAGCTGTGGCTGGATGGAGCCTGGCTATGACTTCACTGACGTCTCAATAAATCTTTAATTGCAACATGCCCCAGAATGCAGTCACTGGTTTCTCTAGCCACTCATTTTTCTTCATTGGCTGTTGGCTACCTGCCCCTTCCTCCAAACACACACATTCACACGTGCACGCACACACACGCACACACTCACGCACGCATGCCCTTCCATTGCCCTACCTTATTTTCGTTAAAAGGACTGCTTCCTTTCAAGGGCGATTTTTAAAAATTGGAGTAGAGTTGACTTACTGTGTTGTGTTAATTTCTGCTGTACAGCAAAGTGATTCAGTTATACATATATATACATTCTTTTTTCATCTTCCTTTCCATCATGGTTTATCACAGGTTATCGGATAAGAGTTCCCTGTGCTCTTTATCCATCCTCTATATAATAGCTTACATCAGCTAACCTCAGCCTCCCAGGTAGATGACTTTTTTAGCATCAGGCAACAGTTTCACATAGTAGTGGAAATAAGAACAGCAGCTAGGATTACAGAGGAGCTACTGTCTAGCAGATACTACACAGGACAGCTACCACTGTCATATACTATCTTATTTAATGTGGATAAAACTGTGAATTAAGACATATTGGCCTCACTTATAAATGAAAAAATTGAGACTTGCTGTAGGAAAGACACTTCCAAGGCTTAATCTGGGCTCCAAAGCCCAGATTCAGTCAAGGGTTCCTCACTTCTTCAGCCTTTTCCCAGGGTCTCATCTGTGTTGTGGGTTGTACAATCTCACGCTAGCTGATTTCAACTCTGCTCATAACAGTAGTAACCCTTGTATCTTCTCCTCCTTTATGAACTTCTCTCCTGAGCTGCATCATAGCTGGGGAGATAAGAAAGCAGTTTTGGAAGTCAAGCTACATGGGTACAAAGCTTGGCTCTCCATTTATTAAGTATCTGCGTGACCTTGGGCCAATCAACCTCTCTAGGTTTGTTTGTTTTTTCATCTGTAAAATGGGGGTGAAATGATTACACTTACCCCTTAGATCACTGCTATTGTGCGACTATGTAAGAAAATGCACATAAAGGGCTTAACACAGTGTGTGAACAAAGCCCATTCTCAACAAATATTAGTTATTATAGTTATTTCCAACTTACTATGGGCCTGACCACCTAAAGGACCCCTTCGTCCAATAACTCCACCCCCAGGCCTGCATACTGGTCACAAACACAGGCTTTGCGGTCAGACTGCCTGGGCTAGGTCTGGGCTGGGCTTAAGAATCTGCATTTTAAAAAAGTACTGCCAGGGGACTAGGACATGGGGCATCTAGGAACCATACTTTGAGAAATGCTTTTCTTTTTGGAGCCCATAAAAATGCAACCATCCCACTCCTTGGCATATATCCGGAGAAAACTCTTATTTGAAAAGACACATGCACCCCAATGTTCACAGCAGCACAATAGCCAAGACATGGAAGCAACCTAAATGTCCATCGACAGGTGAATGGCTGAAGAAGATGTGGTACATGTATACAATGGAATGTTACTCAGCCATAAAAAAGAATGAAATATTGCCATTTGCAGCAACATGAATGCACCTAGGGATCATCATACTAAGGGAAGTAAGTCAGACAGAGAAAGACAAAGACCATAAGATATCACTTACATGTGGAATCTAAAATATGACTCAAGTGAATTTATTTATAAAACAGAAACAGACTCACAGACATAGAAAACAAACTTACGGTTACCAAAAGGGAAGGGGGTGGAGGAGGGATAAACTGAGAGTTTGTGATTAGCAGATGCAAACTATTATATACAAAATAGATAAACAACAAGGTCCTACTGTATAGTCCAGGGAACTATATTCAATCTCCTGTAATAAATCATAATGGTAAGGAGTATGAAAAAGAATACATATATATAACTGAATCACTTTGCTGTACACTAGAAATTAACACAACATTGTAAATCAATTATACTTCAATTAAAAAATGCAACCTTGGGCTTCCCTGGTGGCGCAGTGGTTGAGAGTCCGCCTGCCGATGCAGGGGACGCGGGTTCGTGCCCCGGTCCGGGAGGATCCCACATGCCGCAGAGCGGCTAGGCCCGTGAGCCATGGCCGCTGAGCCTGCGCGTCCGGAGCCTGTGCTCCGCAGTGGGAGAGGCCACAGCAGTGAGAGGCCCGCGTACCGCAAAAAAAAAAAAAAAAAAAAATGCAACCTTGTCCACAAAGGTTATTTCCTGTAACATGTTCCTCTTCCTCTTCAGGACATTAAGCATCTCGCTGGTAATAACTGTATCTTCTCTGCCTTGTCTGCTGGGAAGCTCAGCACTGAATGTGTGGGCCATCATCTGCAAAGGTCCAGAACTATGCGTGTGCATTCTGGTCTGTTACATTTAACTCAGGCTTTAGCTCCCTTTTGTGTTTTTCCTGTACTTTGGCTCACTCTATTGCTATTTTTACCCTTTTACTATTCTGTGTATTTTGTCAGCCTTCCCAAATCTTCTGGGGGGGTGTTACACAAAGTGTATATAAATAATATACCTATCCTACTCCACACTCCCTGATTCTTTGCAACTTTTATGAAAACATTTGTGCCTTAAGCTGTGATTAGTTCTGTCCATGGTCATCTCTTACATTTACTTGGGCACTAACTGTGTGGGCTGGATCTTCTCCGTGTCTGCACTTCCCATAGCACAGGAAACGGTACGCTCGACGTGTTGGCATCGTATATGCCTGCCACTCACATTGATGGCTACGTACATGCAAGACCGTGAGCTCTGGCCAGCTGGCTATACGGCGTTTTGGCTGCCATAAACAGGTATTCACTAGAGCTAATGCATGCATTCCAGAGATACGCCTTTTATGAACTTATCCAATTAACTTTAATTGTCACTGATTTGGATGTAATGATTAATGATAACGTTGTTTGCTGCCATGTGGATTACCCCCAAAACAATAATAAATTATTAGCTTGTAGAGATAAGTGATTTTATATGCAGAAGAAAACAATATGTACCGTATGAACAAAGTCTTGTACAAAATATGTACAAGACTACAACCCAGGCTGGCAAACACACTGCCTGTTCAACCTCTGAACTATGGCTTGTCGCAAAGTCGCGTGAGGCTAAACTTGAGTGCTGGGAAACACTAACCTTGAAAAGCTTTAAACTGTTAGGGGCAGGAGGAAGAGTCTGATGGAATTAAGATGGAATAATGACCAAGAGACCTGACTAATGTCCAAACCCAGCCTCCAGTCACAACCATTCTCCCCAGGAAGGTCTTTGAGATCAACGCGCCAAAGGACAACGGCCCGTGAGAAATCAAGTGACTTTCTCTTAGTAGAATTCGGGGAAGCTGAGCTTGTGCATGAAGCCCAACTGGGAGTCCCTTAACCCTCAAAACCAGCTCCAGTATCTTTTCCTAAACTACCTGTGTCCACCAGAGTCCAGGAAAGAAGCAGATGATGCAGTCAGTTCATTAAAAAGAGTTGATTTACGAAGGTGTGGGGGGAACTCAGGGAAAGCAACCAATGCTGATGGCTGGGTACCTCGGGGTCAGTCACTGCAGGACTCCGCAGCACGTCCTCATTCCCACCTCACAGCCTTTGTCCTAGCCATGCCCTCCTCCCGGGATGCCTGGCCCCTCCTCAGCATGTGGTCTCAGCTCAGTGCTGGCTGCTCAGGGAGCCCTCCTGTCTGCCACTTCCCCTCCAGGAAGCAGTCGCCATCTCGTGTGAAGCTTGTGTTGAAGCTGAGCTCTTGGAAATCTGAGTATCCATCAGGAGGGCAGCATCAGGTCTCGCACAGCGAGCCTGCCATGAGTTCTCTTCCACTCTGGGCCCAGCTGTAGTTTCACAGGACCTCCAACAGGGGTGAAAATTCCTGCTCTTCTTACCTTTGTGAGTGTATCTCATGGATGAGTGAGCTGAGCGAGAAGCAGTGGGAAGGCTCAGCGATAGAATATACAGGATGTATTTATTTGATTGCATGGTGATGTATAGATCTCACGTTAAAACGTATCTTCTTGTTCATGATTTTCATCTCTAGCCCACAGCAGGTGCTCAACAGATCTTTGATGAATGGATGGATTCATAAATGAAGAATCAGTGACAGCTTTTCACGTGTAGCCAAACAGGGGAACTCGTCACTACCTCAAGCATAAAAGATGTGGACAAAAAGCCATGGGAGGGACTTCCCTGGTGGTCCAGTGGTTAAGACTCCGTGCTCCCAATGCCGGGGGCCTGGGTTCGATCCCTGGTCAGGGAACTAGATCTCGCAGGCCGCAACTAAAAGATCCTGCATGCCGCAACTAAAGATCCCGTGCGTGGCAACAAAGATCCCGGACGCTGCAGCTAAGACCTGGCTCAGCCAAATAAATAAATAAATATATGTTTTTAAAAAGTCAACTGAATACAAAACTTTAAAAAAAAAACAAAAAACCACAGGACATGAGAGGAGTATTAGATGGCCAGTAGAAGTCGTTATGCGTGCTATAACGCCTGTAGGGGATGCCTATAGGGGACACATGTCTGATTAGGCTCTCCTAAAGCAGAAGTATACTTCCACATCTTTAAAGATACTCTAGCAGGGAATGACCAGCTGGCATGCGGTAATGGGTATTCGAGGTGGGGCTGGGGGAGTGAGAAAAATGTTTTAGACTTCAGATATTCTTTTGAAACATCTGATTTTTTTTAAAGGTACAAGTGATTTTTTAATTTTTTGAATGTTTTTGGAGGATAGTTGATTTACAATGTTGTGTTAGTTTCAGGTGTACAGCAAAGTGAATCAGTTATACATGTACATTTAGCCACTGTTTTTTAGATTCTTTTCCCATATAGGTCATTACAGAGTATTGACTAGAGTTCCCTGTGCTATACAGTAGGTCCTTATTAGTTATCTAACTAATATATAGTAGTGTGTATATGTCAATCCCAACATGCCAATCTGTCCCTCCCTTTCCCCCCAGTAACCATAAATTTTGAAACATTCGATGTTAATATCAGGTTACTCTCAGAGGTTAATCTCATAAATAGGAAATGTTCAATCGACTTGCTCCAAGGCCTCTGGGCCTTGACTCATGCTGTTTCCCCCTGTACGGGATGCCCTTCTTCTTTCTTAGTCTGATGGACTCTCAGTCCCAGCATCTCAAAGCCAGCTCCTTTGTTAAGCCGTTGATGTCCTCCCACAGAGCTCATCTCCAACCTTGGTGCCCCCTGTTCTTCTGCACATGCAGCCGGCACAGTGCATTTCAGCTACCAGGGCCTGTCTGTATATCTGTTCCTCTGATGGAGCACCCATCGTCGGAGGGATCGGCCCTGCTGCCTTCTTCAGCTTTGCCCATCATCCGAGGGCCCACCCCAAGCGCTGCACAAAGCAGATGCTCGGCAAACACCTGCCGATTGACCTGTTGACGGAGGCCCAGAAAGACGAGCAAATGGGCGAAGGAGGAATGAGTAAGACAGTCAGCAAGTCAGTCAATGGGACCCGCTTGGAACATGAAACAAGCAAGTATACAAACGAAAGCATGAGTACAAAAAGGAATAAATCAGGAAGTGCAGGAATGCTCTGAAATCCCCAGTCCCAATCTGTCAGATTTCAGAGCAAATGTACAACGTCTCCTTCACGTCCCATTCTCCTAGCACTGGATACAAAAGGCACAGGAGGGAAAAGCCATTCGTGGCTGGTGGAAGATTCCGGGACTTACCCTTTCACCATCTAAGAGCAAATGAGCTCGGAAGATCACGGCATCGTTGATGGGCACCTCTTCGTTCCTGTATAAGATCTGAAAGACTCGGCTGTGCACAGTGCTCTCGTGGACACAGGCTGAGTGCAGGCTGCCGCTGTCTGCAAAACAAGAACCGGTAGCAGCTCATGACTCCCATCCTGCCCTGGATCTGCGGCCTCCTTGGGGGTCAGTCCAGCTCAAGGAAAACAGTGGCCCCAAACTGCGTTCCAATTCCCAGAGACCAAAAGCCAAAGATGAATGTGATTCCATCACACAAGATCTATGGTCACTGAATCGGGACGGCATCTCTCAAGAACCTTCTTCAGTCCTTTATACGTCATAGGATCTTGGCTAAATCACCTGTCGTGCTGTGGGCAGTGTTCCTTGGCTGGAAATTAGTACCTGCTGAATTCTTTACCTGCTCACATAACCCCTCCTGCGTAAAGCCTTCCATAATCCCCCTCTCCTGAAAATAACGAGGAGAAAAGCAGAGAGAGAAACACAGAAATTGGTCTTCTACAAGGATACCCTAGCGTCCACAGAATCTCTCTTGAAAGTGTTGTCCGCACAGCACACAGTATGTGAAGGATGCTCTGTCTTGAGTTTTCGATAAATGTGCTAATTCTAATTACATCAGATATCCAGTTTTTTACGGAACTTGCTCAATCCCATGTCTTCCAGTGCGTTCTAAATGTACCTTAATCCCTAAACATTGTCTCAAAGGGAAGTTGAATTTCAAGAAGATAAACCTACTCAAGGAGGTTAAGAGATCTTCCTGCATCCACTGACCAGGGTTACTATGAAGAGAAAATGGGTGAATTCTTCCAAATCACTTAACACACAAACTGCAGAGTTGGAAAAATACAGAAATCTTCTAAAATAAATAATGGTACTATTTATATAATATAAAGCAAAGATAACTCATTCATAATAATGGCCTAGTGGTATTTCACAGCTTCCAAAGTGCTTTGCAAATGTGTTTCTTTCCTTAATCCTCACAGAAAATTGCTAGGGTAAGTTTTCACCACAGATGAAGAGACCAAGCCTCAAAGAAGGGGAGGGAGGTGTCACGACAGTCGCTATATGAGGAGGCGTTGTGTGGATTCATCCTCACATCCACCTACTTAACAACTGAGAAAAGACGTCTTGGGTGAATGAATAAAATGCACCCATTTCCTAGCAAATGACAGGTATGCTATGAAGCTCTACTGAAAAACGGAAATAGTGTGATTGCAAAGGGAAGCAAGAACTTTTTTTAAAAAGCCCAACCAGCAAAGGAAAACGGCTGGAGTGCCTTGTGCAGTGTCCCCGGCTGGCTGGAACAGTCCCTTGGAAACAGGGACAAAGGGTTACTGTCACCTCCCCATGCACAGTGACGCTTAACACCTGCATTGTAGCTTCAGAGTAGGGAAAAAGAAATGCAAAATCCCAGGTCTTTCCAAGGCCGTGCAGACGTTCACGCTCCAATTTGCACTTCATCGTGAAGGAAATAAAATTTCTGGCCTGACACAGCCCTGTTGAGACCTGTTGGATTCAAACTGATGTGGCTTTTCAACAGAAGGGATCCTTGCGCGCAAACGCCCTTCTGTTTTTATTTGCTGCACCAGCCCTTTTTCTATCACTGTCAACGCCTGGTTGATCTATAAGCCAGACCGACAACGTGGCAGGGGATGGATGGGGTAAATACTCTGAAGGTCAGAGCAACACTGAGCCATCTAGGACCTGGAGGGACAGCCAGAAAAACAGTTCAATCACTTGCCTTCTTGGGCAAGTGACATCACTCCTCGTAACAGCAGCCTTTCCACGTGAAAAACGGGCATCTCCACACACTGACCTTCTGGGATCAGCGTAGACAGAAGAGGATAAAATAAATCAAGATCTGAAGAGCAAGCATGTCCTAGGCATGCAAAATGCAGTAGGATGACTTTTTCATTGTGTTTCGAGAAAGGTCGTAGCACTCTCTGTTGAATACATTTCCACCGGCTACATATCTATGGGAGACTGAGCTCCTCTGGTTTTGAGCAGATTGACGAACTAGATCACAGGACTCAGCAGTATTTACAGAAGATCGCGGCATCCCAAGGGGCCTCATTAGGCCCAGGATACAGAGGGCGCTCCTTCACACCTTGTTCTCCTCACCCTCTTATGCACCGGGTTCTGGACACCTAGAGGTGAGGGCAGTGCCTGCTCTCTCTACTCTGAAAGACCTTGTTCATACCTTGGGAGGCTGCCGCTTCCTAGCAGTGAGGTAAAAAGCCACTTTTCTCTTTAGACTGTTTTGTTGTTGTTGTTGTTGAAATCACAAACTCATCTGTTTTTTTTTTTTATCCTTTTGTAATGTTACATTGGTAAAAAGAACATGTCTTGGTATATCCCAAGTGTTATTTCAAACATTCGGACACTTGTTTTTATTAATGTTATTGGAGTATGGTTGATTGACAGTGTTGTGTTAGCTTCAGGTGTATAGCAAAGTGATTCAGTCATATATATACATACATTCCTTCTTTTTCAGATTCTTTTCCCATATAGGTTATTACAGAACCTTGAGTTCCTTGTGCTGTACTGCAGGTTCCCACTGGCTATCCACTCTCTATATAGTAGTGTGTGTAAATTAATCCCAAGCTCCTAATTTATCCCCCACTTTGTTTCCCCTTTGGTAAAACCATAAGTTTTTGAAATCTGTGAGTCTGTTTCTGTTTTGTAAATAAGCTCATTTATATCATGTTTAATTAGATTCCATGTATGAGTGATATTATATATTTGTGTTTCCCTGTCTGACTTACTTCACTATTTACAATAGCCAAGTCAGAGAAACAACCTAAATGTCCACTGACAGAGGAATGGATAAAGAAGATGTGGGGGTGTGTGTGTGTGTATATATATATAATGAAATATTACTCAGCCATTAAAAAAGAATGAAATGATGCCATTTGCAGCAACATGGCTAAGCCTCGAGAGTATCTTTAGACTGTTTTTACTTATTGTTTGGAGACCAGACCAGTGGTCCAATGAGAAGGTGTAGATTAGTCTTCCTAAGTATCTGTCTTCTTTTGTATGCGTCAGGGTTGATACCATGGATGAGTATCTGAAAGGTGAGTTAGAACTTTGAGGAAAAACAAGTCTGATGGAAAGAAGGTGGGAGGGGCAAGAGAAGGGGATAGAAGGAAGAGGAGGGCAGTAGAAAAAAGGGAGCAGAGCAGATGCGAGAGACACCTCTTCAGCGGCTCCCATTGTCCAAACAGTTTAATCTGGAACTTTAAACCAGAAAGCAAGAGTAAAAAATTTTTAGGTTCTGCTGTTTCTTTCCCCCCACCAAATGACTGATACCAATACTTTGCATATCTTATGTGCCTCTAAATGCTTACAACTCAAGTTACCTTCCCTCTGCTGAGAGCCCCCTCCAGCCCCAGAGGGCTCTGTGAGCGCAGATTACAAAGCACAGGTGTGCTTATCTGACAGGGACCCTCTACCCCAGAGTCCAAGCCGGGGAGCTCTCATGGGCATTGACTTGTAGACTGAATCTCACTCCCACTCTGGGAACATGGTCATGGCTCTGCCAGTACACAGAAGCTCCCCCAGAGAATCAGGTTTGCACTAAGCAGTCAAAACCCTGGGGGACCCCTTCCAGCCCTCCAGGCCTGAGGACGGCTGGGTGAGGTCTGGGCTATTTGAAAACAAAGATTCTAAGAAGCTATCACGGCATTTCTTGGAACCCAGGCCACATTCATATGGGAGAACCTTCCAAAACATTAAGAGTTCATGGAAGTTGAAAAAGCCAAGTCAGATTATGAGCAACTCAAGGTCAGAACCTTGGAGTTTATATGGTTTAGAACAGGATCTCCTTCAGCAAAGCAAAAATAGGCGTCCTAGACTTGCCCCACTGCTTTCTGGCTACGTGGCCTCGGGCAGGACAGTAAACAGGAGCTTAAGTGAAGCAAGAGCCAAGTCCAGCTTATTTACGTGATCAACGTCAGACTCAGATGAGATGAGAACTAAAGAGGTGTATGTATAACCGTGAAATTCTCAAAACCCAAGCAGAGTTCCCGGTAAGATAAAGAGGATGATGAGTCTTTACACTAGACAACTGTCTGGCTATTTCTAGGAACAGTAAGGACAGAAAGTCACCTTGAAGCCAAGGTTTATTATTGTTTATAACTGTTTCAAAGAGTAGGCAGAAGAAAAAAGCCACCTGAAGTAGACGTTCACTGTTTTTCCAGAGAATGGGCAGAATGACCTTCAGTATCACATAAGCTTTGTCGGATTGGTAAGGCCGCCGCACACTCGCTGCCAGGGCAGAGAGCTGTGGCGTGACCTTCTGTGATTCCATCAAGGCGGCTACCTTTCCTGGAGACCCTATCACAGGAGTACAAGTGGAACGGTCTGCTTCGAGAGAGGAGGAAATTCTGGGAGCAAAGAGACCAAGATCTTGATGACCTTTTCCGGAGTTTGGAAGTTGGGGAGGTCTGTTACACTGGGACAGACTTTTCCTGATGTAGGAGGTATTAACATACTGTGTGGATCAGGCATGGAAAGCTTGTTCCTGGAAGTAGAAGGACTTTGAAGAAAGCTGGGGCCTGAAATGATGACTGACTCTGGACGTTGCCCACGGGCAAGGGGTTTGTAAGCAGAAGGCTGATTTTGTTCCATGGGGACCTGAAAAGCTCTGTGGACCCATCTATCCTGGCACAAAGGCTGTGCTTTGTAGAGTAATGGCATTGGGGTTCCGAGGCTTGTGCCCACGGGGTCCGTAGGGATGCTTGTGGAAGCAAGGTCACCATTGAGAGGACGAGCCTTCTCGGAACTCTAGAGAATCACCTTCAACGGAGCAGTGGCACGGCCACGAGAAGCCCAGAGCAAGGGACCAAGCAACCCAGTTTTCTCCTAGCCTGGCATTCAGAAAAGGACCCTGGTCCACTGTGGAATCTCAGAGCTTCTTGGACAATAGGAGACGGGGGAGGCACGCTGGCACGTCTGCCAACAGGGCATTTAGAGACACAAGCCCGTTTGTGGAATACCCAAAGAGTTGTGAACATACTGGCACCTTCAGTACTTGAAGCGCATCAGACGGATGATACATCAATAAAGTGCTGCATTTTAGTTGTCATTTTTATTTTGCCATTTGAAAGAAAGCAAATGTTTTTCTTACTTTCTACTTGACCCTCTGTACATGGAATATTAAATATTTTGTTTCAGTGCCCATAGAGGTGAGTGTAAGCCTTAACCATATCTCCAGATTAATATGTTTCTATGGGTTTTGCTATAAAATATACTAATTCATTAAATTCTTATGAATCACCTGCTATGCATCAAGTCATAGGTTAAAACAAAACAAAACAGATTCAGTCATCAACAATCATAGGGTCCTTCACAGAGAACAGACCTGTGCTTGCTAAGGGGGAGGGGGAGGGGGGAAGGCATGGAGTGGGGGTTTGCGACTGGCAGATGCAAACTACTGTGTATAGAATGGATAACCAGCAAGATGATGGATAAACAACAAGATGGATAAACAACAAGGTCCTACTGTATGGCACGGGGAACTATATTCAATATCCTGTGATAAACCGTAATGGAAAAGAATACGAAAAAGAATGTATGTATGTATGTATATATAGATATATACACACACACACATATAAACTGAATCACTTTGCTGTACAGCAGAAATTAACACAACATTGTAAATCAACTCTACTTCAATAAAACAAAGTAAACGAAAACAAAACAAAACAAAACAAAAACAATCATAGGGTTCCTTGCGGGGTGTTCCTGTCTGGAACATCTATCCATGGAGCAGGGATGAGAAGTCCCTTAATTGTTCACCTCCACAGACTTCTCCTTGTCTGAACGAATTTGCAGCTTTCCAGATACACTGCATTATTTAAAACATCTTATATAGGCTACTTTATCAGTTTTAATGGAGGGAGCAAATTCTGTACAACAAACTGGGTTTGGGCACAGATGTTGTTACTTATAACTCTATGGTTTGAAAAAGTCACTTCTGGGCTTCCCTCGTGGCGCAGTGGTTGAGAGTCCGCCTGCCGATGCAGGGGACGCGGGTTCGTGCCCCGGTCCGGGAAGATCCCACATGCCGCGGAGCGGCTGGGCCCGTGAGCCATGGCCGCTGAGCCTGCGCGTCCGGAGCCTGTGCTCCGCAACGGGAGAGGCCACAGCGGTGACAGGCCCGCGTACCGCAAAAAAAAAAAAAAAAGAAAAAGAAAAAGTCACTTCTCTGTAAAGATACAACAGACTCGAAACCGTCTGGCTCATTTCACTTTGCTCTACAAAAGTTAGCCCGCGACTGGTTCGTCTGAGTTCCAGGCACTTTATATTCCTCATCTCACTTGACCTTGGGTATGACAGTCTTCATTTCCCTCATGAGGGAACGCAGGATCATTGGGTTAAGTTACATCCTCAGCAGCAAATGTATCAACAGTAGATGGTGACTCCAAATCATGTGCTTCTTTTCATTCTTTCATCTCTGAGTTTGTTTACTCATTTATTATTTAACTAAACGACCCCGTAGACAATGTTAGACATAATACCAGTCACTGGTGACGGTACAGCAACAAGAAGGGCTAGCCTGCAGTGTTTAGCGCAATACTTCCCAACTTCTTTCTCTCCTCACCGCACTCACGATACTCCATCACTTCTGTTTCACAGAAAAAGAACTGAAGTCCTAGCATGACGGAACAGCAGGCCTTGTGTATTATACTCAGTAAATACACACTGAATCAATCAATTGATTAGTTATTAATGAAGGCAGAGATACAAAGGGATGATTTTTGGAAGGTTCCCTATGTTGGGGGGAAGCTCCAGTTCCCAGGACGTCTGACTCCTATCTTAGTCTGCAAGAAAACTCAAGTTACAAAGCAGAGACCGTGGCCTGGCAGAAATTCATGCTTGCAGAAGGAGGGCAACTAAACCAAAGAACACAGGAAAGAAAAAAATACCCTTTAAATTCCTGAAAATGAACAAGGGCTGCTGATGTAATTTAGCCGTGAGCATCCTCCCATCAACACTGAGTGGCCTTAATTACTTAATTATAAACCCTTTTCACCTACCTATTAGAATGAGCCCAGTCAGGCTAGCACTTGATAACACTTTATTAGCCAATAATGTGCACTGCTATGTAATTTCAAAAGTAAAAGGCCAGAGGGCCACCTCTAACACTCCAGTCGCCCAAGACTTCCCCTGCTGGGCTTCCTTCCGATCGGTCCTAACCCCTGTGCAGTCTCAGGTATTTCCATTTGTATTCTAATTATAGAGTCCAGTCCATGGCCTTGACCCTCACGCTTTCGTAACGACAAGAAATGGATTGGAGTCCAAAGACATGGATTTCCTCAGGGCTCTGCCATTTGTACACCGCACACCTGTGAACAAGGAACTTACCGGGTCTGAACCTGGGTTTCCGCCCCTGTGACCTGGGGATGGGAGTTCAAGGGTTGGGAGCGTTGAATGAGATGACCTAAGAGTGTACCGGGCACAGAGTCTAACATTTAACAGGTGGTCTCGGAGAAATGGCAGTGAATATACTGCTGGACGGAGAGAAGCGTGCAGCTGATGTGACGATGAAACGTTATCCACGGTGGAATTCTAGCAGCTGCTAGCAGAACTCTCGAGGGAAGTGGAAAGGGAATCCTCAATTGTTTCTTGATCCTGGGAAGACAGCAGGCTTGGCACAGGGCAGTGGGCACTGCCTGGAAAGACAGTGTTTCAGGAATCTCCCTGTTTATAGCTGGGAGTCTTTCAGTGAGATGTTAACTCTCCCAGCCTTAGTTCGTTCACAGACGAAAATGGCAATAATGATTTGACTCACCAGGGTGGCAAGAAGAAGACTCCTTATTTTTTTGTTTGTTTGTTTTTGTTTGTTTTTCTTTTTTACACTGTATATCTTAATTTTATTTTTTTAACATCTTTATTGGAGTATAATTGCTTTACAGTGGTGTGTTAGTTTCTGCTCTATAACAAAGTGAATCAGCTATACATATACATACATCCTCATATCTCTTCCCTCTTGCGTCTCCCTCCCTCCCACCCTCCCTATCCCACGCCTCTAGGTGGTCACAAAGCACCGAGCTGATCTCCCTGTGCTATGTGGCTGCTTCCCACTAGCCATCTATTTTACGTTTGGTAGTGTATATATGTCCATGCCACTCTCTCACTTCGTCCCAGCTTCCCCTTCCCGCTCCCCACCTGCCTGCTGATGGCAAGTAGCTATGTTCATGGTTTCCCTCTCCTCCCTGCTCCCCCTGGGATGGCTCCTCCTGCTCTTCCCACCTCTGTGTTGGAGACCTCCATCTACGTCTTGCTGTTTCCAAGGCTTTATACGCCACTCGCAAGCTGAGAACCCTCAAATGCCTGACTCCAGCTGCACCTTTGTCCTGATCGGACCTGATCCCTCGCCCACTCGACATTACTCCTTGGATGTCAAATCCACACCATAAACTTACATACCCAATATAGAACCTTCGGTTGTGTCCCTCCCCCAATCTCTTTTTTTTTTTTTAATCAAGTACTTCTTGTTATTTGATTATTGGTAAATAATGGAAGAAAAAATGGTCCTCATTTTTATATCTTTTTTTTTTTTTACATTATCATTCTTACAGCACTCTTTCTTTTTTGGCTAATTTTGTTGTTCAGTCTCCTGTTGCTTTTAGGTATTATAAATTTTTTTTTAAACATCCTTATTGGGGTATAATTGCTTTACAATGGTGTGTTAGTTTCTGCTTTATAACATAGTTTCTGCTTTATAACAAAGTGAATAAAAAACACGGAACGCTTCCCGAATTTGCGTGTCCTCCTGGCACAAGGGCCATGCTAATGTCACTCCAATTTTAGCATATGTGCTGCGGAAGCGAGCACCCTCCCCCAATCTCTCAACCACACAGAGTAGAATACTTCCTGGTCATCTCTGATCGCTCTTTCTCCCTCACCCTCTCACCCAATCCATAAATCCTGTGGGTTTACATTCAAAATGTGCTTCTGATGAATCCCTTCTGGGTCCCTTCATAATCTTCTCTCAATAGAGAATATGGACAACTTTATTTCTCCTTCTACTATGACTACTCTTTAGTCTATTCATATAAAATATCAAGCAGACTTCATCACCGCCCTCCCCCCACTGCATTTAGAATAAAATCTACATTACCTACTATGGTTGAACTGGCCCTAAATGACCAGTTTGGAAGCTGTAGTCCAGGTGAGGGTTTAGCACAGAGCCAGGTCTTTTCCTGAAGTCTAGGTCAGGCAAATATTTATCAAATGCATGACTGACCAAGGCTCCAAGGGGTCCGATCACTGAGAATCTGGCAACAATGTCTAATAAACATTTGTGGAAGTGAACTGAATCTGGGCTCAAGCAGCCTGCCGCTCAGGGATCTGTTTGCTGCTATGTCCTCAAGATGACCCAGAATCCACACCTATCCTGTTCCCTTACACACAGCCAGTGCTAAGTATGCCTGAAATATACAGCCTGGGGTTTTCTGAGAGGGGTATAACCAAGGCTCCACCTTCTAATTCTGAAACCCATTCTGTTCAAAAGTCATCAGACCCAGCAAATGGGAGGCAAAGAGCCCTGTTTATGTGATTCAGACTTTCCCGAGCCATCTGCCTCGGCCATGTGCTTCCCAAGGAGAACTAAGTATAGCACAATTGCAGCTAATCAAATCTTTGTAAGAGCTGCAGCATCCCCGCCCAGTCGTGGGCCTGGCATGTTCCAAGGAGCACAGAGCCCTCCTCCAGCCCAAGGTGACCTTGGCCTTAATGGCAGACCACAGAATGTAGGGGGCAGTTGTGACTTGCTAGGAAAATATCAGGGAGTGCCGAGAGTAGGTAAGAACAGGTGGTCACTCTGTCTTTCTCTTCCACGGAGACGGAAGTCCCCTCCAGTAGATCAGTCCCATGGCTATGGCCAAGACTGACCAGTCCAGAGAGAGAGCTGCGCCCCAGGCCCCAACTCTCTCCAAGAGCTGAACCCACCACTGTCCCCTCCCCAAGCCGTGAATGAGTAGAGCTCCCCCCAGTCAAGGCCATTCTCACCTGGACTCTCCTCCAATGCCTCACCTTCCTCTATTACACCCGTCTGTTAGGACACATACCCCAAATGGTTAGCACAGGTACCCACCAATCAGAATGCGTGCCGGGCACGGTGACGGGCAGTGTCCTGGAGGCCATCTGCTGTGCCAGGCACAAATCCTTTATTTATGGACTACAGGGAATGCGAGGGTTTGGGGAAGGGACCAGGCTAACTGGCCAGTGGCATCTGAGGGCAGTGGCTACCCTGACAACTGCCCCTACCAGATGCATGGGCTGAACATCGCCCCTCGTTAAAATGAACATGGTTTCTCCAAACCACGTGCAGGGCAGCCCAGCCTCTCTGCTGAGACCTGTCCCTGCAGCTAGAGGGGTTATTTTTTTTGCCCCTCAGAAGTCCCATGCTTTCATCTCACTCCTTCTCCCTCTAAACTCAGTGTCAGCCCAGAGGAACCTGAGCGCCTGTCCTCCAGGACATGGGTGGCCTTGCAGCCGCCACTTCCCCCTTCCCTGCATCAGCATCTCGTCCTTCTGCTGTGCATCTGTGCGTGGACCTGGAAACTACCCCAGGGCAGCTCTCCTCTCTCCAACACAAACCGTCTCCATCGCTAGATACCCCCAGGCTCTCAAAGCTGGTGGGCATGCCTTAGAGCCCTGGACTCTGACGGGTCACCCTGACTCAGACCTGGCAGTGGCTGAACCTAGTAATTGACCTTCAACTTCCCACACAGCAAATGCAGGCCACAAGGGTGTCTACCCCATGCCCTGACCCAACTGAGATACTCCTTGATCTGAACTTCTTAGCTCCAGCCGACAACTGGACCAGTCTCAGCACAGCTGGAGTGTCTGGCAACCACCCACTCACGTGGTGCTGACACTGCAGGGAGTAGGACCCTGAGGAATTGAGCTAGGATCTGCTCCCTCCCCATCCTCCTGGCCAACTTCACTCTCCCCTTCAGCAGCTTTCTCTGACAGTCGCAGCCTAGAGGGAATGTGGATCCCACACATTCACTCAGCATTCGGAAGATGCTCCATTTCTGACTGTACCCCCTCAACACACTTACACCCCATTCATCAAAAATATTGAGAATTCCAGAGTCCGTGATGGATCTGTTCTTGAAGAAGGCCGTTATCATTCTTTTCCCATGAATAAATGTCATGATTTCCCCCAATAGTTTCACCTTTTGAATCGTGCACTTATAACCCATCACAGGTGATCAATGGGTGTTTGGTCAATTACAGAGATACGGCAAGATGGCGTGAGGAATGTCAGAGAACTTCTAGACCACAGGGACTTGGGGGGGAGGGGCACTGCTAAGAGGTCTGGGTTAGTGTCTCGATTTTTCCCTATTACAAGGACGTGATGTTCCTCTCATCACTTTGCTTTCTGTAAAATGCAGCTATAATCTCTAATTATGGTATTGCCATGAGAACCAAATTAGATCACAGGAAGCAATGTCTATGGTTCGCTAAAATGAACACTACTTTTCAATGTTCTAATTACTTCCTTAATTATTTGGGGGGGAGGGAGTTACTGGCTAATAGTGACTTCCACCATGTCAAATACAAGTTCATTTCTGATTAGAAATAAAAGCTAATAAAACTAATACAAATTATGTTATTGATCATTTTCAGAGGTCCTAGCATACTGCTTGCTCTAAGTCAGTAATCTATGAATATTCTTTGAATATTCTTTTTCCTATGACCTTTTTCCCACTAAGCTTTCTTCTTCTCATTCATCATAGACCCTGCTTGTTTTGTCCCTTCTTCAGACATCCTCTCAATGGCCCAGGCAGATCATTGCTCCCTCTTCTGACCCCAGAGCAGTCTGCAGCAGCTGACTTAGAGCACCTGTCGTGTGCAGTTGCAGTTCTGTATGACTCTCCTCTGAGCCTGCGGAATACATCACTCACCACTGCATTCTTAGCTTCTAGCAAGGAGCCTGGCGTCAAAGAACACAATTAATATTTTTTTTAATGTATTGAGAGCCTCGTCCTCATCTCAAAAACCTGTGTCTCCTTGCAAATGTCACCCCTTCGTGGAGATTTTCCCATTCATTGTAGTTACAAGTAGCCCAGGCTCTGAAATCAGCTCTGCATTCAAGTTCAGAGTCTCCATTCACTTGTAATTTGTTTCTACATTTTTCCATTTAGTCTTCTTAAAAAAAATGACTGAAGTATAGTAGATAGTATATACTCCATTATAGGTTATTACAAGACAATGGGTATAATTCCTTTGTTTTATACAGCATAGTTTTGTTACTTATCTATTTATATAAAATAGTTTGTTAATCCCATACCCCTATCTTGCCCCTTCCCCTTCCCTCTCCCCTCTGGTAACTACCAGTTTATTTTCTATACCCGTGAATCTGTTTCTGTTTTGCTGTATACATTTGTTTGTATTTTAGAGTCCACATATAAGTGATATAGAACAGTATTTGCCTCTAATTTCACTAGCATAATATTTTCTAGGTTCATGGACATTGCTGCAAATGGCAGAATTTCATTTGTTATGGCAGAATAATATTCCATTATGTATATATATGTATCTCACATTCTCTTCATCCATTCGTCTGTCCATGGACACTTGGGTCGTTGCCGCATCTTGGCTATTGTAAATAATGTTGCTATGAACATCAGGGCGCGTGTGCATCTTTGCAAATTAGTGTTTTTGATGTTTCCACTTGCAAATTACTTATGCTTTTTGAGCCTAATGTCCTTCATGTGTAAACTAACCATAAAAACCTCTTCTTCTAAAGCGTTATCGTGAAAGTTAGATAAGACAGTGATTGGTGTCATTATTTTTATTAACAGTGCGCTTTATCCATGTTCACACCTTTGTTGTGTGTATTCCACCTTCTACTTTATTCAGCTCGGAATCACCTTATCCTCACCCACATGCCCACCCCCTCCCCCATCATTCTACAAGCTACTTGAAAGCACAGACAATAGGATGGTCATTGGAGTGTCTTTCCTGTGACCTAGGTGAGTGCTTTGAATAAACCAGGTGCTCAATAAGACTCTGGCAAAGTAATAGGTAGAGCATTAGCCTGGTTATCTCCAAAGGTAGACTGAGTCCTCACTGAGGAAGACAAATTGTCCTTTTTCATCTGAGCCACTATTCTAAGTCTGAGAATCCACACATCCATGTGGGGACTACTAGCTAAAAGGAAATCACATAGTTCTGTAAACCCATTTCACAGATAGGAACTGGGAGGCTCAAGAAGATGGAGACTCCAGCCTAAGGGCAGAACTAGCAGTGGAACCCAGAATCCAGCCTCCAAGTCCAGGGCTCTTCCTCCTGCCCCTCAACAGCCTCCCTTGGTGCTCACTGGGGCACGGAAGGACTGTTTGCAAGGCTGTTTCAATGCCTTTGTGTCGGAGCAAATTCTATAAACAGCATCTGAAAGTTGCAGCAGCACCTGCCTGGGTGTCAGCCAAGGCTTGGCCAGTGGGCTCCAAGATCAATGCGCACCTGGGCCTGCGTCCTCGGCATCAATTACTGCAGATTTAGATTCAATTACCAGATGGCCTCTTCTCTCAGGCTAATTCTTCTGCACGTCTCCACTTTGGCGCAGAGGTGATTGTGCAAAATTGCTGATGTGCACCACAGCCGCCATCACCCACCTGGCATGAGCTGGGGGCAGGAGATGGGGGCAGCTCTCCTTTCCGATATCCCAGCAGAGTCGGCCTCCCCCACTGCATGCTGGGCTGCCACAGTATCACATGCCTCGTGATCACACCTCATCTCATTTTTTTTTTTTTTTTTTTTGCGGTACGCGGGCCTCTCACTGCTGTGGCCTCTCCCGTTGCGGAGCACAGGCTCTGGACGCGCAGGCTCAGCAGCCATGGCTCACGGGCCCAGCTGCTCCGTGGCATGTGGGACCTTCCCGGACCGGGGCACGAACCCGTGTCCCCTGCATCGGCAGGCGGACTCTCAACCACTGCGCCACCAGGGAAGCCCCTCCTCATTATTTAATGTCTGTTTGAGTTTCCTGGGGTTCAGTCATGTAGTTCATCTCCATATGACTGGGGCTGAGAAAAAGTAAACTTTTAATGACTGTGATGATTTTCCCTTCTTTATTTTACGTATTTAACTTCTCCTAAACTAGATCCTTCCCAAGGGCTTTTTTTTTTAAACATATTTATTGGAGTATAATTGCTTTACAATGGTGTGTTAGTTTCTGCTTTATAACAAAGTGAATCAGCTATACATATACACATATCCCCATATCCCCTCCCTCTTACGTCTCCCTCCCACCCTCCCTATCCCACCCCTCTAGGTGGTCACAAAGCACCGAGCTGATCTCCCTGTGCTATACGGCTACTTCCCACTAGCTATCTATTTTACATTTGGTAGTGTATAGATGTCCATGCCACTCCCTCACTTCATCCCAGCTTCCACTTCTGCTTCCCCTTCCCCCTCCCCATGTCCTCCAGTCCATTCTCTACATCTGCATCTTTATTCCTGTCCTGCCCCTAGGTTCTTCAGAACCTTTTTTTTTTTTAGATTCCATATATATCCAATGGCTTTTAAGTGAAGTCAATTTTCTCTCCTTAGAACTAAAATACATACAAAAGCCAAAACTCTCAGCCCTCCTGGCTATCACTCTCTCTCTCTCCCTCCTTGTCCGAGCAGTGACGCTTACCCAAAGAATGCCTCTACTGGCTGTCTCCATTTCTTCATCATTTTACTCACACTTCAGTGCCCCCAAAATCTAGTTTCTGGACGCTTATCACCACCCAAAGAGCTCCTATCAAGGTGATGAATGCGCTAGCTGTCACTAAGATGTCCAGGAAAGTTTTAATGCACGTTGTACTTGAATTCTCAGAAACTTTCTGCAATGTCGGTCAATGCTTCCTCCTTGAACTATCCCCTTCCCGTGGCCTCTGTGAAATCAAGTTCCACTAGTTTCCACTTGACTCTAGGGTAGCTTTCGTCTGCCTCCTTATCAAAGTCACCTCCCTGCTGCCCTCAGTGTCACTCTCCACCTCCCTTACAGCGGTTTGTTTTACTTAAGTTACTGCTGGAGTCATACTGACTGTATTCTCTTCCAACCAGAATGTAAGCCCTATTAGAGCATAAATTGGTCTGTTTTATGCATTCTCCAAGTCTTGTACATAAAACGGAATGCAGTACATAGCCAGTCAATGAATCCATGCGTCTAACCCAGACTTCTCCTCTACATTCAAGACCTTGAAGTCCAGTCGCCTACTTGAGATTTTCTGTTTGGATTTTCAAAGGCAGCCCATACTTAGCATGTTTCAAACCACCACTAGAGGGGGAAAAAAAAGCTAAGATGCTGGTTTCTCTTCCAACATTCCTTATTTGACTAAATGGCTCTATGAGCCACCTTGTCGTGTAAACCAGAAATCTGAGAGTCACCGTCTCCCTCCGCCTTCTGAGTGTGATCCCTCATCTCTCCATCTCAACCACCAACCAACCTGCCCATGCTCACATGGCTTCTCACCTGGACGGCTCAATGGCCTTCGTTCTGCTCAACCTTGCTTCTGGTCTGTCTCTCTACAATATTTCCAAGGAAGCATATTTTCAGTACACAAATAGAATCAAGTTGCTACCCTGCTCAAAATCTTTCAGTGTCTTTCCATTCCTTTTAGGATACAGGAGACACTTTTTTGCCCTAATGCAGTCCTCAAAGCCAATTTGCCCCTGTTTATCCTCATCTCGTTCCAGGCTCCCTTGTTCACTCTTCCGCAGCCGCAGTGGCCTGTCGTCCCCCTTTTGTCACTGCATCACCTTTGCCCATGCCGCTCCTTCTGCCTGGAGTGGCCCTTCCCTTCCCTGTGGATCACGCCAACTTCTGCTCACCCATCTCTTTCCCCAGAGAATGTTCTCTCATCGCCCTAAACCTTGTCAAACCCATGATTACAAGCCCTCAGAACACAAGGCATCTCTCTGAGTACTCTGATATTAGTTGCTGTAACAATGACCTTGACTGTTTGAATAATCTCCTACGTTAGACCAAGTCTTCTGTGAAAGACAGGCTCCTTTTGCTCAAACAGAACTATCTGCTTGATAGATATTTGTTGAATGTGAAATTTTAAAATATATTTTTAGGTTTGAAAAAATGGATAAAGACTCTAACCTACTGACTTTTTAATATCTTTAAAAAAATCGTTTCCTTCTCATTTGATCATTACAAAAAATCATCAAACGAGTTATCCACTTGAAACAAAACTAGCACTGTAACTGTGGCAATGATTCAAAAACACCCAACTCCTTGACTCCACTGACTTATAAACTCTCTCAGATGGTTTCCTCCTTTGAAGATGGAAACTGAGATACTTTCCTCCAAGGACTGCTAGGAGAATTGATACAATAGTATTTACAAAATACCTAGCACAGTGCCTGGCGTATCAGTTGCAATATCAATAGAAATGTATTAGTGCCATTGCTACCGGTCCATGAAAATATGGGTCATCCACGGGTACATATTTCAGAAGGCTGAGGCAAAGTGCACTGACTTCAATGAAGATAAACAAGAACGTTCATTTTCAGGAGTCATGACTTTTATCGCGCTTTAAACTTTAACAATATTGACCCAAACTGCTCTAAACCAAGGCGATCAATACTGGAGAGCGTGTGCTCAGCTGAAGCTTTCAAACAGAATTTAGATGAAAGGGAAAGCATCTTTCAGTGAGGTCTGGAAGTGATGTGAAATTCTTGTCATCCACCTACTCATTCTTTCATCCATCCATCAGTCCATGGACTCCGCACCTCAGCACTGAGTGACAAAGCTGCGATAGCAGGGGTGTGAGTCATGGCAGTAAGCAAGTTTCTGTCCTCCTAGGACTTACACTGTGGTAAGGGGGGGGGGGGGAAGAAATGCTCGAGCAATCATTCAGTTATAGCGTCACACATGCTACAGAAAGAGAAATGGAAGGGATATGGCACGCTCAATTTGGGGTGCGGGAAGCGCATGACCTAAAGGTGAGAAGAGGCATCTTGTGGGCTATGAAAACTGAAGTTTGACAGTGGCCACAACAGACCCTACGAACCAATGTGAAGGGCTAGACTCAAAAGCAAGGCTCACAAAGGGAGTGGATGAGAACCACGACTCTACATTCCTCAGTTAGATTAGAGGAGTGACACGGCATCAGGTAGAGAGGGAAGAAAGAAGTTTAGAGAGACCAAACATACAGATGTTTGGAGAAAGCCGTTGTTATGAAGTCAGTCTCTGTTTACACCGCCTCCAATGGAGGAGAGAAAAGAGGTGTCACCTCCTCTCTTCCAAGCACGGAGGGCCTGCCCAAACAGCTTAATACAGATCCCTCCAGTTCGGGGAGCGGAGGACCAGTGCATGTTTGACTCCTCAGAAAGTTAAGGCCACTCCATGCAGCAGGAGAGAGGTTAATGCATTGGGATAAGCTTAGACATTCAGAATTTGTTGAGGCAAAGGAGACGTTATTTATGGACCAGACACGAGATCTGTAGGGAGAGCTGACCTGGTGCCGTTTTAAGGCCAGCTCAGGGGAACCACGTGAGTGACAAGAAGATCCCGGCAGGGGAAGTCTATGTGAGTGAAAGACATCCAATCACAAGATGGAGATCCAGGGCAGGCTGAGCCAGCAGGGAGGCGTGTGGAGTTGCTGATACGGGACCCCTGAGGTTGCACCCCATTAGCAGCATGGAACACCAGCTCACGTGAAAACGATGGTGAAGCCAAACAGACCCAGATACAAATCCCAACCCCACCATGTTCCTCCCTAAGCCTCAGTTTCCCCAGCTATAACTGGCAATACTGTTGACTATAACCATAGATTGTTGGGAAGAATACATCCCCATTTGTAGGACTGACAGGAAAGCTCAGCTTCAGTTGAGAAGCAAAAGCGTTGAAACATCAGACTCCAAAGGTTAGCATGACTTTGTCTAAAACAAAGATAAAGGACAAGCTACAGACTAGGAGAAGATATTTTCTACACAAGGAATCGTGAGCGAAGCTGTGTTTGGCAGGAGGTAGGAGACAAAGTTACATCAATAAGGAACAAATTATCCAAAAACAGCAGCAAAGGTTGTAAATGGGAAACTCATAAAAGGGAAAATAAGAATAGCTCATAAACACATGAAAGGAAAGTGATTGGGAAAGGCAGACAAAACAAGATACTGATTTGTGCAGGGAAATATCCTCGTGAACTGCTGGTGGAAGTTTGAACTGGAACTTTGAAACGCCTTCTGGCACTTTTCTTTCATTTAAATCTGCACGCCCGATGGATGCTTCAGCAACAGGGCTTTCTGTCGTCTAGAGCAGGTCCTCACACATTCGCACAAGGAGGCGTGCAGAGCAATGCTGTCTGAGTTGTCATTGTGTACAAATGCCCCCCGAACAGTGGCGTGCCAGCACAAGTCTAAAAACTGTCTTCCAGACGGAACTGATTTGCTGATTTCCTGGTGCAAACCCCCTCCACCCCCTCCATGGCCAGTTTCAAGCTACCCACATGAAGTCACCAAACCTGAGAAGAGATGCACACAATCAACTCTCAGGCGCCAGGTGCGAGATGACCACAGCACACCTCGGTCTCCATCTGCATATGTGAACAGACTTTGTCAAAGCAAGAAAAAGACAAAATCTCCCCATTATCTCTTGGTGGGTAGAACATGAAATGAAATGCAGAGAACGCAGACCCGCAAGTTAGCCGTGGTTTCTTTGGGGATGGGTGGGGTCTCGCATTTGGATAGTGGGCAAAAATATTTGTAGCCTGGTTTGTAATGTGCTCAAGGAGAATTTAGTCCTAGATCACTTATGTGATCCAATTCATAAAATACTGAAATTGTTAAAATGACAGAATGGTGTTACTTATGCAGCAAATTAATGAGATGGCCAATTAATGTTGATTCCTTTATTATTCTCTCTTCTACCATTAGCTCCCGTGAACCCTGAGGGAAACAAATTAAGTTTGTTCATTCATCCATTAAATGCACTGTTACTGGGTGCCCACTTGTGCCAAGTGCTGCAGGAGAATATGGACGCGACCAAGACTTACATCAAATTCCCCAACCTGGGGGGGTCATAATCTTGTTGGTGGAGAAACCTGTGTCTGGCAGGTCCTTACGGAACGAAATCAGTGATTCTTAAAGTAAGAATGAGACATCAGACTGTCCACTCTAGTCTTCAAAGACATTTACTTTAAATTAAGAGGAATTAAGGAAATTCTTATTAAACATCTGTATTCATGAGACAGCTGTTCCAAGGGCCAGAAAGTTCAAACTGTCTTCAACAAGAAAGAAAACTTCTCAATCCAATAGTAGCGCTAGCTTCAAGTATGGCTTGATTCCTTGGCCAAGGGATGAAACTCAAAACTCTGAATGCCTCTCTGCTTTCTCTTTCTCCACATCCCTTTGACTATTCAGTGGACATCCCAAGGCTCTTCATACAATGGGACCACGGGCACAGCAGTCTCAGAATTGTCATCCTAGCACCCCAATAACCAGAAGGCTAGAGAGAGAAGACAGGTACCTCCTTGGAGGTCCTTGTCCAGGACCCAGGCATATATTGATTGCTTGAGCCCATCAAAGCCAGGCCTAGAGCTGGGAATCAATAGGCCACACCGCTGAGAAGATGGAAGAGGGACACTTCCCAAGGAAACTTAGGTCACTGTCGATAGAAAAAGGGAGTATAGAATCCAAAAAGTCAGCTGCTTCAAGGCTGCCACTTACCACGCTAGGAGCTTCCTGCTGTTTGAGCCATTTGGTTGAACAACAAAAAACAGGCCTCTTCCTCCCCAGGGGAAATTAAAACTCAGGAATTTTAAATGAATTTCTGACTCTTCAAACTGCAAATGGAGGGCCTTTTTCATAATGGAGCAAAAACTATCATTTATCGTGAAAATGTTCATTAGATTTCAAGTTCTTGAATTAAAATAGCAGCTTTTCCATTGCCTAGCGACCTCGGTCAATTCATTTAATGACTCTGGGTCTGTAAGGTTTCCACTTAATCTTTCTTTTTTTTTTTTTAATTTATTTTTTGCATGTTGCCTAGTGGTACATTCTTTTTTTTTTTTAACATCTTTATTGGAGTATAATTGCTTTACAATGTTGCGTTAGTTTCTGCTGTATAACAAAGTGAATCAGCTATACATATACACATATCCCCATATCCCCTCCCTCTGGCATCTCCCTCCCACCCTCCCTATCCCACCCCTCTAGAGTGAAGTAAGTCGGAAAGAGAAAAACAAATACTGTTATGCTAACACGTACATATGGAATCTAAAAAAAAAAAAGTGGTTATGAAGAACCTAGAGGCAAGACAGGAATAAAGATGCAGACGTAGAGAATGGACTTGAGGACACAGGGAGGGGGAAGGGTAAGCTGAGATGAAGTGAGAGAGTGGCATAGACATATATACACTAAATAGCTAGCTAGTGGGAAGCAGCCACACAGCACAGGGAGATCAGCTCAGTGCTCTGTGTCACTTAATCTTTAAAGTTCCTTTTGGCCCTAAAACTCTGATGTATTTTGCACTTAAGTCTATTTTCTCTGGTTCCTATTTCAATGCCTTCAAGGCAATGATCTTTGGAGTCTTTTCTCAATGAAAGTGAACTAACCAGAAAGATTTAGATCACAATAGTTCCTCACAACTCCTGATGCAACTCTAAAATCCCAGGACGGCTGGTTCATCCCTTTGGTTAGAAGCCCTTTGCCCAGACTCAAGGAAGCCCAAGGAAGACTGACACCCAAAAACAGTAAAGGCTCCCAGGGGATGGGTTTCTCAGACTGTGCTCCAAGGTAAGAAAAGTCTAGTCTAGTAGGAAGGGCACTGGTCTAGGAACCTGGTATGCAGGTTCCCACGCTGGCTTTGACACTGAACCTTCAGGGCTACAATTTTATAGAGGCAATGTCTCCTTATCTATAGCACATGAGTGCTGTCCCTGATGGATACCCGGCATTGGGTACTGGGCCACACGCTGAGAATGGAAAGGAGTCCTAACAGCACGATCCCCACCTTCACTGAGTTCTAGGCCGCAGGGACCAAGAGAGGAGTCAAGTGGTTTTCACAGGAATACATGCACACCATGATGACTGCCACAAAGCAAAGGCACCAGCACTCAGCCAGTTCAGGGGAGGCTTCCTGGGGGAAACGGACTTCAAGAAAAGTCCTTGGAAACAACCTAAGTGCCCATCATCAGATGAATGGATAAAGAAGATGTGGCACATATATACAATGGAATATTACTCAGCCATAAAAAGAAACGAAATTGAGCTATTTGTAATGGGGTGGATAGACCTAGAGTCTGTCATACAGAGTGAAGTAAGTCAGAAAGAAAAAGACAAATACCGTATGCTAACACATATATATGGAATTTAAGAAGAGAAAAAAATGTCATGAAGAAGCTAGGGGTAAGACAGGAATAAAGACACAGACCTACTGGAGAACGGACTTGAGGATATGGGGTGGGGGGAAGGGTGAGCTGTGACAGGGCGAGAGAGAGTCATGGACATATACACACTAACAAACGTAAGGTAGATAGCTAGTGGGAAGCAGCCGCATGGCACAGGGAGATCAGCTCGGTGCTTTGTGACTGCCTGGAGGGGTGGGATAGGGAGGGTGGGAGGGAGGGAGACGCAAGAGGGAAGAGATATGGGAACATATGTATATGTATAACTGATTCACTTTGTTATAAAGCAGAAACTAACACACCATTGTAAAGCAATTATATCCCAATAAAGATGTTAAAAAAAAGAAAGAAAAGTCCTAAAGGAGAAGTAGGAGCAAGGAAGCAAAGGGGAGGACAGACAAAGGGAGACGCATAAAGTGTCCTACCTCTGGGTGCCTGCACACTAGTGGGAACGCTGGTGCACATGCAACATGAATACACGGTAATAAGCAGTAAGAATTACAAAGAACGTTCAGATAAAATATGGGAAGATTCTGAGAAGCAAGGTCACTCTTACGTGGAAGATAAAAAGCTTGTGTAAATAGGAAAAGGAATGTGATGATCTGGTAATATAGTAGGACATAAGCAAGGAAAAACAGAGGGCGTGGGCTAAGCACATCTGGTAGGTATCACAGAACAGGCAGAGGCAACTACTTCCTGAGGGAAACGGGAAATAGCCCAGGCTGAGCCAGGGCGTGTGTCAGGGGAAAACTTGAAAGGTTTTATTTCAAAGACCTTGAAGATAAAGCTTAGAAATGTCCAGCTACTGGATCCTTCCTACTCTGTATCAAAAAACCTCTCTCTAATTATCATACTAAGTGAGGTTAGAAAGAGAAAGACAAACACCATACGATACCACTTATATGTGGAATCTAAAATGTGACACAGATGAACTTACCTACTCAACAGAAACAGACTCACAGACATAGAGGACAGACTTGTGGTTGTCAAGGGGGAGGAGGGGGTGGGGGAGGGATAGAGTGGGAGTTTGCGGTTAGCAGATGCAAACTAGTATATACAGAATGGATAAACAACAAGGTCCTACTGTATGGTACAGGGAACTATATTCAGAATCCTGTGATAAACCATAATGGAAAAGAATATGAAAAAGAATATGTATGTGTATACGTATATATATACTGAATCACCATGCTGTACAGCAGAAATGAACATAACATTGTAAATCAACTATACTTCAATTAGGAAAAAAAAATACTCTCTCTAAACGTTTGGTACTGTGGACTGAGACTCCCTCTTTCAAATACAATCCCATCCTTGTTTCTTCTCTCAGTTCTCTGGCGTCCCTCCTCAGGCACCTTCAGGAGCTTCTGTTCATCTGCTCAGCCTAGGTGTTCATGGGGCCCCAGCCGTCCTTGGCTGCCTTCTCTTCAAAACCCACAGAACCTCCACGTGTGAACGTATCCCCAGTGCTGACATGAATCTCTGGGTAATTGCTGGTGACGCTGCATGAATGAACCTCAGCTTAAATCTTCCCTGGAAGCAGCCCTGAGTTTCCTGTGTGGAGGAAACGGAGGCACTGGGCACTTGTTTCAGTTTCAAAGACGTGGAACCAGGGGTTGAACCCAGATAGACTGTAGATGCCGTTTTTGCGCTGTTCGATGGGTCTTCCATGTGTCAACACTCATTGAAACAATGGCATGAACATGGGGTTCACTGCCTCTTCTAAAAAAGGTTGAAAATATTTAAATAGTAAAATTGGGATGACGTGCAGTATCCTAAAAGCACATCCACGGGGCACCGGCGGGGCAGCCCCTGAAGGTCTGATTTTGCTACTACAGTGTCCACGGGAGTGATGAGGGCTGCAGTGTGAAGCGAGTGAGGCTGGGGAGGAGGCCGAGCCCAGGAAAGAAGACTGAGACTGACCAGAGTGATGGCAGTGGGCTTGGAGAGGACCCGGAAGCCCCGAGAAGGAGGAGAAAGTCGCAACTGATAGGACTTGAAATCTGATGCAGTGTGGAGGGGGTGCTGGTGGAGGGGCTCAAGGAGTAATTCTGGCCCAGCTTGCAGGACCCGGTGGGGAGCAGGGCCATGTGTCAACACTGCTCATTTATTCCTCCAGCTGGCGCTCAGCACAGGTCCTGTCCTTAGCACTGCGGGTGGAGTAGGGACCTGCCAGACCCTGGAGCCCGGCTCACTGGGCTTGAATCCTCACTCCGAGACTCACTACCTGGGAGGCCTTGAGCCAGTCCACGAGCTCTGCATGCCTAAATTTCCTCTTCTGTACAATGGGACCTATTCCTGTAACTTATCACTTAGGGAAGGTGTGATGATAAAGTAAATCCACACACACAAATACGTAACATATTTGAAATATTCTATTTCGTGGCACATAGAAAACAGTGACGGTTTACTGAAAGTAGCATTATTATCAAATTTTAGAGGAGACAGACAATAAATCCATATGGAATAAAACTAGCTGAAGTGGTACGAAGAAAAATAAAGCAGAATAAGAAACTGAGTTATAACAAGAAATTAATTTTTTTTTAAATAACTGGGCAAGAAGCCTCTCTGAGGAGGTGACATGTGAGCAGAGACCTGACCTGGATTCACTGAGAAAGCAAGCTAGGTGAAGATTGCAGAGGAACGGCCAACTTCACAGTGGAAGGACCCCCTAATTTCAGAAGCTCTGAGTTGGGAATGAGCTTGGTGATTCAAGGAAGAGTAAGAGTGATGGGGAAGAAGGGAGAAGATGAGTTTAAGGGGAAAGTCAAGGATCAGACCATACAGGGGCCAATCAGGACCTGCTAAGGACTCTGTACTTTGTTCGAAGGTCTCCATGAAGCAATATGATGCAGTAGTTAAGAGCCAGACCGCCTGAATGGGACCTTACCCCAGCCTCTTCCCAGATGTGCACATCAGCACCTTTATCTATAAAGTGGGGATAATAATAGCACCTACCTTATGGAGTTGTGAGAAGTGAGAAAATTTAATATACGCAAAGAATATAGAACGGTGCCTGGTGTATATTAAGCATTCTGTGTCATCACCATCATCATCAGAAGACTTTCAGTAGCGGTCCAACATAATCCACATTATCTGTAAAAGGTACCACCCTGGCTTTTGTGTGAAGGTGATGCAGGTCAGCCTTTGGCAGTGGTGAACTAAAATGAGTTGAGTCCTGAGAGTGATGGAGAACGATCATTGCATCGGATATGAACTGAAAACCTCTCAGGCTGATGTGCAGCAACATGGATGGACCTAGAGACGATCATGCTAAGTGAAGTAAGTCAGACAGAGAAAGACAAATACCATATGATATCGCTTATATGTGGAATCTAAAATACGACACGAGTGAACTTATCTACGAAATAGATTCACAGACGTGGAGGACAGACTAGTGGTTGCCAAGGGGGAGGTGAGGTGGGGAGGGGATGGACTTGGAGTGTGGGATGAGCAGATGCAAACTATTATATACAGGATGGATAAACAACAAGGTCCTACTGCACAGCACAGGGAACTATAGTCAATATCCTGGCATAAACCATAATGGAAAAGAATCTGAAAAAGAATGTATATATATGTATAACTGAATCACTTTGCAGAACAGCAGGAATTAACAACAGCGTAAATCAACTATACTGCAGTAAAATTAATTTTTTTAAAAAATTCTCAGGCTGGATGGCTCTGTGCATCTATATTACCTAAGGTTTCCCTGAGAATATGTACGTGCTGGGTCATGCCAAGTAAAGTCTTTAAAAAAATCACTGTCTTGGGCTTCCCTGGTGGCGCAGTGGTTGAGAGTCCGCCTGCCGATGCAGGGGACATGGGTTCGTGCCCCGGTCCGGGAAGACCCCATATGCTGCGGAGCGGCTGGGCCCGTGAGCCATGGCCGCTGAGCCTGCGCGTCCGGAACCTGTGCTCCGCAACGGGAGAGGCCACAACTGTGAGAGGCCCACGTACCGCAAAAAAAAAAAAAAAAATCACTGTCTACTTAAAGTGGATGTATTATTACAAAAAAAAAAAAAATTTAATGGAATAAAAAGAAACAAAACGCTCATGCTTTTCTTTCAAGAACATTCTGAGTAAAAGCCATGCTCTTCAGAGAGTATGTGTTCCTCATAGCCTCTCCTTGGGATCTTCAAAATTAGCTATCAAGACAAAGTGGGAAATCCTGTTTCTGTAACTGTCCAAATACGCTACGGATATGTAAAGGCAAGATAGGAATTTTCTTTTAATTTTCCAGCATGAGCAGTTTTCACATAAATCCATCCTCTTATCTTGGGCTGTCCTTAGAAAGAATGGGTCATTTGAAAGACGCATGGAAAGCCAATCTGTGAGAAAGCCTGCTCCAGTAACCCCACTCTCCAGGACAACCCTACTCTGCTTTAAAATGGCTCGTGTTCAAATCACTGGGCAGCTGTCAGGGAATTTTGCTCTGAGTGAAGCCTCAAGTAATATTTTCCTCATTTTTTACTGGGCGCGCATAAATAGCACCATGAATCGAAGACACTCTATAAAAAGGCAAGAGCGAGACCTGATAGCGGTTTTGAAATGGCTCTGGCGCCCAGTGTGGGGAGTACAGAATCTCCATTCGCAGGACTTTTACCCTGAAATATGTTCCTCCTCCCTCCCAGAACCTCCCCAGAACCAGAGGTTCTGATACACCTGACTCTTCCTCTGTGTGCTCCCTTGAATTAAAAAAAAAAGTCCACATGTAAATGGGGACGCAGACTCCCTCATTTTCCATGTGAGAATAGTGGACAAGATAGACTTTATCATTCCTCACAGTGAAAAAAGAGCTTATGCCCAAGACAGGGTAAATACCCAGCAATCAGCCGCAGCCAGCTCAGAGGAAAGTATTTCTTTTCATTTCATGACCGCACTGTTTTCCAGAGGCACTGGATAAAAACGCACCTGTCCGCAGATCAGGAATAAAGACCCTCTGCCACATAGGACCGTCCTCAGGGACCTGTCTTTTACATTACGGTGTTAAGACTTCAGAATCTCTTCCTGTAACTGTAAGTCACTGAGGGGAGAAGACCAAATCATCCAATTATCCATCGTTAGCACCAGCTTATTAGCTGCAATTACAGAATTCCAAGGTTCTGCTCTCGTGCGTCCCCATGTGAATTTCCTCTTTGGTATTTTATCCAGGTACATCTCGTCTCGCTCTTAGAGTCTGACTTAGGAGGCATGGGAGGAGGGATCAAGAAACTGGCTGCTTGCTAGTCCCTAGGGTGTCCTGGGAGGGGAGGTCCTTGCACCACATTGGGAGAAACTCTTCTGTGGTTTGAGGGGGTCCTGAACATCTCCCCGCCACTTCCCGGACACCTTCCGTGTTGTTACTCCAAATTCCACACAGCACGGGCCACTCTTAGATTCTCTGTGACCACTTGGCCAGATCAGGAAGAAGTCAGCCTGCCTCTTTGGGATACTTCACTTTTTTCTAAATAATCATCAGCTTTTTTTCTTAACAACTGTTTGACTGTTGAGAAGTCGAAGCAGCATCCTTTCCCACTGAAATGCTTCCCCCCAAAACAACCTGTTCGCTGAGTCTTCAAAAGCTTGCTCTTCTTTTAATGGTATGGGATTCAGTCTCCCTCTTCCTCTCATTCTGGCCCAAGCTCTGCCCTCTGGTCTCGTATTCACTAAGGCAGTAAACAAGCCTGTGAAGCCAGCTGTGCCCCAGGCGCTCTGGCGGCACCAGGGAGCCAGAACTGAAGAAATCGACACGACCAGCACCTTGGTGTGTAAATGTAAGCATCAACTTCCACACTGAGGGTTAATTTACATCCCTAAGTATATAATAATGATAACGATAATAATAATAACCATGTAATGTCTCTTCATTTAAAAAAAAACTAGAATGACGCTGCCTATATGTACACTCTCATACAACGTTCTTTTCATTGGCCACTGTCTCGTACCATGCGAAAACCTCTGCTTGAAACCTCCAGCGATGGGAAGTTCACTGCTTCTGAAGACAACATCTGTAGCTGGGCATCTGGGGGCTCAAGAGCTCCAGAAACAGTGCCTGACACACGGGAGGCACCCGAGAAACATTTTCCCGAATGAGCAAAACCCATCAGGACTAACATTTCAGTTCGTGTAAATTTCACCCAAGTCGGCTGACTCTGGCTTTTGTAATAAAACTTAAAAATAGCCGGGATTTATTGAGGGTTTAGGATGTCAGGCTCCCCTCTGCGTGCTTATGTGCATTAATGTTTTAAATTCTTACAACCCTATGAAGAAGGTATTATTATTATTATTACTAATATTGTTGTTATTGTTATCACTATTCCCATGTTACAGAGAAGGAAAATGAGGCACAGGGAGGTTAGAAACAAGCCCAAGGTCACCCAGAGTGCCCGGGACTCAGCCACCTGGTTCTGGAGCCTGTGTGTAGTGCTCTAGAGATAAAGATTGTTCTCTCCCATCCGCAAGGGAAGCGGCTCTGATGTGTGTGTATCTTCTCTGGCCTACGCTTCAGGGAGCCTGTGCTCTCCCTCGCCTTTTTCTCTAGGTGTGTTTCCCTGAAATGCGGTTCCCCAGGTGCAGCTTTGCCGTGCAGGTGCGCGCTGGGGGTGCTGCTGTCTGAGTGGAGAGCAGGCAGGGGGCCCAGGAGCCTTGCTCAGCGTGGAGGGAAGCACCAGGGCAGGTGTGCCGATGGCAGGGCAGCTGAGGCTGTGAAGACCCGATGGCAGGACTCTGCTCACTTTCCGAGCACAGAGAGATTTGCACTGACGACCTGGACCTACAGTCGGGACACCTGGAGGTCAGGTGTGCTCACAGAAGACAGACTCAGGAAGACAGCAGTCGGGCCTTCCAGGGAAGGCTGTCCTGAGCCCTGGGCCCCCAGGGCCTCCCTCCTCCTGAGCCCTTGTCACTCACCCCGTGGTTCCCCACCCCAGTCCTTGAGCTCCAGGAGAGCTGGGTCAGCCATCAAGCTCTGTGCCAACTGTGCCTCGTACACAGCTGGCTTTAGGATCTGGGATTTGCTGCTGTGTACGTATCTCCACAGAAAAGGCATTAAATGCGGGATAGATTAGGGGACCATCCCTGAAAAATGTGGCAGGAGGGTGATCAAGGAGGTCACGCTTTGATGTGTAGGTGTACATGCAGGCTCCCAATGCGACAGGAAGTCCATTCCCTACCCACATACAGTATATCAACTGATCCCCAAAACAGCCCTTCAGGGTCATTTCTATAGGGGACTAAACCCAAAGGCTACTGGCTCAGGGTCACAAGGAACCCAGGTGAACGCAGGTCTGGTTAACCTCACACCACACCTCCTATGTGATAATGAACGAACTGCAGTACCTCTTCTAGTGGGTTCTGGACACAGATGATAAACAGCACATCCAGAGAAGAGGACCTGTGTGCAGGTGATTTAGCACAGGTGTGCCCAGTGAGACCACCTGGGACGTGGGGACACAGGGCAGGAAAAGGAAGGAAGACAGGCAAGGGTGCATTTCAGCAAAGGTCCCCAAGAAGGCAGCGCCAGCCTGATCCTGCAGGGGACTCTGGAGGGTGAGCTACATCTCAGTCTGTCCCATCATGAGACGGGAGATGGGCTTCTGTATCCCTGCACTAATACTCACTGGTTCATGGCAGGGGTTGGGTGGGGAGGGGATGGGGGACGGTGGGCTTCAAACTCCCAGGCACGTTCAGATCTTGGGCAGAGTGCTTCTGGGAGCCTGGGGTGGTCCTCCAAGCAAAGTCCCAGGTGCAGGTACTGAGAGCAAAGGGGCAGGAGAAGCCCACAAATGGGGGAGGGGCACGTGCTGTGTGTGTACAGGTAGTGAAGAGGATATGCTCAGACAGGGAATGAGTAATTCTGCCAGGGGCAAGGGATCGCCCTTGGAGAACCAGCATAAATCCTTTCTGCCAGCCTAGTGGGACTAGCAGGGTGAAAGGGCGAGGAAAGGAGGGATAGGCATGGAAAGCAAAAGCAGAGGCAGAGAGGCGTGAACCGTGGTACAAGAGACTGGAGAAAGCTTCCCAAAGAAGAACCTTGGAGGTCAAGCAGACTTTAAGACTTGATCTCAAGGACAAAGGATAGGCAACAATTCTGACTTGGACCCCCAGGGAGCTGGGTCACCGCACCAGCTGGCAGAGCAGATTCCCAGCTTGCACTGGGAGTCCAAGGTGAGGGGCCCTGGCTTCGGCGTTTCTCGGTTGACTGCTGCGAGGACCAGAGGGGAGAGCATCCTTCAAGCCTGGGCTCACCCAGGCACATCCTTCCTGCCAGCCCTGAGCATCACTCTCCTCCAGCCCCAGGTGGGCACTCAGAGCCTGGGAGCTGGAGTGTTTTACCTGCTTAATATTCTCCATGAAAACAAGCATATTTGATATGTAGGGGTACGTCAATGGACCCTGAAAAGAAGTTAGTTTGATTCATTTGAAGAATAAATGTCCCTCCCCACCCCCTTAACACGGTGAAACTCATAAAAGCTTCTGCTAATGGAAAGGGAAATTACCTCTCAAAACACGACTAAAACTAATCATGGCCGTTTTTACACGTTCACAATTTACTGCTCATCCTTTCTCCTGCTTTGATGAGCGGTGACTAGCAGATGCCTGTGCTGAACCGCCTAGCACAGCCTCAACCGGCTTAGGCAGCATCCCTCCCCCTATTTTCCCTTCCATGATCATCCCTCTAAGGGAAAATAATATTTTTTTAACATCTCCAGGTAGGAAGGACTGCACAATCTATTGAATAGCGTCATTTTGGTGGAAGGAAATCGCCAAGGCTACGTATCCGTAACATTCATTCACAGATGCAGACATGCCAATTACCTGTAACCCTGAACTCAGAAGAGAGAACAAAGCTGTGAGACCCACAAAATGTAAGCCTTTGAAGCAAACAGAATCACATTTTTTTTTTAATTTCTTACTTCTGGTTTCTCTTCCTGGAATCCCTTAACCCTTATATTTTCATTGACCATCATTCATCTCTGTACCTCTTGGCACCCAGGACTTCGGCTTATAGGAGGAACCTGAAAAGGTTTGGAACAGCCCAGGGATAGCCTGGTGTCAGTGAACCATTAGGGGATCACCTACAATTCATACTTTTCTATTTTGGGTGATGACCAAGACCCAGTGGCCTTCAGAGTCGTACTGACCACTGGCCCGAATCACCCACCCTTCCACATCTACAGAGAAGTAGCTCCCTTTATGCCTGGCACCAAGTGCCAGGAGCAGATGTGATGCACTGTTCCAGTTGGGGTACAGTCACCTGTTCACACACATGGCCCTTCTGTCATGTGGTCATCTTTCTAGAATGCCCAGGGGAGGACTGCTCTTACCTGGTACAAGCTCAGAGCCTGTCCTAGTCTATTTTACAAGATATGTCGCTACCTCAGACAAGAAGGAACTATCCATTTACCACAGAAACCTGTCCCAAGTCACCTTTTTTAAAAGTACAGAAGAAAAGAAAACACCGTAGTATACAGGTTATGGCTACATTTCACATGGGGAGTTACTATTTTTTCTTATTCACAGAATCAAATCATAAACACCTACCTTGGAAAACCCAATGACAAAGTATTTCCCATCTAGAGAAGCAGAATCCAAATCACCTACGTAGTTGAAACACATTTCCATATCATATGGCTACCAGAGAACAGATATATCTAAAAAGAGAGAAAGACTGTATAATTCTGCCCCTTAATTTGTGCAGCAACGTCTTGTGCTCGAACAGCACTGGATTTATGTCTTCCTAGTGCTTTCATTTCATCTGGCTGTGCCTCTGAGATGAAATCAATCTGCTCCACATGGCATATCGTGGCCTCCAAACCCGGCCGCCAAGGTTTCTCTTCTCATTTTGTCTCTGTCCTTATCACCTGCCACTCCAGATCTCTCATCATCCCAGGAACACCCTCGCTCAGGTCCCAGGGATATCGGGGCCTGGTACCTCTGCCGAGAACATCCTTCCCTTCCTTTGCCTGCACGGCCAACTTCTGCTCACCCTTCCAGCTCTCATTGTCTCAGATGAGCTGTGTCAGCTTCCACCTCTACTGTATTTGTTAGTGTGACACTTGTGTCTCCCCAGGAAGACTGTGGGTGCCTCCAGAGCAGGAAGGAATCTTCTCATCCCCAGGGATGTGTTCCATGGGACCAGCCTGGGGCAGATGCTACTAAGTAAACAACTATTGAACGCATGATAGCATCACTTACTCTTGCTAGTGGTTATTGTGGGCTTACTGTGTGCCAGGACCATTCTAGTCATTTCCTTGCATAACTCATTCAAACCTTAACATAAACCTATGAGGTAGGGATCTCCTACCAGCCCCACTTTATAGGCGAAGAACCCAAAAAACCAAACTGGCTAAAATAACTTTCCTAAATCCACATGGCTAAGAGTCGGAAGCAGGATTTGAACCCAGAAATTTCTGAGTGTGTGTCCTGCACCACTCCTGAATTCTGCCTCTTTAGACAGAGAAACCTTTTCCTATTTCTGTTTTAGAGATAAATACAACCAAAAAAACAAATTAAATGACCTGTCCCCATAAGATCACTCAACTGATAAGTGTCAATGACATCAAGTGTTTTGACCCCTTCTGGTGATTTCTCAATATATCAGTACTCGACTAAACATATATATATTTTTTCTTTTTTACTGAGAACTACATGCAGGTAACAGGAAATATGTCTGGGTGACTGGATGTAAATATGACTGCTGAAACATTCTCCCTTTGCTGTACATACAGAAGTTGCTCCACAAAGGGTTGGAGAGTATTCCACTCCCGCCTTGAAGCTGGACTGGCCTTGCAATTGGCCTTGACCAATGGAATGTGGAGGACAGACCCTGTGCCATTTCCCAGCCTAGCCCTTAAGAGACCTGGAATCTTCCACTTTCTTTCCCTTGGTGACCTGAGCTACCATAGAAGAAGTTGGACACCCAACTGGAGACAGCCGGACCATTCCCTTAAGCAGTTCAGCCACCTCAACTGAGAGATCAGATGTGTGTGAAGACACGTCTGATGTTATGATCGTGGGTAATCTGTCCTCCACTGAGATCCCAGCTGAAAGCAGTGCACAAAAGACCTGGCTGAGCCCAGCCAACTCAAAACATCAAGAATAAACTGTTGTTTTGAACCACTAAGCTTCAGAGTGCTTTGTAATGAGGCAATGTCTAACTGAAAACACTAAAATTGCAAAATTCACCTTGAGGAAGAAATCGCCAACACTATCATTCCTCACCCACGGAGCCATCCCTATTGTAATTATTGCTGACCTCCATATGGGCCTTCTGTTCTAAATATCATACTCATGTAAACTCAAGGGCCTACCAAGTGGACCACAATTATCCCCATGTCAAACTAGACCAAAGAAGAAAATAGCCTTTTTTTCCCCAAACTGCATTTTTCCTTCTTTTGTCTCTGTGCAGCACCAGCAGGAGTCCTCCCTCCCCCAAGCTGCTTGCTGGGCTCTGCCAGCTGCTGGACGCCCAGCAGTCCTCTGATCCTCACAGCTGGGTCTCTCAGCTCCAAGAGACAGCTCAGCCAGAGACAGGGACTGAGCTCTTGAACTACACAGTCACGAGAAGAAGCAGAGTCCTTTGTCAGGGACCTGGGGATGGCATCCATCAAGTCAGCTAGGCATTAGTCCCACCTGACTTCCAGGTCCAGCCTTGTCCCTGAGACCAGAACCCAGCTTCAAACCCCTGATCAGGTGACCACTCACATGTCAGACTGATTGGACACTTAACTTTGTGCCAGTTCCTAATCTGGGACATTTACCTTAATAATCTCTGTAAAATATAAAACGCCCTTTTCATTTATAATCTCCAAGACGCACAACCATATAAAATCTATGGGATGCAGCAAAAGCAGTTCTTAGAGGAAAGTTCATAGCGATACAAGCCTTCTTTAAGAAACAAGAAGAATCTCAAATAAATAACCTAACCCTCCACCTGAAAGAATTAGAAAAAGAAGAACAAACAAAACCTAAAGTCAGCAGAAGGAAGGAGATAATAAAGATCAGAGAGGAAATAAATAGAGATTTAAAAAACAGCAGAAAAAGCATCAGTAAAACCAAGAACTGGTTCTTTGAAAAGGTAAACAAAATTGACAAACCTCTGGCCAGGCTCACCAAGAAGAAAAGAGAAGGACCCAAATAAACATAATTAGAGCTATAATGTCTAAGACAAAGCCCTACAGAGGATGGATATTTACCCTCATGTTTCAGGTGAGGAAATGAAGCTCAAGTTGTTAACGCCTGGGATCACATGACTAGTTCCTGCAAGATTTGGGTTCAAATCTTCTACTTTCTCATTCACCTCCATGAACCTTCTTCTGGCAGAAGCTGGGTTGGGAAAGGGGCACGACACAGGTGGTAGCACAGTGGGGAACTACAGGCGTCCTGAATGCACATAGGAGAGGGAGTGACCACCAGTCTTAGATGCCTGATTTATTTCCTGGAGAGAGGAGGAGAGTGAAGGGTGGAAGAGAAGGACCTCCCTGGAAATGTGGAGCCTTGACTACTACTTAATGCTTAACTCTTTCCAGAGTAAGGGGAGGAGCCGGTGGTCTCCAGTATCTTTCTCTTTCTGTATCACAGGCTTGAGTCAAACTGTTGCCCATAAACCATCAGCCTCCCCTGATTGTCCCTTGCATGGTCCAAGTAGCCTACTCTGCCCCGAATCTCCCACTCCTCCTCCCAGGTGGAGCTAAACAGGTCACCACATCTACACTCCCACTTTGTGGTTATTCAACTGCATGCAGTTTTACTCACCAGAATATCACTGTCAACAATGGGGTGGTCTAATTGCCAGGGCAACTCCAGATGCATTTTTGGAAGTGTAGCTATGACTGGAACTCTTACTCTGCTGGATATGATTTCTATAATATTCTTGGCTACCTTGTATAGTGAAAGTTAAGCAGATTTCACCTAGTTCTGTCTTTTTATCTCCATACTTCTGCTTCCATCCCGAAGTGTTTCTTCTTCTTCTTCAGGTCTGGCTGATCTATACATTCTCCCAAATTTACTAATGACAATATTTCTGTTAGAATATAATCTTGACGCCTAGCCTTATTTTTTATGTAATAAGTTCTATATTTCGGACTCAACACTATTACACTGAAACTGCTGGGAGCCCTGGATACTAATACTCCAGCTTCTCCAAGGTTAGAACCTGGATTGTTCTTGGCAATCCTTCTTCCCTAGGAGTGTTGCATTGACTCCTTGCTGTGCACAGAAAGTGCTACCACACCTGCCTGCTGACTCAGCCCCCTATACCTAGGTGATTATCAAATTCTCTTCAACAACAGGTTTCTTTTTACCTATCTGCTGGATGCCATTTCCCTTCCTCTTCCTCCCTGACTTGACTTTCGCCAACCTCCACAGCCAGGTTTATCCTCAGATGCCAGCTGCTCCTGGGCGAGTGTTTGTTTGTTTGTTTTTTCCTTCAGCCAGGTCCCCCTTGCAATAACGTACACACATGGTCAAAGCAACAGTGGGTCTCCATTTCCAAAGCCCACTCATTCAGCATTCAACAATGACTTACTGAGTGCCTTTATGTATCCAGCACTCTGCTAAGCCCTGGCTTACAGTGATAAATGAAGGCTTACCAGCGGGGAACAAGTGCCCCACTGCCATCCTCCTGCTTACCTGTCTGCCCAAGGATGGAGGCACTCAGTCTGTGGGGGATCCTTGAGGACACCTTCAAGGTCACTCGGATCTGATAATACCTAAGAAAAGAACAGAGGACAGGCTGCTGAATATCAGATTTCTTACTGTTGGCTGCTGTTAAAAATACCTAGACTTAATCCTAAAGATTGTAGGGAACCAGGAAAGTTTCTGGACGACATGCATGATCATCTAGCATCAAAGAGAGATTTATTTTGTTAGCATAGTGGGAAAGGGATGGGATGGGCCAAGCTGAAGACACCTGAGATCGTAGGAAACACATAAGAGGTTGGTAGTGACGGAAACAGGAAAAAGGAAAAGATAGGTCATATAGCACAGGTACATTAGGGGTGTGATTTTTCTTCACTCAAAAAAGTCCATTTTACAGAAAAATAGGAAGTTTAATGCATGGTGAACAATCCATACACAAACTGAATTGCTATCATGTTGCAACACAGACAAACATTTCCTTTAGAAACACTGGCAGCTGAACTGCTAATCCTGGGGATATTGACAAACATTTTTACCAGTGTATTTCTGTGCCTTTGTTTTTATTACGTCACCCGCATTTCCAGATTCGGTCATTTCAGAATATCATGCAGGTTCTCACACTGTCAGCAAACTCTCTCAACTGTCTTCTTTTGCCACATGTGCAGAAGCACTTTTTGAAGTTCTGTGCTTTGCAGTCAATGATCCTTTTGTTTGCAAGCACTTGGGAACATTTCTGGCCTCATAATTGTTCTCCCCTTCCACTGATTTCAAAACCATTGTGTAACAGAACGTGACTAAAACCAAGTGAAATGGAAGTAAAATAGACCATGAACACATCAGTCTCTCAGGGCTCATTGAACTCACAGCTGGGAGCTATTTTGCTATGGACTCTGTTGCACTGTGAATACACTTGGAGAATGTTTCTGTTGACATGTCTATATGTATATAGTGATCCAAGGAGATGTAGAGCAAAGAGCACTGGCACTGCACTTATGTAGCTTGGGTGACATCATTTGAGAGCTGTGTGACTTTGAGTACATCACACAACTTCTCTGAACTTGTTCTTATATCTGTAGAATGAGGATTTAAAAAAAAGAAAAGAAAAAAAGGGACTTGTCATGACTTCTGCTTCCAGGAAAAATGGAGTAGACATACTTTTTTCTATCCCCACTAAGTACAGCTAAAAACTCTAGACAGTATACAGAAAACAAACAAAAGAAGATTCTTAAAGGTGAAAAAGAAAGCAAACAGTCTAGGGACCTCGAGGTCCAAGGAAAGACATGATGGTGAGTTTTCTGCATTTTCTCTTTTGCCTCGTATACCACATATACCCCTCCCTGTAGCTCACCTTTTAATCCCCTCTGTAACACATTTTACAGAACAGACGTTTTTAATCTTGACGAAGTTGAATTTATCCATTTTTTTTAATGGATCACGCTTTTAAGTGTCCAGTTTTAAAAAACTCTCTGCTTAGCTCTGGATCCCAAAGCTTGCCTCTAGTTTTTTTTCCCTAAAAGTTTTATATTTTGCATTTACGTCTGTGATTGACTTGGAGTGAATTTTTATATGAGGACTGAGATTTAAGTTGAATTTTTGTTCTGTTTTCTTTTGGCCTGTCGATGTCGAGTTGCTTCAGGACCGTTTATTGGAAAGGCTTTATAGAATTGCTTTTGAAACTTTGTCAAAGATCTCTTGGGGATATCTGTGCCTTTGTGACTGCTATGTCGGGGTAGAGATCCAGGCTCCCCAGAGGGTGTCCACGTAAACCAGGCTAGGTGGAGTTCTCGTCACCACCCACTAGTAGTGAAAATCTAGCTCCCTACTGGAGACCTGCTCTTGCCAGGTGGGGGGAAGGTGTGGCTTGTTACAGCTTGGCAGTGGTGGACATCTAGGCTCGCACTTGGCCTTTGCTGGTGTGGGTGGAGGTGAAGCCACTGTTTTTTCCTGTGTTGCTTGGCTAGGGTAGAACTACTATTGTCAAAATGTTTCTGTCTTGCTAGGCTGCTTCCTTCCTGGTCCTTTCCCTACAGAAAGCAGGCTTTTTGGTTGGAGCTTATTTTTGATATTTAAAATGGCCTCTGAGTGCAGAGGTAAAGTCCTGTCTAATGTGTTCCGAAAAGCAAGAAGGCTGTGATGTGCCTCACACAGAAAACAGTGTATTAGACAGGCTTTGTTCTGGTATGAGTTACACTGCTGTCAGTCATGAGTTCAATGTCAATGAACCAGAGCCAGATGAATATATATATCTCTCTATCTATCTATCTATCTATCTATCTATCTATATATATATATGCCTTTAAACAGAAACACACCTAAAACAGGCTTATGTATTGATCAATGGATGAAAATGTGACCGGAGGTCCCCAGGAACATAACATATTTGTGCCCTTGTGACTGCTGTGTGGAGGGTAGAGATCCAGGTTCCCCATAGGGTCTCCACATAAGGGAACAATTCACATAAGCTGACCGTTTACTACCATCATGAAATTTACAGGGGAAACACAATAACAAATAGCCATGGACACTGTCATCCGTGAGAGGGAGGCTGAGGCAGAGTAGAAGGTCCCTGCACTGCCTATCGGAGACACCTGCCACTGAGCAGTAGCTAACTACCACTGTGCAGAAATGTTGGCTATGCAATGCTAGATCTTTCCGTGTTTCAAGGGAAGACAGAAATTTGGATTTTCAATAAAACATCTTTAAATTTTTAAACGTTGGTTCATAAATCAATGATAATGACAAGAGTAACAGCAAAAACAATTAGCAGCAGCAACTATGGCCACGGCGTTGACAATAAAGCACCGTGTTGACAAGATAAAGCACATTTTCAGGCTAAGTCTCCATGGGCCAATAACTGGCCAACTCTAATTTATATAAATACAAGATGTCGCTTTTAGTGTTTCCATAATAAAAGACCAGCGCATTTCAATAATCTCATCATCAAAGGAAGAGGCGCAAATTGCACCACCAGCAGTTGTAATATTCTAATGGCTTCCTCTCCGAACATAAAATAGGTCATTCATTGCCAGAGGCTACGCATCACTTTTCTATCAGACTGTGCTGGAAGCAGTTGCAGGTATGCTCAAGATTTATTAAGCATCTCTGAGCTAGGATCTGTTCTAGGAACTTCCATGTATGCAATCTCGTTTGACCCTCCATAAAGCCTTTGCAAAAGAAAGCATCATCTCAAGTGTCAACCAAAGAAGACGTCGAGTCATTGGAGGTATCTAACTACTTAGCTAAAGTAGTAAAGCTAGCAAAGGGCAACGAGGTTCAACATCCAGAAATAATACTAATTTGTTTTTGCCTGTTACGTCTCATAGGAATCACATTTCATTGCATAATTATAACACTTTTATAACCAACTCCAAGCACTGTCTGAATTCTTCCTCTTTAAAAGCACTGGTGCTACTGAACCTTATTTCAAAGAACTAGTCATCTTGCACTTCAGATGCTTTACAGGCATATGTTGAAAGAAATAAGTTTCAATTAGGTTGGTCCATTTGGCTTCTGGCTTGATTACACAGAATGTTTAAACCCCTTTAGCAATTCTCTTTTGTCTGACATGAAGGTCCTGCCAGGTCATAAATTCATAAACCATGTCATATATGATATACATGATACTGTTTGATCCCTTTAGAAAATCTGTGATGCACTTACCATGACTTCCATCTTTAAATTAGAAAACTAACCCTAGAGATGAAGGAATTTGTCCGAGTTCACATATTTGGTAAAGAATGTTAGCGCATCTCCTAGAATAACCTTATTGCTTCAAATAGATATCCTTTAACCATCTTAAAGCCACCTTTTTCCAGCTGTGGTGACTCAAGGAAGACACCATGAAGAAGGGAGCAGTTGGCTCAAATCCTTGGAGAACGAACAAGTGGTAGGAGAATATGGGGGATGAGTACCAGTCAGAAGGAACGGAGAAGTTAAGACCAGGAAGTGGAAAACTTCAGACAATGTGCTGGTATGCTTGAAGAGTCTAGATTTCCACAGAACCCCTTTTGGGAAGTGATAATAAAATAGTCATCCTCTATTGGCTTCCATTAACTGAACTATGCCCTTTACCTAATGTGGCAGGTAGAATAATGTCCCTTCCAAAGATATCTACATCCTAATCTTCAGAACCTGTGAAACAAGAATTAAGGTTGCAGATGGAATTACAGTTGCTAATCAACAAAAAAAAGTATTTTAAGTACAATGAGAGCTGTACTTTTCTACACTGTTGGTAGAAATGAAAAATCATGACAGTCTTTCCGGAAAGCAATTTGGCAAGAATCTCCAATGTTTATTTTCCTTGACCCAATAGTTCTATCCTAGGAATCTAACTTTAAAAGTGTGTGTGTGTGATTTTATAATAATGAAAAATCAGAACAACAAAGAAAGATTAAATAAATGGTTGTACACTCATATGATGGCAAAGCCTGCTGCTTCAACCTTCATAAGTTCACCTCAATTTCCCCATCACCTTTTTATCCCCAGAAGCCCAACCCCACTCATTCTGATCACTAATGTATTTCCCCCTGTTTTCTCAAAAACACAGTGAGAACAAGAATGATACTTTTCACTTCTGTGTCCCTTAGAGCTCTTACTAAGAGCACTGCACTAAGGAGAGAAAAGCATCTCATAAACATTAGTTCTCAGTTGACTACAGAGATATCCATCACCACCAGCTGCTGAAGGAGAAGCCACACCCTATTCATCTTTGTATTTCCAGCAACTAACATGGTGCTGACACACAGTTGACATTCATTTAGTGCCAGAGGAATGTATGAATGAATGAAAATTCCAATAAGAGGAATTCCCTCAAACCACGGGTATATACAATCCAATCCCAACATCTAAAACTGTGTGACTCAGAATCCACAAGCAATTCTTTTAATACTAATAAAACTAGAAATCCTATTCTATAATGGGAATACAGAGATCTATGGCATTCTGTCATAACCACTTTTATATCAGACATATTATGAAACCACCACTCTGGGACCCAGGGACATTTGACATGACCTAAAATACAAATCACTGTGTTTGTGGAAAGGTCAACGGAGTCTGGAGTCAAAACGCCTAGGATCCAGAGCCCAGCAGGCAAACGGAGACAATAACTTTCCTTCTCTGAGCCCCTTTCCTCAGGGGTGATGACACCTGTAATGACCTCACAGACCTGTCATGAGGTATGTACAGGGCAGTGCATGGAAAGCCCTGGGTATGATTCTCAACCCCCATATTCCATTAAAGATAAAATACTGGTGTATGATGTGTGTGAAATAGACATCCTCCCCCAAATACCATCCCTATCTATCCTCCAACCTCACAGCTGGGGTGAAACTGGGGGAAAGGTGAGGGTCTGGGTGGGACAAGCTTCAGAGATGCCTGGGGCACATACTGCATGATAATACAAAGTGGCGGACACAAGATGTAGCACTCTACTATGATATGGCTTTGCCCATATGGCTGGAAAACATCATCTTTCTTTGAGTCTTCAGGGGCAATATAGCATAGTGGTTAAGAATGTGAGTTCTTAAACTCTGCCTGTTAATGGCTGTGTAACCCACCCTGAAAGTGGAAGACCCACTGATTTGGGGGTGAAACTCTCTGGCCCAGCAGGGAAACAAAGGAAGTCTTGCCACTAAGAGAGGCTTCATGTTCCAAAAAATTAACAACAGTAAAAAAAAAAAGACCCAGGAAATGACCAATATATTTTCACTACACACTCATAGACTGATTCATCTGTTCTCACAGTATCCACCCACCACGACAGGACCACGAGCCATTTGTTGGAATTTACTGGCTTCGGTAGCAAATAATGAGATACTTTTTCAAGAAAAGTCCACTTTAATATTTTAGCAAAATTTGTCTGGATACTTCAACAGCATCAAAACAACGATTATAACAATTGAGTCAGATTCCACTGACGTTTACTCTGAGCACGCTCCTCGTTCCTGTATCCCCAGCTCCCTGCTGATCCAGAAGGGTCTGTGTGGTAATCATATTGTGAACTGTCTGCTACACATCCATAATTCCCTCCTTCCTTACAAAAAATAAATAAATAAATAACAGGCTTTGTCAGGGAAAGCAGTGTGCACTCAAGAATACTCTCCCAGGGGCTTCCCTGGTGGCGCGGCGGTTGAGAGTCCGCCTGCCGATGCAGGGGACGCGGGTTCGTGCCCCGGTCCGGGAGGATCCCACATGCCGCGGAGCGGCTGAGCCATGGCCGCTGAGCCTGCGCGTCTGGAGCCTGTGCTCCGCAACGGGAGAGGCCACAGCAGTGAGAGGTCCGCGTACCGCCAAAAAAAAAAAAAAAAAAAAATACTCTCCCTCTGGAGTCCCTTGCAGCCAGGAGAGATCTTAAGATCCTCTCCTGGTTATGGCGAGAAAAGCATACATTGTCAGATGGAGCAAAGCAGAAAGCTTTGGAAGAAGCAGGCTCAGGTGTATGACCTTTGGGTTGTGTGTCCCTTCTCTGACTTGGCACAGACAGAAAACAGGAGTGGATGTTAAAGCGGCCACCTTTCAGCTGTGGGGACAAAAGCCGTGTGGAAAGGATGGTGGATCAGAAACACAGAAGTCTGCATCCCTGGTGTCATCAGGGGCACAGTGATGCTGTCTGCGTCTGGATTTCTCGTGACACCCTGTGGTATTTAAGTCAGGGTTGGTCACACGTCTGAAGCCAAACACAATCTTTCCTGATGCAATCTGATTCCAGACCGTCCTGGGGCCATATTTTCTATGGGGAAAAACTCAGAAGATGTGACAGAGGCAACCTGACTTCTCTCCCTGACTTTCTCTTGGCAGTGGAGAGCTTAGCTTTACCACGCATTAAGCCATTAAAATCTAAAATTCCAGGTTGGACTTTTTAGTAGAAACAAAGCGACAGTTTTGGTCCACCAGAGTTTAAAGCTACTTCCTGGAGGAAGAGGGATCTCTTTGTGTAGCTGAACCTAACTCACTGTCATTCTCCAACAGGGTGTGTGGACAACACACCACACACACACACACACACACACCACTAATGGCAAAACTGAGTTGTGGTTACTTAATAAACATGTGTTCAATCAAACTGTTTTTTTTTTAAATATAATAGTGTTTATTTATTTTTACTTGTTGACAGTTAGCTTTATTTATTTATTTATGGCTGTGCTGGGTCTTCGTTTCCGTGCGAGGGCTTTCACTAGTTGTGGCAAGCGGGGGCCACTCTTCATTGCGGTGCGCGGGCCTCTCACTATCGCGGCCTCTCTTGTTGCGGAGCACAGGCTCCAGACGCGCAGGCTCAGTAATTGTGGCTCACGGGCCCAGTTGCTCCGCGGCATGTGGGATCTTCCCAGACCAGGGCTCGAACCCCTGTCCCCTGCATTGGCAGGCGGACTCTCAACCACTGCGCCACCAGGGAAGCCCTCCAACTGTTTTTAAATCAAATGTCTACAGAAACCCATTTACAGAGTTATTGCATGTTTAAGCGGCACATCCCCTACCAGGCGGTGGTGTGTCAATGCTGCAAAACTTCAGGTTCTTTGCCTTCAAGTTGGTAGCTTGAAATTGGCCATGATGGGTATATATGCATCAGGGAAATTGACCAGTGTTTCGACTCTTTTTTTCCTTTGGAGCCAGTTTTAAACATTCATCAGCGCACCACTGCTGCCCCCTCCTCTTGGTACCATCACCACTCCATTCTTTTAAAGAAAGGGAATCTGAAACCTGAACAGAGTAAAGAAGCGGGCACTTTGGAAAAATTCCAAGAAAGTCACCGTTGGGTGGGACTCAAACTGCCGAGGCTTCTGGAAAAATCTATCTTACTGCTCAGAGACACCTCAGTGAATAAAGCTATACCAGTTAGGTTCCTGGGATAATTCTCCTACGAGCTGGAAGAAGAATGACCTTCACAAGATGGGTGCCCTTTGAATACAGACTTGCAAGTCAGAACGAAATATCTATAATTCCTCCCCTATTTTCACCTCTTCTTATTCACATTAAAAACCAAAACCAAACTACAGCCGCGATAACGATGTTTTTGTGTGACTGAAGACAATTTAAACTCCCTGAACTTCAGTTTTCTCATTTGCAAAGGGGCTATCAGTTCCCTTCCAGAGTTGATATCGAAAGAAATAAAAGCCAAGGTGCAGAGCAACAGTGGACTGCAGTAAATCACAGGTATTATTTTTGCTATTGTTATTTTTACGTATCAACCCAAATACGCTCACAAACAAATGCTGTTCATAAAAGCAGGCCACTTAAGGAACTCGAAGCCGCAACACAAGTAGCCTAGTTGGAAATGTTATCTATCAAAAACGAGGTTGCAGAGCCGCTGGAACACTGAAGCCAACGTGCTTCCCCATCCTGGCATCTCCCTCTGCCGTTTTCATTCACACTGGCCGCCGGACCTGTTGTTCCTACCTAACGAGTCAACCCACATGGGGGTTCTAATGTGCATGAGTGGCCATGTGTCAGTGTTGCCAGCGCCAGTCTCTATGTCACCCAGAAAAGCACCATCTGCAGGTAAAATGAAGGTTCCCTCTCGAGAGCCAATGTGGGACAGGATGTCATCAGAGATGCCCGGCACCGGTGCATACTCGACGGGTATAGGTTCTCTTTTTGACGGCAGGCAGCATTTTATTTTCTTCACATTTGTGTCGCGTGGATTAAATGACGTTGGGTGGAAGCAGGCTTTCAAGCTTCTCACACAGCTTTAAATGACATGGGTGATTTAAAACCGCAGACCAGAAAATGTGCTGTGCAATATCACACTGGGCCGAGGGTATCTGCAGAGAGACTTTTTCTAATGGGCAAGACCTGATCCAGCAACGAGGTCCAAGATGTCAGAGGCTGGGGGCAGGGTTGGGGAGCAAACACAACTCACAGGTCTTTTGTGTACAGGGACCAGAGGCACGGAATGAAACCACGTGGTGGAACCTCAGAGCTGTGGCTTGTACCTCACACAGACCAGGTGTTAAATACCGACTCACCTCTTACGAGGTGCGTGACCTTGAGCAATTCATTTGACCTCTCTGGGCTTTGGTTTCCTCATCTTAAAAATCGATGGTCATGAGGAACAAAGGGGACCCTACAGGGAGAGCGCCTGGCACAGTGCATGAGACGTGGGAAGCACCAATTCCTTTTCAAACTATTATTGAAATTATTAAAATAGTGGCTTATCTAGATGTTGCCATTGGGAAGTAGACTCAGCAAATCAGAAGGTGATCCCCAAGCCCACCAAGCTAGTTTGCAGAGTCCGCACTAGAACACAAGACTGCTCACTTTGGTGCATTTTCCAACCCACCGTACCGATATATTTGGACATAATTTAATTCTAGGATATATGTTGGTATTAAGTGATAATATCTTGTATACATAGAGGAGCAAATTATCTTATCGTTGCTTTGGATACTCCATAAATATTAACAGTAACAACCACAATATCACAGCGAGAATAAAGGAAGCCACCCGTTCTTACAAGCCGAGCTGAGTCAGGCACCGTACCAGGCGTTTTCCATACAATGTCACGTTCTACCTGGACAGTACTCATAAATGATCACTATCTCCTCCACTATTCCTTTGAGGAAACGGAAGCTCAAAAAAATGAAACTATATGCTCATAGACTTACAGCTTATAACTAGTATTAGGATGCAAGCTCACAGCTATATAACTCCAAAAATAAAATATATATATATATATTCTTCCAGTTAAGGTCAACTCATATATACACTGGTCACCAGCAAATGTAAGTGGGGTCCAATGATGACTCATAATAGCATGAAGAGCCCAAACAAGAAGCCATGCCAGTGATGATAATGGAAAAAGGCGTTGCAAGTTTTCTGTACACTTTATTCATATTCTTCCTACTCCCTTATGGTCAATTGACCAAAGCCAGGTACAAGGCGTCAAGATAGGGGCTGAGGACCCAGAGATGGATGATAGAACAGCCCCTGTCCTCGAGGAGCTTACAGTCTAGCAGAGATGAAAGCCGACGTCGCAAACAATAATTCTCTTCATAAGGAGGCTCTCAGTTTTCGAGAGGATGAGGTAAAGGGCAAGGTTAGCTCAGATTGGGAGATGCTGCTTTCAGTAGGATGCAGGGGTCCATCCAAGGCAGAAGTGAATTAAAACTGGTCCTTAAAAGGAGCACAGCATACAGGAGAGACCTCACATGTCAAGAAACAGAAGTGGGAGCTAAGAGTCAAGGCCAGTGAAGACAGCACAGTGGCTGGAGCGGAAGGCAGTATCCCATTTTCAGCAGGTCCTCCTTATAATGCTGGTCTCCGGGTAACAAAGCTGGACCCATGTTCTGCAGAATCACAGTGGGCTTCTTTGGTATTAGAGCGCAGGCTTTGACCCAGAGCATGATTGAGATCCTGGCAGACAGGGGTGCTCTATAATGGAATTGTGTTCACGTTGCATGTGGCCGCACATGAGTTCACCTGACCTCTTTAGGCTTTGACCCGTTTCACAAGTGTAGGTTAGTACTGATGAAGCTTAGCGCCATCTCGGCTCACCCTTGAAGAATGGGTAGGTCTTGGCCATGCTGGGAAGATGCAATGAAATTTTAAGGTGGAAGAGCGGCTTGGAGACCTGCAGAGGGGTGGTTCCTGGAGAGCGCGTATGGGAATAGTGGGGAGCTAAGTCTGGCTAGAATGCAGGATAGGGAATGAGGAACTACAAACAGATATTTCCGAAATAATTTACTCTAATATCTGCTACTATATAAACAGATGGCCCAAGATAGCCCTCCTCCACCACCCAGAGCGTGTAAGTGGCGTGCTTAAAGGTACCGACTGTGAAATCAAACAGAGCTTGGTTTAAGTCCCACATTCATCACCTCCCAGCTGTGTGACCTTAGGAAAGTTATTTAACATTCCTGAGCTACCATCTCCTCTCTTGTAATGTGTAGATAAACAATTAGACCCAACTCATAGTGTCACCTGAGGGTGACATAAAAAAAGTTTAGCACAGCACAAAAGAAGTCTTTCATAATTACCAGCTGAATTAATGTAATTATTACCATTATTATTTTAATAAAGATAGTTTTGTGGAAGGCATTGTGCTACACTGGGAATGAACAATCTTTGGAGTCCAACCTGGGTGTGAATCCTGGCGCTGCCACCTGCCAGGGGTGTGACATTAGGAAAATTATTTCACCTCTCTGAGCCTCAGTTTCTTCACTGGTCAAAGATGCGTAGCGACACCCCTCTGGTAGGTGTGTTGTAAGAATAAATGTGATAATGTACGAAAGGTGCCTGCACACCGTGTGTACTCAGAAAATACAAGATGCTTCAAACATCGTTTTGGACGATGTCACCTGCTACCCTGCTTCCGTTCTGAAAAAACACAAGTAATTTGGTGTGAGTCATATATCATGCATGGGCTATGAGGAAGGGTAAGTGGGTACTAAACTTGCATTAAAAACAGCTTGATAGATGATGGATGTATAGACAGAGATAGACAAATAAACACACTTGCCAACTGTTCTTGGAGAAAGAATCCCTGACCAGTTTCCAGCCCTTTCCATCAGAACGTGTCTCTTTTGAAAAGATACCATTGGGCTTCCCTGGTGGCACAGTGGTTAAGAATCCACCTGACAATGCAGGGGACACGGGTTCGAGCCCTGGTCCCGGAAGATCCCACATGCTGCGGATCAACTAAGCCCATGCACCACAACTACTGAGCCTGCACTCTAGAGCCCGCAAGCCACAACTACTGAACCCGCGTGCCACAACTACTGAAGCCCATGCACCTAGAGCCCGTGCTCCGAAACAAGAGAAGCCACCGCAATGAGAAGCCCACGCACCGCAACGAAGAATAGCCCCCGCTCGCCGCAGCTGGAGAAAGCCCGCGCGCGGCAACGAAGATCCAACGCAACTAAAAATAAAATTTTTTTAAAAAAAGAAAATACATCATCACCACCTTGGTTAATTGTCTTCCCTCAGCTGCTCTGCCTCTTAATTGCCTTTTGATATAAAAACTAACAGGAGCTTGAAGGCATTCTGGAGATTTCAAGGGATTTCCTTGTCTGCGTAGAGATGTCCATTTCCTCATCCATCAAATCCTTATTTCTGCAAAACTGTTCAGACGGAACCACAATAAAGAAGTCCCTTAGCTCCATCTGACTAAGAGATGTGCTCTGTAATTACAATGGGGGAGGCGTTTGAAACCAAAAGATCATTCTGTGAGGCCAACTGTCACTGGAGAACTCCCCGCCAGCTGGCAGTGAGGAGTGGGGTAGAAAGCAAGGACTCAGGGTCGGAAAGACTTGGAAAAACAGGAGGTTTGCCTCTCGGGTTGGCTGTGAGGCTCAGAAGAGGCAGTGGGTGTGAAGAAGACAGTCCCACGCCCAGCCAAGGCTCTGCACTCTGGCCGTAGTTGTGACTGTTAATACAAACATGATTAGCATGTCTGGACAAGCCCTGGGCTCAGTGTAAGGAAGAAGACCTGGGTCAGGAAGGTTAACAGACAGATGACACTATCTAAATGTTAAGTGAATTGAACAAATAGACAAAAGGGAAAAGAATGTCAGATGTTTAAGAGCAGAATTCAGAGGCGGCTTAATAAAGCTGTGACGAACTGAACCCAGGAAGGCTAGCTTGAACCGGAGATGCCCCTCACCCTGGTGGGTAAATAGACTGCTCTTTGCTGGGCTGTGTTTGCTCAATCTCTCCCTAAGCAAACTCTCCAACCTCTCTCTCTCTCTGTCTCTCTCTGTCTCTCCCTCCCTACCACCAATCACCCTCAACCCCGCCACTTCTCTGACTATAAAGCCGAGGCATCTGCTCTTATTTCCGCAGCTGCTCCAGCACCAGCTGCTCAATTTTACTATCAGTTGCCTTTTCTTACGTTTTTCCCTTAATCTATAATCAAGGTTCCTTGAGTTCAAAGCTCCGGCTGCTGGTGTATGCAGTTCAGGGCAATGTCAACCGTCTTGGGATAGCAATCCACCACTTCCGGTGTCCCCCTTGCCCTTGAAGACTGGGCAAGGCAAACACCCAACCAACATCTGCAAGGGCAGGGCCTACAGGGAAGAAGCAGGGACGCTCCAGGCATCTCTGAATCTGCAGATGACACAGGAGAGAACCTACTGCACGGTCGCAATCCTCAACACTGTCCTGCTGGAAGGTGCTGCTCTGTCCAAAGGCAATGAGCACAACTTCTAGCTACCGAGCACTGACCCTGCCGTGTGCCACTGCTCAGTCCAAGAGGACACCTTCCCTCTAGGCGTCAGTGAACCGCCTAGCTGCGGTCAGCTTCATTTTATTAATAAAGGAAACAGGTTCACAGAGGCTAAGTGGCGTTCCCAAGGCTCCGCTGCTCATAATGAGCTGAGCGGGGATTGAGAACCGCTCCGCCCATCCTCAAAGCCCATGTTCTCTCCCCACCCCACTTTTTCTTAGCAAGACTTGTATCCTGGAAGCTCCCAAGTTTCAGGCAATCTATCATCTCCAGAGTGAGCTGTCAGCCCTTCTCAATAAATCTGTCATTTTTTCTCCTGTGTCCTTGGCATGTCACGCACAGTGGGTGCTAAGAAATGTTTGCTGACTTCACACAGAGTCACTAAAACATAAAGAGCTGAGAAATGAATGACATAAATCATAAACACACTGTGTATATATATATATTGCATGCCTCGTTGGTATGCCTTTTGCCATTTGACTCAGGCGTACAGGGTACTAATTAAGGATCTTTGCCTGATTTTCATCTACAATGTGCAAACCCCAAATAGTTTACTTTATGATTTAAGTTCTCAAGAAATAAAATGGTCCTACTATCTTCAGGATGACAGAAAACAGTTTCACTTCCTTTTAAAAGCAGGTCTAAAAGTAGTCATTATCTGAGATTACAGATGAGGAAAGAGGTTCAGACAGGTTGACTGACTTCCCCAAGGCCACACAGCAAAGAAGCAGCAGAGCTGGGATTTAAAATCAAGGTTTGTCAGGGACTTCCTTGGTGGCGCAGTGGTTAAGAATTCGCCTGCCAGTGCAGGCGACACAGGTTCAAGCCCTGGTCCGGGAAGATCCCACATGCCGCGGAGCAGCTAAGTCCGTGTGCCACAACTACTGAGCCTGCACTCCAGAGCCTGCGTGCAGCAACTACTGAGCCCGCGTGCCACAACTACTGAAGCCCACGCGCCTAGAGCCCCTGCAAGAGAAGCCACCGCAATGAGAAGCCCGTGCACAGCACCAAAGTGTAGCCCCCCACTCGCCGCAACTGGAGAAAGCCTGAGCGCAGCAACAAAGACCCAACACAGCCAAAAATAAATAAATAAATTTGAAAATAAAGAAAGAAAAAAAATCAAGGTTTGTCAGATTCTTTGAACCACATAACCCCCCACTATAGAAAGGTCTTCCAATGTTGAGCATAGCACAGTCAATCCTTAATCAGCTCACACTGATGACAAATGAGTGAAAACTTGAAAAACAGACTTTACACTTGAGTGACCTGCTGTGTTCCCAAAGCCCTGGATTTTGTTCACTTGGTTCCACTTCTTTTATAGCAGGTTGAGTTGAAGTTGGGGTAAAGAAAAACAACAGAATTGCAGCGAGCCCCATGAGAACTCTGAGATGGACACCAGCACGCAGAGGCCCCCTGGTAGGCTGGGATGGGATATTCCTTGGTGAAAGGATAGTCCCACGTCATGTGGTCAAAAGGTCCTAGAGCCCTTGCTGCCAGCGAGTCACATGTGACCTTAGGCAAGTCACCTAATGTCTCCAGGTCTTTCTGTCCAGGTGTTCAGTGAGGAGACTGACCTGAAGTCTGAAAGCCAAAACTAAATTCCTGCTCCAATCTGCTGGAGAATCCTTTTGCAGTGCTCTACACAACCCTGCAATTTCCAGCTGGGGCTGTGAGCCATCTTTCTGCTTATTGGCAAGAAAAAGAGCAAAGGACAGGTGCAACTAACGACTGTCATCTTGGTCTTCTGATTGATGAGATCCTCAGCGGGAGGGATCTAAGCTTGGACTTGCACTTGGGCTGCCTGGCTCTAGGTCCAAGGCTGGGGTGCCACATCCCGGCAGCCCAGATGACCCACTACTTTAGTCCAAGAGTGACCCCTTTGGTCTGCAAGGATAAGGGACATTCGTATTTCTGCAGAGCCTGGGTGGGAAGATCCATGAGGACACCTGCTTCTCTGTGAGCCAAACTTGATGGCCCAGAATTCTCTCTGCTTCCAGCATTAGAATGATGCTGACACTCTCAGGGCTGCAAGAAAAATGTTAACATCTGCTGCAATCTGTTTCTTTAACCTGCCTCTCAAGGAATCAGGGATATTTGAACTCAGTTTTAAAGGAAAGAAGGAGTTCAGAAAGAAACCAGCAGATGACAAAAAGAAGGGTGATCTACCTCTCGTCCCAGGTAAAGAGACCAGCAAAGGTATGGAGGGTAAATGAGCCTGGCCACTTCAGATTATGTTGTCACATGTGCTGCAGAGGAGGGGTGAGGGGGTGTGCTGCAGTAGCAAGGGCTGATGGAGAGGTGTCAGAGAGCACTTACAGGTGCCGGGCGCTGGGATGGATGCTGCCACATAAATCACACCATTCAACCCTGGCAGTCATACTGCTGAGGTACCCAATTTACAGGAGATGAACCTGAAAGTCAAGGTAAAACCAGCCCACCTGGTGACATGGTAGAACTGGGATTTGGACCCAGATCTGGTTGCAGAGAGCACGCTCATCCTCTCTACCACTCTGTCCCGCCTGAGTTCAGGCAACAGCTGGATTGCGATGCCATTAACCCGGACATGTGAAGACCTGGGGTGAAGGTGTGTGTGGTCTTATATTACGGGGGCAGGGAGGAGACAAAAGTGAACACTGAGTACAGTCCACCCATGCAGGAGTTAGGAGCCCACTGAACTCCAAACCAATTTAACTGGACTCCTAATAGAGCAGAGGAGAAATGAGAAGCCTTAAAAGTTGTTGAGCTACACCCAAAGCAACAGGGCTGGTAGTGCTTTCTGGATATCTGTGTGATGTTTCTTTAGGAAGATGGTGGAAGGGAGACGACCTCGAATAAAACAGGGTGAGTGGTGACACTCTTACCTCCCAATCCTCCATAAGAGATAACTCTACAGCTGGGATTTGGAAAGAAATTATATATATATATATATATGTATATATATATATTTTTTTTTTAGAATAATATATATATAGAGTGTGTGTGTGTGTGTGTATATATATATATATATACATATATATATACATATATATGTATATATATATTAGAATGACAGTCCTTCAACAAAACTTAAAAAGACTTTGAGAAAAAAATAACATTGCAGAATGTTACTGAATCACAGGATATCTCAAAGGGCTCAGTGACCCATGGAAAGATAAGGGAACACCCCGTAGTCAGGGACCTTCTGGAATTAGCCTCCAAACCAGTTCGTGGAAGAAAGACAATTCCAACCCCTGCCTGGGACAGCTAAACCTGAGACCAGATTCCTCTGCACAGGATCTGCCTTTTCTCAAGTTCTGACTCCTTATTCTGCATCAGATGTCTCTTCTTCTCTCCTATCATCTTTTTTTAAAATTTATCTTATTGAAGTATAGTTGATCTACCATGTTGTGTTAATTTCTGCCATACATCAAAGTGATTCAGTTATCCGTCCATATACATACTTTTTCATATTCTTTTCCACTATGGTTTATCCCAAGATATTGAATATAGTTCCTTGTGCTCTACAGTAGGACCTTGTTGTTTAGCCATCCTACAGATAATAGTTTGCGTCTGCTCATCCCAAACTCCCAACCCATCCCTCCCACCCCCCTCCCCTTTGGCAACCACAAGTCTGCTCTCTATCCTGACATCATCGGCCTCTGCTTCTGGTATAAAATGTGCTGTTGTGAATGCCTCCTACTCTTCCGCACATCAACACCTTTGCAGGTGTCACTCCCCTTCCTTGGGATGACAGCCTGAAACACCTCCAACTGTCCTCATTTGTCAGGACTCAACTCAAAGGCTCCCCATCCCTGGCCCCCGACACCTGCAGAGTAAAGTACCGTCCATCACCCATCCCCTGTTCTCTATGTGCCTGGGGCTCCAGAGGGTCGGCTGGTGACACTGCATCTCCAATGCTTGCTCTCCAGGTGGACCTTCCCTGGTGAGGCCATGCCCTGTGAGGGGCAAGAATATCCTGCTCCTTCCTGTTCAGGCCAAAACCCCAGCACAACACCTGGCACCCAGCAGTCCCTCAAAGAACCGACGAGGAAAGGATGAATACTTGGATTGCTCCTGCTTAAGCCAGGCCCCAGACCGTGAGCTCCTTGCTAGAAGAACATGTGCCGTATTGACTTCTACGGCCTATTTCTCTGACTTCTTCATCTGGGGGGATGAGTGAGTGACTCAGTCCTGAACCCACCGAGTTCTGGATCCTGACCTCCAACTCATTCTGGCGATATCGCTCTGGCAATACTTTTGCATTTTCATGTCCCTCAGCCTTTGACTGTAGAGCCCCTCAGAAAATATTCATCCATTCAACTGCGAGTAAACAGTTGGAAAAAAAAATGTGTTCACTGTGTACAATATAATCTTATTCTTCTTTAAAATGCTTGCATCAGTGTGTGTGCATGTATGTGTACATATCTCTGTATACAAATATAGATATATGCAGATAATACATAGAAGATGAGATCGTTCTGGAGATGGATGGTGGTGACGGGCACACAACAACGTGAATGTACGGACAGCCACAGAACCGTATACTTAAAAAATGGTTAAAAGGTACATTTTTGTAATGTGTGTTTACCATGATTTTTTTAAATGGGATAAACTGAATGAGTGAATGAAGATTTGGCCACTTCAATAACCTCCTGAGGATGTCTGCCCTCAGACATAATTGGGCCCACGTCCCCTGCCATCGCCCCCTTCCTGCCCCTAAAGCATAAACGTAAATGTCTTAGTCCGTCATTCAAGCCCTCCCTCAGCAGGGAGGGCATTAACCTCCCCAAGGGAGGAAAGGGGAAGGTGCTAATTCTGCACCGTTTCATTATGTTTTATAGTGAACCTTTAACAAACCCCTACCCTGCACTAGATGCTGTTTAACATGCAGGGGCTGCAAAGTTATTTAAGACGTTCTTGGTGTTCTCAAGCCAGCAGATGTGAAAAGCACTTTGCCTGTCACTTAACTCTGTCATTGATTACCACTGGGAAGGCCTGCAATGCGCCGAGCACGGTGCTAAGACCTCCACGTGTCTTCACCTATCTGATTCTACAAGAACACCATGAGATGCCTCTTCTTATGATACACGGAATACGGACTGAGCTCAGAGAGATGACACCAGCTCTCTCTCCAGCTGGGGAGAGGCAGAGCCAGGATGCAATTCCAGACCCACAGTGTGCGGGTCCAGACGTGAGCGACAGACGAGGAAATGGAGAGCCAGAGGCTTGAAGTGTCTCCTCTGCAGCCACCGAGGGATGAAGGACCCGTCCCCGGAGCTCCTCCTCTCCCGGGCAGCAGGTCCGTTCAACCCTGCTTTGACCTCTGAGTGAGCGCCGCCAGCCGCAAGGTCCCAAAAGGCACCGCCTCCTTCCAGATCTGAGAGGAAGATGCTTTAAACTATGTTTGTGCCAAAGAGTCCTCCAGGCGACTCTAAAGGGCCGCTGGTGATCACACTGTTCTTAGAACTCAGCCACGCAAACCCCTGGGAGAGGAGAAGACATCTGAGAGCGCGGCTGAGCAGAAGACCAGGACACTCAGCAGACACTTCACTTCTGGCACATTGAGGTGGATAATTAAACAACGACTCAGGGGAAGGGCATGAGAAACGACAGAAGCAGGGTCCCTCCCCCAAAGTCCAGAGTCCCTGGTTCTGCATGACAGGGTTCAGGCATGTCTGCTAATCCATTTGTTTAAACAAGTGCGCACATGTGCCCACAGACATGCACACACGCAACCATGCATGCCCACAGCGATGCATGCCACAGACGTGTGTGTGCCCATGCATGCCCACTACTGTAAGCACACATGACCACAGGCATGTGCACCTGGAAACATGCATGACTAAAACCATACATGCTCACAAACATGGGTGCACACACACCACAAATTCTCGCAAACATGTAGGCAAGAGATTCAGAAGCAACTGCAATGACGTCTTTATGCTCAGAGACCAGTAACCTTTTCTTCCTTAAGTTCCACGCTGCAATGACCTGCACTGATTCTTGTAAGGTGTACCTGCATTTTTTTTTTCCCCTTAAAAGTTTGCACCATGAAGAATAGTTGAAGAAGGTACTCACTGTTGGGGAGTATCCTAAGCACTGAGATTCATCAGTGAAAGGAACAGATAAAGATCCCTGCATCTGTACAGCTTACATTTCAGCGGGAGGATCAAATAAATAAAAACACGGCAAACGAGTTACGTCCATGGTACGTTGAAAGATGATAAGGGAAAAGAGGGTCCCATTGGCAGAAGCTGCAGACTTCAAGTGTGATGAGAGAAGGTGACAAGAACAAAGACTTAACGGAGGTGAGAGGTTGTGCTTTGCGGACGTACTAGGGAAGAACATTCCAGATGGAGGAAGATGCCCCAAAGGCCCCAGGCTTGGGGGGAGGATGCTGGAGGAACAGGCAGGCGGCCAGAGTGTCAGGAAGGGCCTCAAAGGCCATCATGAGGACTTGGGCTGCTGCCCTGAGGGAAATGGGGTGTTAAGTCACTAGTTTTAGGCAGAGAAGTGACACTCCCTGGCTTAGGTCTTTTTTTTTTTTTCATAAGCAGATGATCACCATCTTTATTTATTTTTTAACATCTTTATTGGAGTATAATTGCTTTACAATGGCATGTTAGTTTCTGCTTTATAACAAAGTGAATTAGCTATACATATACATATATCCCCACATCTCCTCCCTCTTGCGTCTGCCTCCCACCCTCCCTATCCCATCCCTCTAGGTGGTCACAAAGCACCGAGCTGGTCTCCCTGTGCTATGCTAACACATATGTATGGAATCTTAGAAAGAAAAAAATGGTTCTGAAGAACCTAGGGGTAGGACAGGAATAAAGACACAGACATAGAGAATGGACTTGAGGACACGGGGAGGGGGAAGGGTAGGCTGGGACGAAGTGAGAGAGTGGCATGGCTTCGGTCTTAAAAGGACCCTCGGGCTGCTGTGTGAACCACAGAGGGAAGAGTGGGAACAGGGAGGAAGCAGAGACTAGGCAGAGGCAGTGAAAGGCATCTGCACAGAGATGACAGAGGCTTGGGTTGGGTCTGGGGTATCTCGTGAAGGAAAGTCAAAAGCATTGCCTGAGGCATAAGTAGTGTCAAGAATGACTCTGAGGTTCGATTGTGTGTGGCTGCCTCCCTTCTCAAAGGGAGGCGCCCAATGGGATACAATGGAAGATCCTCAATGGCGCAACGAGGCCGTGCAGAATCTGGTACTTTTAAAAAATATATAATTCATATATATATTCATATATAAAACTACAATTCATATATATATTCATATATAAAAGTATAATTTTAAAAAATATAATTTAAAATCAAACACAGAGAGAATATGGTTTAAGCACTGATACATGAATACTTGCTTTAGAAGAACAACAGAGGTGGTACATAGTAACAAAAACTTATACACAGCCCTTCAGCTTCTTCTGTTGATGAAACAGTGTTGCCGCTACACAATCTAATACTGCAGTGGGATAAATTCTCTATTCATTCAAGACTTTATCAAGGACAGAGATGATTAATAATTAATTAATCTATACATATATTTATTTTTGGGAAAGTCTGAGCAAAAGCAGTAACACCTAAGAGAATCTGGTTCGAGTTCACCTTCCAGCAGCCGCAGTGGCCTTACTTCATTCCCTGGACTAAGCTGTCCCTTCCTGGGGCCTCATGCCTGCCCTTTGTTCAGACTCTTTCCTCCCACTCAAACTTAGCTATTTTTTAATTAACTTTCAAGTCTCCTTTTAAATGTTCCTTCCTCCAAGACATCTCTCCTGAGCCCTCATTCTAAATGAGGCATCTCCTGTCATATTTCCTATGGCCACCTGCACTTTACATCCTAGCACGTATTTCATACCGAACTGGCTACTTAGAAAAGGGAGTTTAGATGTAATGACCGTCTCGCCCACTGGACCAATGCTCTGTGAGAGCAGGGACTGTTTTGCTCAGGTCATAACCATGAACATGGCATCCAGAACTGTGTCGACTACACAGTCGACCCTCAATAAATACTGTTTTATTGTTCAATCCATAGATGGGGAGCGTCCAAATATTTCAACCCAAATCGTCTATTTCTCAATAAGCTTTCATTGAGCTCCACTCTGCGCCAGCCCTGAGAGGCAAGCCTGGGAACCAGGAATGGATGGAACCCGGATGTCAGGCCCCTGGAGGTAATGGAGAGGTGGTCAGCGCTAGCGGTAGGACAAAGGAAAGCCTGGAGGAGCCTCCTGACCAGGATAAGCCATAAGAAAGTCTCCTGAGATAGGTGGTATCTTAGAAGAGACAAAAAACCCGAGCAGGAGTGAGCAGGGAGAGCACTGCAGACAAAAAGGATGTTCCTAGCAGTCGTAGGGGCAAATGCAAAGCTTGGAGGCAACAGAACATACAAAACCCTGGCTAATCCCTAATGCACAGGGTGGCTGGGAGGCAAGTTAGCAGCCAGAATCACAAGAGGATTCTTGGTCGAACAATGTGGTGGTCGCTGTATACTGACGCAAACCCCTTTGGAGAACTTGGCGATATTAACCCAGCTTCCTGTCCAGCTCTATCTCAAGCCCCTCCCTGCGCCTAACTACCCAATGATCGACTAAAACATCTGACACCTCAAAAGGATCAGGGACCCCAATCCTTGACTCTCAGTCTTTCCCGAATTCTCCAAGGGCAAACCAGATTCTGCCACAGAAGGCTTCCCATATTGCTTTGCACAACTTCTACGGCCTCAGTTTCCCCATTTTAGAAGGTGGGTGAGGATTGGACTTGCCTCAGTTTCTGTGCACATTAAGTAAGATCATGCAAAGTGCTCAGCAGAGGGCCTGGCATGTAGCAGGAGCTCGTAAATGCTCATCACTGTCACACTGCGCAATAATGTGTGTCTGTTTCTACCGCAAGGAGCTGGCAGCTCAATGGAAAGGTCTCGTGTTCATCACTTCTGGGTCCCTAGTATCTAGCACCATGACTGGCGCATAGGTGTTGACGAGTGAATACATAAAGGAGCAAAAGAAAGAATAAATGAAGGGTGGTGATGACAGGTCTGCAGTAGGAAGACATCTTCTCCAAGAGGAGCTGGCTGCTCGCGGGGGAGATGGAAGTTTTCAGAGCAGGACCCTGCTAATGCCATGTCCTTGTCCTCCCAGGTGCTTTCTAGACAGAAGAGTGGAAGTAGACCTCAGCTCTTCAAAACACAAAGCATCACTTCCTGTGGCATCAACGAACCACAAGCCCACGATTCGCTGTCAAAGTCAGAGGACAAAAGGGGTGACAATGCTTATAGGAAGTCTTGAATCCTTTGAACTATCACACTGAGGCTTAAAAGTCCTACAGGGCATCTCTGCTGGTGCATCGTGCATGGAAACCCAGGCTTCAGAAAAATCCCAGGAAAGAACAGCCAACACGGAACGGTGCCCAGTTAGCGCTGCGCCCGCAGAAAGGGACAACCTGCTGCTTCCCCAGCGAACAGCCGTCTTGCGGTCTCCTGAGATTTTTAAATTGCTTTTTAGATAATCTGGGTAGCAGCCCTCAACCCAGCATCTGCTCTGCTTACATGTCTCCAGGGGTTGGCTAGTTGGGACCTGACGCAGACACGCCAGTCCTGGGAGAATCACAGACTAGTAAGAATTGGCATGACCTTAGAGACCCTCCAATCTATGTCGTAACATACAGCCCGGCTCTGCCTGAGCCCAGCAGTGTCAGCTCAAATGAGGCCCATCACCTGTGTGACCCTCCGTTCTTTCACCTACATGATAGTGACAGAATCCTAGCCCCGACTTCATGGGATTGTTTGAAGAACTGATGAGGTAATAGATACAAAGCCTAGAAGAGTTCCAGGTTCAGTGTTTAATAAACGTTAGCCAGTACAGTGGCTACTACCTTTACTGTTGTTTTCCAAAGGTTTTCAAGTAGATGCAGTGATGCCCCCATGATATGACGAGCAGCCTCGGAGGTTGCACCCCGTGAAACGTCAACCAAACCAGTTCCACTTTTTCCTTTTATATATCAGGCTTTCCTTTAAGGTTCACTCTGAGGAAAGGAAGTCAAAGGTTTTTAAAAACGTTCGAAGATTTCTGATCGAATACATCGTCACCTTGTTCTCACCAAATACGGAGCTTCCCAAGACTCTCAACCATCTTGACCCCACTTCAGAGGGAGGGGCACCCGTGATGCTCAAAGCAACCTGCCCTTTGAAGACCTTTCCATTAGAAAACGTTTCCTGACATCAAGTACTTAAATTATTTCTTCCTTTCACTCCCAGGGTCTTAGTTCTGACCTTTGAAGAAACTAATGGTGCATCTAATTCCTTTTCCTGGGAGGCCATTAGTGATCCCTAAATGGTGAACACACGATTCTGAATCCTTTCTAATTCATTCAACTACTCCTTGTTGGGTAGAGATAGGGCTCCATTTGCAGGCTTAGGGTACTCAGGTTTGTCAACACGCTTCCAGATGTCCTGGATTTGATACATGGAGTGGAATTCAAAGTCCCTGAGGTCTGACCAGAGCAGAGAGGAGACAGCAACACCCAGCTTCCCTCTGGCACCAGGACTGGACAGTGCAAGTCAAGATGAGTGAGCTGGGCAGGTCCTTCTCAAGGTCTGGACTAACGAAACTTGTGAAATTACTGCAAACAGAGTGAGCGGTGCATCTCTGAGTTTTCTTATTTCTTGAGTCCCCAGGAAGACCTTTGGAGGTAGGGGTCCGGATGTGGGTTTTGGAAGGGAAGCAGAGTGGCTTCAGAGAAAGAACATGGGATTGGAAGTGAGACAGACTTGGAATGGAACCATTAGCAGCCTACACGGCTTCAGTGATTTTATTTTAGTGTTTGTCAAAGGCTGTTTGCCCATGTGTAAAATGGGAAATATAATATCTGCTTCTCCAGGATAATTAGATGACATGATGGAGATAAAAGGCCTAGTTCAGTCCCTAGGATACCTCAAGGACTAAGCTTAGGTTGATTCATTTTTTATTTCTTTTTCTGTTTGTTTGTTTAATTCCCCAGTATTTACATAGGTTGGGCCACCTTTTACCTATTTGATATATGCATGATGAGAGGAAGAATGAATGGGGGAATGAACGGACGGTTATGTTGATAGACAAATGGACAAATTCTCAAGAGAGGTAGTTTTGTGGCCCCTTCTTCAGGCTGAGATAAGCAATGTGGAGCCAGCAATGCAGAGCACGTCCAAGACTATATCAGCTTCACAGAGAGCCAGAGGCAGGCTTAAACCCCGTACTGACACTCACCAGCAGTAGGGCTCCCTCAGGCAAACTGTGTAATAACCATAATGATGATGATGATAAATAATTAGATAGCTCAAAATCATCGAGAACCATACACACACATGTAATTTTTCGTTCACAAAAACCATAGGAGGCAGATACTATCATTATCTGTTTTTCAGATGTGGAGAGAAGAAGTCATTTGTCCAGGACCATATTGCTCTGAGGGCTTGGGACCGGGATCCAGACTCAGACACTCTGACACCAGAGCCCAAATCCCAGCCACTGAGCAGACCCCTCTGAATGTCCCTGTGGCCTCATCTAAGAAGTTTACTCATTAACATGGTATCTCAAAGACATAAACGAGAAATCCCACATGAAGTTCTTATTACAAACAGATGGTAATAAATGTTACCTGTTTCCTTCACCTACAGCAACATTCGTATTTCTGTATTATTCAGAAGAAGGCTTCCAGACAAAACAGGACACAAAGCAATGCACCATTCCCCCACACTAATTAACTCCAACTTTGGACAATTTTGCAAGTCTACCCTTTTGATGAATGGATGACGGCATGGGAGAAAGAGCAAACTCCAAGGGATGCTATGTAGAACACGAGCATCACACAGCCCACTCCACGTGTGTGCACACCTGCACACACACACATACTTGTGCACGCACGTGTGCACACATCTGTGACATGATGAGTAAAGAATATTGCTGCAAGGAAAATCCCAAGAGACGACTATGGCAGGCTGCCACTAGAGACTAAGATTCCATGGAACACACTTCGGGATTTTTTTTTTTTTTTTTGATTGTGAGAAAAAAGGTCTTGATTAGGAATCAGGAAGTCTGAGATCCTGAACAGATTCTTCCCCTGCCCAGCTGCCCAACTACTGCAAGGCAAAGCGCCCTGTCTCTGCACCCAGTATCCTTATTTATATAGTAAGTAAACTTGAAAGAGTTGATGGGAGAGCATTCCATGAAATGGGAACAGCCAGCGCAAAGGTTCCATGCCCGACATTATCAAGAAACTACAAAGAGACTATTATGAGGGCTTCCCTGGTGGTGCAGTGGTTAAGAATCCACCTGCCAATGCAGGGGACACGCGTTCGAGTCCTGGTCCCGGAATATCCCACATGCCGCAGAACAACTAAGCCCATGCGCCACAACTACCGAGCTTGTGCTCTACAGCCCGCGAGCACAACTACTGAGTCCACGTGCCGCAACTACTGAAGCCCGCGCACCTAGAGCCGGTGCTCCGCAACAAGAGAAGCCACCGCAATGAGAAGCCCACGCACCACAACAAAGAGTAGCCCCCGCTCGCCACAACTAGAGAAAGCCCACATGCAGCAACGAAGACCCAACGCAGCCAAAACTAAATAAATAATTACTTAATTAAAAAAATGAGACAGACTCTTATGGCAGGAGGTGAGCCAATGACGGAAAGAGTAAGTCATTCTGGCTTTACTCAAAGTAAACTGGAGAACAGAGAGCTAGAACAGAGGAGCATCACAGTCTAACTTATGCTTTGCAAGGACCATCTGGCTTCTGTGTTGTAAGGGGGCTAGAGATGAGCAAGGGTAGCATCAGGGGGATCAGATGGGGAAGATTATTGTGCAAATCCAGATGGGACAGACGTGACGGTGGCTAAAACCAGCATATTAGCAATAGAGGTGAGAAATGTCATATTCTGCATAAATTTGGCAGATAGAGTCGATACTATTTCTGGATGAAGTGGACATGAGGTATGAGAGAGAAGGAAGTCAGGAATTGCTCTAAGATGTTGGCTTCAACACCTAGAAGGATGGAGTTGACTGAGATGGGGCTGTTTGATGGAAGAGGTTTGGGAGGGCAGGAGATCAGGTTTTTGGTTCGGATAGGTCAAGTTTAAGATGCCTTTTAGACAGCAAGAAGACAATGGATGGAGAACACCTACAGGACAAATCTGAAGTATGGAAGAGAGCAGAAATTGGTGACATAAACTGGGAAGCCAGTGGCTCACAGGTGGTATTTAAATCCATGGGACCGGGTGACCCAGGAAGTGAGTGTAGAAAAGCACTGCCAAATTGATGGGTTAAATACTGAAAGGAACGTATTTTAATAATAGACAAATATCGAGAGCCATGCACAGTCTTCTATCTGCCATTTATTCTTTGTATTCAGTTAAGTACAGCTCAGCCTATAAATCCTGGGCCCCTCCTGGACCCAAGGCATCCATTCATCTTCTCTCCTTCCCTCTCCCTCCTCTGTCTCTAAACACTTGAGTGTAAAGATTTATCTCAGTTGGGGCAGACAGAGGCCGGAAGAAATCCCATTTGGGCATCTACGCCTAATCCTTATTTGCTCCATCTGTTGTGTCAATACCCTGCCCTGTGAGAGTATTAGGAGCCTTCCCAGCTACAGATAAAGGACATTGGTTCCATTTCATTACTGTTTCTTATGGGTCTGGAGCTAAGTCATCTGAAGAGAGAAATCAGTGGTGGGATTTGAGCTTCATACAACCTCAGAAACTACCAACCGATAGGATGTGGAGTGTGATGAGAAACGTCTTTGTCACACTGCTCAGTAAACGTCTCCTTCATCAGGGCCCGGTTCAGATAAGTAACCTCAACCAACGACTAGGAATCCAAATGTGTGAGTGCCAACTACCTGTCAGGCAGTGCCTGCGTTCTCCACGCTTAAGCCAAAGGGTGTTCTAACCCAAATCTGATGCTCCCCTACTTCAAACATTTCATACTCATCCCTCCTGTAACATCCTTAGAGGAGAAAGTTCAAACGCCTTAGTCTGCATTTCCACCCAATTGTGCTTAAATCGTGATTTTTTTCTCTTGGAGTCTGGTCTCGCCAACAGAATAAAAAAACAGTGTTGATAATCCCGGCTTTGGAGGCAAACAGCCATGAATTCAAACCTTGACTCTGCCCTGGGATAGCCAGGCGTCCTGGAGCTTCCGTTTACCCATCTGTAAAATGAACGTAATGATACCTAGCTCATAGAGCTATCAATAGCATCAAGTGAGTTGATAGAGTAAAGGTCCTGGCACACAGTCTGAGCTCACAAAGTGTCACAAGTTAGTGAATGATTTCACGCGGGCTCAATTATGCCCATGAGCGGACAAATCCCAGCCCTGATTCCTACCTGGTCTCTGGACTCAGATACCCCACTGCCTCCGGACCTCTAGACTCACGTCACCTCTGGCTGCCTGGTCCTACCCCTCCTCGACTTTATGTACCAATTCACCCAAGGGCGCAACTGACTATCACTATGACTTCTCTCCCCCGTAACATGACATTAAAGCACCAATTCTTCCCATTCCGCTGCTTCAAGATTTTTCAACTATTCTCCATCTGAGCTGTCCTCACCACTGTCATTATTTTTCCCCACCCCACCTGCCATCCTCTTTGCTTCCAAAGCATCATTTTTACAACACAAATCATCAAGAAATTCCCTTACTTAAATGGTTTCTTCACCCTCCTTGATCGACAAAGTGCAATCCCGCCTCTCCCACTCCATCAAAAACACCACCTCTAGGGAGCCCTCTTCAGCAGTGTGGCATTTCCCAGGGACGCCATGACCTTTATCATCCCCAGGCCTTTGCACATGCTGTTCTCACTGACTGAGATTCCCCTCCAGCCTTCGCCTGACCAGCAGAACCCCCGTCTTCTGCGTAACCTGTCGTGATGCCTCCCGAGTGAGGAGATGGTATCCCTGTCCTCCCTCAGCACCTTAGGACCTTGTCCGTGCTTTTTTGTTCCATTTCTGACATCACTTTATTAACTCACATCTCTTTCTCCCATGGCACGTTGGAAACAACTTGAGTTCACGGCTCTTCTGCCCAGAATTCCGAGGACAGAGCCAACAGGAGCAAGCGCTCAATGTCTCCAGAACGGGTAAATTAATGAGGAAATAAATAAAAGAACAAGAGGCGACCCTGGGTCTGTTTTACAAGGGGCAATTTGTGCAAGAGCTGCGCGGGAGGGATGCTACATACTCCTTCTTGAGAAAGATGACGGTAGAGAAAGCGTTAATGGGTAGAAAAAGGGGGGGCGGGCAAGAGATCTTCTCCGAGGATTCTATTTACGGAAGGATCTTTTGTCAAAGAAGTGTGAATAGATTTGGTTAAGCAAATGCCTCTGGGGTCTGTCAGTCTTTGGCTGGAAGGATTCAATTCCCAGTACGTCATCCCCTGATTATTCAAGGAAAACATCCAGATAGGTGCCAGGCGGCCAGGAAAGGAAGTCTGAGCAGAAGGGAAAGTCGTGCTCTGTAGTTGTGCTGTTTGCAGAAGTGCAAGCGTTTAAAGAGGTTGGAGGTAGGGGCAGCCATCGTGACATCTGAACACCCTCGTCTGCCCAAGCCAAACAAGACATGCCTCGTGAAGTAGAACGCAAATGCAAGGACTCTGGGGTGCAGGCATCCCCGCAAGAAACCCTCCACCTGGCCACCTGCACAATGTGCAAAACTGAGCCAGACTTGGAACCCATGTCGGGCTCTGCTTCCTCTATGATTTAGGGATAACACTACATCCCTTGTAGAATTGTGGGGTTACGTGAGGCTATTTGTAGTAATAGAGAATTTTATAATTTTCTACTCCAAATAAATTCTGGTTGATTCTAGTGGGTTGAGACATAAAAGTTTCATGCAATGACACTAAAGAGATTTTTTTCAGAGAGAGCATAGAATTTCACCCTTTCTGGGAGCACAGCATGCCGATGAAAGCAAAGTTCTGCCTACTTTTAGGAGGAGCAGCAAAGAACCAACCTTCCAGGCATGTCTTTTCTTTTCCCAAACAGTAACTGCAGTGACCTGAGTGCCAATTCCTGGGATCTGTGAGGCCATGGAGACCCAGACATCAGTGACGTGGGAGATTTTTAGATTCCCACTGTTCACAAATGCGCCTCTACTCAAAAGGTGGAGATTCCCTGCCTGATGCCCTGAAGATTCGTAATCAGTGTTTAATTCCTCTGAGCTTTGTAAAATGCTTTCTGCGGAAGTCTAAGACGAGATGGAACAGAGATTTGAGATTAAACGAGGACTGTTAGGGTGACGATCATTTCCTCCCTCACCCTGTTGGATGATAAAATATATATATATATATATATATATAGAGAGAGAGAGAGAGAGAGAGAGGGAGGGTTCTGATTACAAAAGTGATATGTATATTGTGAAAAATAAGGAAAAGTACAAGGATGAAAATGTCACCATAATTCTTTCACTAGGCAAAACTATATGTGTGTGCTATTGAAAGTTTATTTTTTTAATTTTTATTGGAGTATAGTTGCTTTACAATGCTGTGTTAGTTTCTACTGTACAGCAAAGTGAATCAGCTATATATACACATATATTCCCTCTTTTGTGGATTTCCTTCCCATTTAGGTCACCACAGAGCACTGAGTAGAGTTCCCTGTGCTATACTGTAGGTTTTCATTAGTTACCTATTTTATACCTAGCATCAATAGTGTATATATGTCAATCCCAATCTCCCAGTTCACACATTTGTTCTCTACGTCTGTGTCTCTATTTCTGCTTTGTAAATAAGGTCATCTATATCAATGTTCTCAGATTCCACATATATGCATTAATATACGATATTTGTTTTTCTCTTTCTGACTTCACTCTGTATGACAGCTATTGAAAGTTTAAAATGAGAAAACGATGAAATGCATTTAAAATTGCTTTTGAGCGACATCTGACAACAGTTGGGAATGAAACCAGAGCAGTTAAGGACTTCACTCTCTTATATCTTCTACTCTGACCCGAGATCCACTCCAAGACCCTTCTAGAAAAGAAACATCCTATAGTTCAGTATAACTCTATTGACTATAGTATCTCACGAGTTTCCCTAAAGCTATTATTTCTTTAGATATGTACTGTGTATTGGAAAGCTAGTAAGAGAGTAGATCTTAAATGATCTCACACACACACACACACACACACACACACACACACACACACAATGGTAACTATCTGAGCTGAGGGATGTCTGAACTAACCGTATTGTAATCCTTTCACGATATATACATACATGAAATCATCACACATACACCTTAAACTTACACAATAGTATACGTCAATTACATCTCAATAAAGGCAGAGGAAAAGAACTGTGGCATTTTCACTTTATAGATTCCAAAAATGAGATAAAGAAGAGAAAGCAGAATTTCCCCCATTGAGGCCAATACAAATCTGCATGGAGTCCATTAGGTTTCCGACTGGCAAGGAGACCTCTTCCTGGGAGATTAGTAGTGATGAATTTAAATAACTGCTTAAAATATAAAAAGGATCACCCAGTCCAGAGTCCGACCAGGCCAGTGGTCTGCTCCAGCCCTGGCACTGACCAGCTGAGGACCGTCTGGTGCAGAGTTTGCATTGTAATCAATGGGATAGAAAGGCCAGAGAGGGCTTAGCCCACTTTGGCAGCACTGCCAGGCCTGGCTCTCTAACTAGATGCTTTACAAATATCACCTCATGACTTCCAATAGAGATCCTGCAAAACAAGTAAGGAAACCGAGAAAGTAACTCGCCCACGGGGACCCGGCTAGTTGCAGAAGACGTGCAGATAGATCCAAGGTCTCTGTGTCTTAGACCAGATCTGGGTCTCTGCTCTGCCCTCTACACCACGTCCATGACCACGTGCCCTGTCGTTCTCCTTGAGAGGCCTGAGCGAGGACCTGTGAGCAGAAAACTAGAAAGGACCACACTATTCATTGGCTTTCTGTTCCGCCTTTATTCCTCCCCGAGGTTATTAGGCCCTGTGGGTGGTTCTGAGCTCACCAGAGACATTTTCATCTCCGCAGGCCAGCTCTCAGCCCCCTGGAAGGAGCTTTTCTTTACAGATCTGCTGAGCATGTCCTCAGCCAGGGATTAAGAGGATAAAAGGCTTAAAGCAGCAGGCTTATGAAGTCACAGATTCAAAGGGGAAAAAACAGGGGAAAAAAATGGGACAGGGTAATTGTTAACAGGAATGTGGATTTGCTAGAAAAATAATCCAGGAGGTCCATCTACATAAGCCCTTGGGCAACTGACGTCTGTTCACCCTCCACAGGAATAATTATTTAAAATGCCGTTTTAGTGCTCGCTTCGGCCGCGCGCGCACACACACTAAAACTGGAACTATACAGAGAAGACAGCAGGGCCCCTGCACAAGGACGACGTGCAAATTCGCGAAGCGTTCCGTATTTCTGAGGTCTGATGACACACACACACACACACACACACACACACACACACACACACACACACACCCCACACCTTGAGTACTGATGTTTCCCAGAGAGGCCTATATGCCTGAATATGTAGCCAAGAAGTAAAACCTAGCAAAGTAAAGATATTTGAATGGAGAATTCTAAAGATGGTGAGAGTTAAATGGCTTCAAAGAACGACATTGAGACAAATATTTGAGGGACATAAATCCCTTTATTACTGTCAGTATATCACTGGTTCTTAAATAGCAGTGTTACTAAACAAGCCACATTTATAATAATTATATTCTTGTTTATCCCCAGTATTACTTAAACAGATATTTAAAATAAAAAACTTATCGTGGGGAGATAAAATGCCATTTTTGGGGGAAAGAGAGATCAAATTTTTATGAAAATAATCATCATGGAATTTCACAGAAAGACTCTTAAAGATCATCGAGCCTATCTACCCTCCTTGTGCTAGATGGAACCCTTGGCTGTAAGTGATAAAAATCCCAAATCAGACCATGTATAATCCCCACTCCCTTTCAAAAGGGTAGGAATGAATGAAAAGGATCCCAACATATTTTAATAAGAGAAGGAAAGGAAAGGATTGTTTCTGACAGAACCAGTCAAATCAATGAATTGCTCTCTGGCAAGCAAAGGTAATCGTATTTCTGAGTCTATTAAGGCACATCAGGGCTGGTTAGCTAATTTCCCAGGGAGCTTAGCTGTCGCTGGGCATCAGGCCACAGTGGGGATGTCAGGGCATAAACACAAGATGGGATTTTCTTTCAGGAATCACTTAACTTGGGAGCCAACCGTTTTCACTCCGGTAGAGACAAGGCAGGTGAGTTTGTTCTGGGGGGATTTCAATCCTAACATTTCTACGAGCATTGGATCTTCCACATAAGATCTGATCATACTGATTATAGTTCTTTTTTGTGCAACTGCTCTGTGGGCAGGACAGAATTTATATGTAAAAGCATCTAAAACCTCTGAGTAGGGAAAATCTTCTAAGTGACCTTGTAGAGAAGGGGTGGAGGAAAGAAGGAGGTGAATCTGAACAGCAAACAATGAAAGCCTTCACTCAGGAAGAAAATCACTTTGATTCAGAGCCTTGTTTGAATTAAGACTGAAAATGAAACCTGAATTCATTTTCAAGGACAAATGTTAGCTCCCTTTCAGCTAACACTGTTAGGAATGAAGGTTCATGCTCTCATAAGCAGGTATGAATTATTAATATATTAATGACTTACACGTATCCAGGCAATGGGTTTTATAATTAATTGTTCACTTAAGCATCTCCTTATGAGAAAATTATTGTAAATGAAATAATAGCTTCCCTTTTGCTTTCTGGCTCCCAGAACCCATGCTAGAAGGCTAGGGTGGCATCTCTATAGGTTCCTGAGCAGAAGGCATGTGCAAAGGCATGTGTTAAGATCCAGTCTCCTATTGGGGAAGAGGAGACGTCACAACCATATAATGAAAGAAGGGACTGTTTTATCTTTATGACTATCATTTAATGAAGAGCCACGTGACCCTATACCTAAGCTGCTCTTGATCTGTCAGGGTGCACCAGGCTCTATGCTGGGCACTGGCCATATGAAGTCACGTAAGAGGGAGTCCTTAGCCTGAAGGAGCTTGGATCCAGCTGAGAAGAAGTTAAAGCCACACACGACATCACTATCATTCCCTCTTTCAGCCCAGCCCTCCGCCCACGGCAATCTAAGAAAGTGTGTGGCAGTTGACATGAATATCTCTATAATCACACGTCCAGGAAAAGGTAGGCTGTAACCCTCTTACCCCATCCACTTCTTCATTCCTACTCTTCACTGCACTTTGGTCTTTCAGGTTGGCTCTGCTTCCTGACACCGCTGAGCCCTTCCTGTCCCGCCCTTCCAGGTCCTCTGCTCGGCCAACCCCCGCCCAGCTTTCAAATGATAGCTTATCTCCTACCAAGACATCTTCTCTGACTCTGCCCACAGACTGGCTTCCTGCTTCTGTTTCACAGCACAGCACCCGAATCTGTCTTTGTTATAGACCGTGTCACACACCAAGGTCATTTTCTATGTATGTATCCATCTCCCTCATTAGCTGGTAAACACCTTGAAGGCAGAATATCTTGCATCTTCATCCTTATGGAGCCTAAGCGAATAACGTACGCTTACTAGTGTTTGCGGTCATGCGTGTGTGAGTGGATGACAGAATAAAACACGTGAGGTGCGCTTTAGAAACAGGGAGAAGAGGGATTCATAAAAACTGGGCTGACTACAGTAGGTGAACGTCAATCAATATACAGAAGTGGTTTGGAGAGGAGGTGATATTGGAGCGGGAACTTGCAGAGGGTAGAATTTTCAAGGCAGATATTGGCGGGGAGGGTCAAGAATGGTCTGAGTACAGACAGTAAAGACAGAAGAAGTTTAAGTTCAAACCGTTCAGTCTCTGAGCACTGGGCTGAGGAGTGAGAAAACAAGATGGTCTCAACAACCCTTTGGGGTAATAACTCTGGTAATAGTGTTCAGGACGGATTGGAAGCCAGGATTTACTAGTAGAAGTGACAATTTAGATAGCATCTACTAGATACCAGGTTCCATGCTAGCTGCTCTGCATATATTAATTAATGCAACTAGTGCCGTAACCATTCAGATTACCCCACAAAATAGGCTTTGTCATCACCATGTTAGAGTGATAACTGGTTTTAAAGGGACATGTTCTCAGAGCTTATAAGTGGCAGAGTTTAGCTTCAAAGTCAGGTCTGACCCCAAAGCCAGGCTCCCAAGTGCCTCCCTGCCCCTGGCTTTTTATCAGGATGAGTCTCACTGCCAAGTACAGGGGTGGCAATTCATGATGCTTTTGACTGGTTTCAGATATGCTTTTCCTTTGAGAATTCACCTCAGTCAACACAGACCTTGCATAAATGCAAGTTGACTGTTCAAAGCAAACATCACCAAAAAGCAGTATGCCTTCTGGGACTAGAAAAACTATTGACAAATATAAATGTGCTGTAAGCAAGTAACTCCCTGATCAGGGCAAATCCTCGCTCAATATTCTCAGTTCTGTATCCATGCGGTTCCAACACAACATCTCGCAACAAATCACGAAGGGGTGTCTATCTGGGCAGATGGGGTAAATGAGCTAGCACATTTGTAACACAGGCCCATGGGCACTACTCATCAACTGGAGAAGCCAGGTGGAACTTGGATGACCACAGCCAAACGCAATCCAAAGAAGGGCGCTCTCCTCGTTTTGCAAGCCCCAGCTCTAATTTCTACCATCCCAAGGACAGTATGGAGCACACATTTAATCATATACCCTCACACCCCCCCAAAAGGGCCGGCTTCCCCAAATCCCACCTTCCTTCTCTTTAATGACATCAGGAGATCATCCACTTTCTTTCACCCAGGCCCCCACCTTGCCTACTAGGTCTGGACTGCAGCTATCACATCCCCACGGAGTGCTTGCTAGGAAAAGTAATTACATTTCACCATCCTCATGGCTCCTGTAGGATTCAGAGTGGAAAATTCCTTGGCCCTTGAGCATCAGGGACCACGGCCGTCAGATACTCCCCTGGCAGATGCAGAATCCTGGCTGGCATCATGCCCAGCCTGTCCACAGCTCCCTGTAGGCAGAATCCAGGGGGCTGGGGACCATTCACGTCAAGGTCTTATTGCAGATGGGACCTTAGAGATCCTAGCACTCCCTCCACCCCGGAGAGGTCTAATCGCCTTCATCCAAAAGATGCCCTAGCCTGTTCATGGAGGTAGTTGAAATGAAACCCACCCTCAAGCAAGTTTGATCATACAGTTATGCCCTCATCCACATCGACGTGTGTGCCTAGATTTCCACACTCCTTGACACCGTGAAATAGTAGCAAGAGCTAGAAGAAAGTTGTGAGAGTTCTCCTTGCTCTGCTAGATGGACCAGTGGTCTCCAACGGTTGATTTGCATGTTTACCAGTAAAAACATTTTTGGGCATGCAACCCCAATATATGTATATTTATTTATAAATCATATACATTACAGTTCTCCTTGTATATAGTATGCATTATAAACACAAGAAAAGGTATTTTAAAAGATGAGATAAGAAATGTGATAATTCATGTTTTAAAAATAATTATTTTATGTATTGATGGAACACATAACTTTTGTAATATATACATACACAGTAATAAAATTATATACATAACATATATAATATATTATATATATACACTGGTAATTTATACAGTAATATACAATAATTAAAATTATATATAATATATTATGCATGTTAAAATACACACACACACACACATATATATATATATATACACACACACACACAGAACAATGATTCAATAGTCTGGTTTTAATTCAGACTAATTCAACATTAGACTTTAGCAGTGAATGCAGCTAAACGAGATGCTTCCCCAAACCACATAGACCTGGAAAGAAGAGAAGAGCACCGCAGGTTTATCGAATAATTCATGATTTCCATATTCACTTTCAACCTCCCCTTCCGCCTGCACAGGCTCTCTTTGTGTTCTGGGTGTGCCATTTTGAAATGTCTTGTTAACGATGACGATTTCATACGAGCTTTAGTCAATATCTGATGGTCAATATACAGTGCAGAAGGGGTACATTATTAATAATTATGGTTACAAATCCATATGTAAGTTCACATATCTCAAACTACTTAGTGCTGGGCTCGGATGAACTGGTGATTCCATCTCAGTGTGGGACTTAGTGAGATCATGCACGTAAAATGCCAAATTCAGAGTACATCCCGAAAAAGTAGGAGCAGCTATATTTTAATTGTGTATTTAAAAAAGACATTTTTTTTAATGTGGGGCTTCCCTGGTGGCGCAGTGGTTGAGGGTCCGCCTGCCGATGCAGGGGACACGGGTTCATGCCCCGGTCCGGGAGGATCCCACATGCCGCGGAGCAGCTGGGACCGTGGGCCATGGCCGCTGAGCCTGCGCGTCCGGAGCCTGTGCTCCGCAACGGGGGAGGCCACAGCAGAGAGAGGCCCGCGTACCGCAAAAATAAATAAATAAATAATAAATAAATAAGACATTGTAAATTCTCAGTTTTTGAGAGATCTGGGTACAGGTTTTATGATATGTGGTTTGGGGAGATGGCCCCTAGAAATATTGATCCTACAGACACCTTTTTTATCAGAGCTACCCAGGCAAGCTTCACTTCCAATAAATTCACTTTCCTTTAACACTGACTGACAGATTTCATGGAAAGAGCAAGTAGGAAGACGTGCAGGAGGATGAGAGAAATTAGCATTTTCTGGTCTTTGTCAATTTATGGCTGATTTTCAAATGCACTAAAAGTTTGGATTTTCCACTTGGCAGGAAAAATAATACAGATTCTTTCCTCATGAACCCAAAATTTCCTATGACCTGCCCTCACCACCAAGATCTGCCAGAGAAAAAACGAAACAAATGTGTAGCAAACACCAATAGCGAAAGCACACTCACCCTCTCTGAAAGAGATCCACGTTATAAAACGTATGCAGCTCTACAGAAAGCTCCACCGTTCCTTGTACCTCAGACATGATCTTTTCGGTTCATTACCTAAAAAACAAGAGGGAAATGAACAGCCTGAGATCACATCAGCCAAACACAGAGAGCCTGGGCTTCTACAACTGGAACTCAAACAGCACTGACGTAGAGGGACAAGGGTATCTGGCCAACGGGACCATGACGTGTCCACTGGACACCATCACCCAGGGGTTCCTATTATAGGACAGACACAGAGAGATGAAGTAACTAACAGGATGTCACACAGCTCACACCTCCAAGAACTGGGACTCAGACCCAGATACACTAATTCTAAAGCTGGGCTAGTTCCCTGCCCTTCCTTACCTGTCAGCACCTGGAGGCACGAGCATCCCAGCTACGAGCACATGCTTCATGGCCAACAGAGCAAGAATTCCCACTCCTCCACTCTCTACTTGTGTGACCTCGAGCAAGTCAACGGAACCTATCCCATCCTCAGTTTCCTCATCTGTAACAGGAGGACTGGTAATGGCATATAACTCTGATAGACAATGGGGAGATTAAATAAATCTGCCACATAGAGCACTTTGCACAGTTCCCAACATGTAGCAAAAAGTTCATAAGTGTAAGAGACAATTAATAATGATTAATAATAATGAATGAAGATGGTTCTATCATTGTTAGTATAAACGTAGTCTCTAAAGATGTAAGGTGCCTGGAGTGCAAGGACAAATGTGTTTTCTACCGGGGAAGCAGGGGAAGCAGAGGCAGTGGGTGCTATCGCCAAGCAGATGCTGAACCCAGCGTGACAGGTTGTTGATTTTCCAAGCCAGGACACCCTGGGCCAATAATAAGAAGGTTGGATAGAAAAGATGAAAGGGTACAAAATTAAAATATTCCCAGTCTAGGATGAGAAACAAATTGACAGGGAGACTCAAGGCAGGATGGATTTTCTGAGGATATGAAATCACCTAGATATCAGAGATTTGGAGACGGAAAAGCAACTGACTTTTACTGAGCATTTAGTGTATTCCTGGTGCTGCATTTTTTTTGCGGTACGTGGGCCTCTCACTGTTGTGGCCTCTCCCGTTGCGGAGCACAGGCTCCAGACGCGCAGGCTCAGCGGCCATGGCTCACGGGCCCAGCCGCTCCGCGGCATGTGGGATCTTCCCGGACCGGGGCACGAACCCGTGTCCCCTGCATCGGCAGGCGGACTCTCAACCACTGCGCCACCAGGGAAGCCCAGTGCCGCATATTTTATGTGAGTCGTCTGATTCTGTCCAAGGAGAATGTTGTGATAAAAGTTCTTGCCCCATAGGGCAGACAAGGAAAAGGATCAGAAAGTCTCTAACCTGGAGCCCCTTTGTGACTCCAGAATATTCTAGTGGTGTGTGCTTTTGGTAAGCAGCCTCAGTTTACTACCATGTGTAATGGGACAGTACAAGCTACCTAGGAGGAGGAAAGGAGATAATTACTTGCAATTCCTTGCAACTGAGCAGGTTCTGGGGGAACTAGAAGGTTCTAAGTAGGTAGCAGCTGGCATGATCTTGGGGAGGGGAGAGAATAAGAGGGGGGCGGGGGGAGTAAGAGGAAATGTGGTCTCTCCTAGCTGGCAAGCAGTGATTGGTACCTAAGTCTCCTTTCAAAGCCCCTCTTCTTTCTGCCCCCAAGACGCCTTGAGGACCAGACCACCATCGCTGGGGTTCAGAGCACAACTTCACTGCAGCTAATGGGGCCACGCTCGGCCAGCTCCCAAGAATAAGAAGAGCACAAGGGATTAACGAGGCCTTAGCTGCATCTCAGCCCTGGCAAGGGTGCTATCCGGGGCAACATTTCTAAAGACACAGGACCCCGCACACCACGTTACACACCACGTTAAAGTGCAGCAGATCCTAGGGCCCAACGGCTATAAATTCTGCAGGATGGAATCTCAAGCCGATGAGCCTGGAAAAGCCAGACTCAGAAAAAGTACTGAAAACCTGTTTCCCTAATGCGTGACCCATCGAGGCGCTCCCCGGTCCCGCCGAATGCATCGGAGCCGGTCAAGGTCAGAACCCGCCACTCAATTTCAATTTCAAGGCATTTCTAGTAAAAGGCCAGTGGAGGGGCCAGCAAACAGAGCCACTCTGGGCTTCATTTCGTTTTCACGTTCAACAGCAACCACTGCATCTCCCCTCTTTCTCACCACCCCACTCAGTCTCAATCCTTAAAACACTGCAGAGCTGGCAAAGACATCTGACACCCTTGCTTGCGGTTGTCTGTCTCGGTAATGCCTGAACCCCCCATGATCTCTGCTCCTGGGGGGAGCTTATGGAGGATCAAAGGGAGTGCAGGAACAGGACACCCCTACACCCACCGGGGAAGCACTGTTCGGGGATTTCCATTCATCACTTCACACGCCCCTCACACCTCTCTGAGGCAAGCAGTATTGACCCTGATTCACACAGGGGAGCATCATGCCACACGAGGCAAGAACACTGACCCGGGAGCCCATCGCTTTGGTTTTCTGGTGCCAGTCCTTACTTGCAGAAGGGCTGAGACAGTGGTTTTTTTTGGGGGGGGGGGGTTGAGGGTGGAATTAATGTTTAGAAGAAAAAAAATACGTAATACATAGAGAATACCGTACAGAATATTTCCTCCTGGGAAGATGCACCCTACCCTCCTACTGTTCAGGGACTAATAGGATGCAATCCTGGAACGTGGAGATGCAAACACAGCTTCTTGGTGGGGAAGCTGCCTTTTCCTTGTTAATACCATGTGATTCATTATAGCCAAACACCAACTCAATGAGGATGATGAGCTCACATTTAAAATGTCAGTTCTAAAGGTCCACATTGATTTTGCTGGTAACTGTACTAGGTCCACTTTGCAGGAGGTGCAGGAATCTGCAGGAATCCAGAACCACGGGTTTTATAGCACAGGGAACTCTGCTCAATGTTGTGTGGCAGCCTGGATGGCAGGGGAGTCTGGGGGAGAATGGATACATGTATATGTGTGGCTGAGTCACTCTGCTGTGAGCCTGAAACTATCACAACGTTGTTAATCGGCTATACGCCAATATAAAATTAAGTTTTAAAAGAGTCACTGGCTTCGGTCCCAACGCTCTCCTTGATCTTTCTGAGGACTACAGAGCGCACGGTGACAGGGCTGATTTACAGGTGTGGTCCCCAGGCCGGCAGCACCAGCTTCACTTGGTTATGAAAGCAAATTCTTGGGTCCCACCAGGACCGACTAAATCAGAAACTGCAGGAGTGAGGCTCAGGAATCTGTGCTTTCACAAGTCCTCCAGGGAATTCTGACGCAAACACTCGTGGCAGAACTGCACCAAGGATAGGCGCCGGTGCAGAGACGGGAGGCGTGGACTTAGGCAGACCCGAGTGGACTCGGCTCCTCGCGAGCTGCGCGCCTTCGGGCCCGTCGCTTTGTTCATCTCTCTGTCCCTCTGTTTCCTCCTGTCCAGTTGGGAATAATAAGAGTACCCACCCCGTAAAGTTGTTTTCACGGTCAGTAGAGATCACGTGTTAGAGCATACAGACAATACACACATGACATACGCACTGAACGACACACGGCTCACACTCAACACGCCCGACACACATACATATCACACTCACACACCTGGTACAGACCCAGACACACACACACACACACACACAACACATGACATACCCACACACAGTACCCATCAAACACACAAGATGCCCACGGCACATACACAACACACCCCGCCCACAAAACACACAACCCCACACACACCCCAGGCATCTCTGCACTAACTGCTTACCACAGAAGAGCCCCCCATGTTCTAGTGGCTTCAATGCTTCTGTTCCATGTGGTGTGATCCTGATGTGCTCAACGTCAAACAAGCATTTCCTGAGGTCGTGCCTGGGTTCAAGGTCACCCATGCCAACCTCCCTCTGCTCAGAAAAGTGAGTAGTTTCTCCCCACCTGGAGCGGGTCTTCCCAGCCTCAGCCTGGACCATTCCCACCTCCGGGCACAAAGCTTTCCTCCCCGCTCCATGTCAGAGCTGAGCTGGAATCCACCCTCTTTAGCTCTTATACCACAGGATCTCCCAAGGCCCCATCTCTCCACGGGCACCGCAGGCGGAATGTCAGGCATTACAGGGGCTCTGAGGCCTGAAGATTAGCACGTACATAAAGAGCGTCAGTCATTTCCCGGCGAATCGTCAACCACTCATCAGTGGAAGCAGTTAGTATTTTTATTTCTGCCTTCAACACTGTTGGCAGAAATTCAAAAGGCCCCTCGTGCCATCCAGCCCCAAAGCACTATCCCTCTCTCCTTTATGTTAGAGGCTCTGGGGTCCCTGGAGGCCTGGCCTCCGTGTCAACTAAGGTAGAAAAATGGTTTGTACTTTTTACTGCAATGTTTCTCAAATGTTTCATTAGTTACTTACGTTTTCAAAAATGCTTCAGAACATTCACAGTAGCCTCTGAGGAAATTTGTTAGAAATATTCAGGCTATTTTGGAGAAATACCACCGCGCCAATACCTCATTAGATACAGCTTGGAAACAAATCCCTTTACAAACACGTCTTCCTTTAAAATGTAATCTTTCTTTTAAGACATCAATCTTCAAAGTGTGTGGCCTTTGAAAGATTAAATGAAAAACGGCGTGTTGATCTTAATAGACATCAGCATTGACTTTATGAAAAGGGCATGCAAAGTTACTGTGCTCAAAAGATTACAAGTCTTAGAATTACAACATGGCAAGTGGGGAAGCTTCAGGAAAGGGCCGCCTGATACTGCAGGGCAGGAAGTGAGGACAGAGAAAGGATGCCAGAGCACAACCCAGAGAGCTCCTGGGGGAGCCACAGGGACCTGGAACACCCTATCAGATGGAGCTGCTTCCTCGGCTCTGAGAGAAGCAGCAGAAATGGTCCTCTGAACACGCGTAACGGCATTCACGGATACCCTCCCCTCCGGGGCACTTTTCTTCAGACAGCCATTCTAAAGAGGTAGATAACTCCAGTTTTCTGCCTGGTCACTGCGATGAGAGTCAGCTCCGTGTTCAAAGAAAACAATCTCATTAGGAATGAAACCTAGCATCTCTTCATTGGAAAGGGAGTGTCACCTACAAGGAAAGCTTCTGCCATGCTGTAAGAACACCCCATCTGCATTAGATCCCATCTCTGGGCCTCACCTCTGAATGGGACGTAGGACCAGCCACACAGCATCTCTGAGCCTCAGTGTTCACATCTGGAATGTGGGCCAACACCCCCCTTTCAAGGCAGGATTGCTTAGGATCAAACGCGGAGAATCTCCTGGAGGTGTTCATTCCTTCAACAGGAATGAACTTCTGGGGAGCTTCTGGGGAGAAGGATCTCTGGGGAGATCCTTCAACCAGGATGAGGATCAAGCACGCAGACCTGCTCGAAGCACCAGGGATACAGAGACAACTGGGCCATCAGAGGACACAGGCCAGAAAGGAGAGAGCCAGGTCACAGCTGTGGTCCACAAGGATAGGCACCATGACATAAAGGTGAACAGAGAAGGCAAGAACGCCCAGTGCTGAAGGCCATGACCCAGCAGGGCAGCCTGCAGGAGGCTGGCCAGTCTGAGAGATGGAGACCTCAGCCCCTCAGAGTATAGTATAGGACCTCAAGCAAGACCTTAGGCTCTCTGTGCCTCAGTTTCCCCAACTGGAAATTGCTTTGGAGCCGGCAGACGATATATGTTTAGTAAGTACCAACCATTAAGACAAGGAAGAAAAGCTAAAAACAGTTTGGTGGCCATGGATGGAAAGAAATAACGCCTTTCCCCGTAGGAGTTACTGGACCCCTGGCAGGCTATGGGCTTCCCCAGGATCTCCCAGCTGGCAGGGGCAGAGCGAAGGCCAGACCCTCACTCATCACAGCAAACTCAGCCCCGGCCACTTGGCCCCCTGACGTTAAAAGGTATTTTCTTTCCTTCAGTGTAGAAATCAAAATGTGCTGTATACGTTTATTATTTTTCACGTCTGAAGACAATGCCAAAAGAAGCATCCCACGCAGCACTGAGTCCTTACTTCCCTTGAGGTGCTGTGCCCCTCTTAAGCAGCACCTGAAAACGCAGGCATGAAGTCACGTAAGGTTTCACAACCTCATAAAAGGGTAACAGACGCGTAAACTCAGGTAGAGCCTCAAAGTACCAAAGGCAAGGAAGCACCACTGCTGCCAGCAGCTCCCAGCACGGAGCCTCCCCTCCCTGCCAGTGCTGGTGACACTCACCCAGAAGTTAAGCATGTGACCAGAGTGGGTGGCAATTCATCTCTCCTCCCACCTCCTGAAATGCACGTACACAAACGGGCACCGAAGTGTGTGTGTGTGCGTGCACACACACACACGTGCACACATAAAAGGCATGTGGTGACTTGAGCTCTCGGGGAGACAGCAAGAATCATGCAAGGGGTAGCAGCTCTGATCCTGCCAAACGTGGGTCACGTGCTGACCATTTTAGGGACTAGCTGGGTCACGTTAAACCAGGTTTTCCCTCCCAGCTAAAAGTAGCGTCTATTTTGCAGTGATTTTTTTTTTTTTCAGATTGACACTAATGGATGTTGTTCCAGTAACATTCTGGGTGCTCAATAAGCAGTGGATAATGTTAACATTAGAATAGCTAATAATAATCATAGGAGGTTACACATAGCAAAGACAAGCGTAAACACCCAAAGAAGTTCACCCTGGAAGGGGGCTGGGCCAGCAGGAGAAGCTGGGCTGAGCTGGGCAGACAGCACACTGAGGCACCAGGGGAAGACCTGGGTGGTGTCCAGGGCCAGCTCTCAGGACCCAGGGCTTGGGGGTGTTCAGGACATGGCCAAGGTTCCTGGGTTCAGGGTCAAGCTCCCGTCTCTCTGGGTCCTGAGGAAGACAGCAGCTGGGGAGGTGGTAACAGCATCTTCCATACACTGAGGTGGGAGAGGCTTCAATGCAATGACAGAGAACTCAAGCCGGAGATAATGGACAGTCCCGCCTTGAGTGGCACTGATACCCTGTGCCAGAAAGAGCACCTTCAGATGCAGAGCTCTCCCCAGAAGCTGAAGAGGGGATTCCTGCTTTGGGAGCGAGCCTGGAGTAGAGTCCTCAGTGCTCCCTACCTGTGACTACGAAGGCTGCACATGCATTACGATGTTTCAAGAGCATTTTGTTTGCAGGACGGCCGTCCACCCAACTCAAGCTGTGTCGTATGAAGATGTCAGCTGGTTTTGCATCGGCGGTTTCTTCGTTGAACACGTTGAAACCACCAGCTTTACCCAGGTATTACGACCTCATACGTCAAAGTGCAGAGACCCGGCAGGCCCCGCTGTGGCTCCTCTACCCCCCTCATCATGCAGCGGAGCAGCGTGAGGCCCAGAGTGGGAAGAGCGCCGGCCACTCCTGCAGAGGGGTGCGCTCAGAACCCGTCTCCCGATTTCCAGTCCAGTGGTCTTACATTCCTGGTGGTCAAAGTTGTCACATCCATGATCTCATCTGCTCAGGGAAGGTGCCCCAAGAGGGAAAAGGAGCAGGGGGTGGCCTCCCTGATCCCTGCATGGTCATGGGGGAGGAAGTGGGTGTGACTGAGGTTCAGCAGCAGCTCAGAAGTTTAGACCCCACGGGAAACTCAGGGATCACTTGGTTCAGCCCCTCATACTGGGGCCGAGGAAACAGAAAGTCTGAGTGGCTTTGGCACTGTCTCGGGGTCACAGAGCCATCTGAGAGAAAAGCCAGGAAGGACCTCGGGTATCCGGGTCCTTAGAGTGTGATGCTCTGTCAGGCTTAACACAGACAGACCCACCTCTGCTATAGGAGCAGCCTGACAGTGATGCATGTTTAACCTCAGCGCAGCCCAAACTCTTAGCAGAAACACCAGGCCCTTCAAACTCTGGGACCTTCCTGCCCCGCCAATCTGTCTTCTCTCTGTCACCCACGCCCACCAGAATCTCTGCAGGCAGCCTCATCAAAGCGCTCCACCGCCTCTGAATGCGTCTTACCTTTGTGGGATCCGTTATCTCCACCAGGTGGCTCACGTATGTCCTCCTTACCTGACCAGCTCCCCACACTTAAATGTCCAACACAGCTCCCCCAGGAAGTCGCTCCTGAACGGCCATGCCACCACCTTCCCAACACAAGCCCCCAGAATGTCGCATACATGCCACCACAGCCCTGACCAGCCTATGTTCTGGAAGCACATCCATCTTTCAGGTTACACTGCGAGCTGCTTAAAGGAAGGGCAGCCACCGCGTTTAGCAAAAAACATGGTAGTGAAGAGCACGCAATAACAGCTGTGGGACAAATGAGAGGAGGAATGGAATAACACACAAATACAAGAGAAGTTCACATATAAATGGATAAGCAGATGAATGAATGAGTTGATTACTCTTCTTTCCGATCAAATATAGAGCCTCCCTGAGCACTTGGCACCAGGCCCCTATTTAGGACTTTAAGGGTGAAATGATTCCATGGCTCTTAGTTTTAAGGCAAGCTTGAGTCCCTTTTGTCCTCGGGGCAGGAAAAGCAAGGCAGCACAACCCATCTTGTTGGAGAAGATTCCAGAGAGGACCCAGCATCCAAGAGGGATACAGTACCCAGTGGCGGCTCCACTGCAGTGGACACTCTATTTATCCTTCCAGAAGCCGCAGTGTAAACAGGAGAGGAGGTGAAAGGAAGCCGCGAGGCTCCCACCCAACGAGTCGAGGCTGGCATTTCAGAGGCGCTATCTGTTTGTGCCCCAGCCGTGGAGCTCTGGGACCCGGTTTTGCTGGCGTCTGTCATTAGCTTCCCAAGCACCGCTATGACTCAGCCTGCGTCTGTGTTCCCACAAGGACCACCCACAAGATCTGGAAGCAGCCACTGTCAACCTTCTCACACACGAAAGGCCACCCTCCTCCCAGCCACCCTTTCAGCCAAGGTAGAGAGGGAGGGACTTGAAAACGACGTGAAATGATGTTTTCTGGAGCCTCCTGGGAGCTACGAGGAAGGGGAGAAGCAGCCTACCTGGGCTCTACTTTACGTAGAGCTGATGCTGCAAGCTCCTCTGCCTCCAGGGCCAGGGGAACCTGCAGGGGTTGGTGCATCGCACCAGTTAAGGCTTCTATGGGGGCTTCAGCTGTTGGTTCACAGACTCACACAGCTGCAGGGGCCTTGGGGCTTAGGAAGCCCAACTACCCATTATACAGAAGAGAAAACTGAGTCCCCAGAGTACACAGAGAGGCAGCTAGGTGCAGAGGAGGTAGCAAAGGCTGGGGCCAAACTTTCACAGCCACAAACCCTGTCCTTTATTAGCTCCTAGTTTGGTGCAGGTACCTTTTTCCCTGATCCTCAGTGTTACCATCTGTGAATAGGGCTCGTGATACCTTCCCAGCAGGGTTAGTGTGAGAAACCGAAGCATTTACATGTGAAGTATATAAAGTACATATCGCGATATCCAGCACTCAGAAAACACCCAGAGTACCTGCTGCTGTCATTGACATTATTTTTAAAGTGACCACAGACACTCAGTGAACAGTAACTGAGAGAAACAATAAGGCTTTCACTCATAGTTAGAAATATTCTCCCTTAAAATGAAAGGAGGGGGTTCGTTTCATAATTAACCTTTCCTTGAAAACTGCCCTGCAGGCATGGTCCAGCAAGAAGGCATCCCGGGACGATGGAGAGGAATCCAAGAGGAGATCTGATGGATGGAGAGGATGGGAAGAGGGGGATGGAGGCATTAGTCTGGCCTGGATGCATCCACCGTCAAAGGGGCAGGGGGAGTCACAGGACTGGCAAAGTTCATTCATTTGCATGACCGCCAAGAGTGACCCCATTCCTCCCAACCATGAAAACGTCCTTATCTGTGCTGTCATCTACTGATCTAGGTGCCAGTGAGGCCAAACGTCTTCTCCAGCTCTAGTATAAACAATGCCTTCGGCTCGGACCCAGGAGCCCTGAAACCCCCGAGGTACCCAGAGTCCATTCTGTTACTTGGACTTTCCACTCAGAGTCGCTAAAGCCAGACATGCTTTGCGCCGGATCCCAAATCCAACGCCTATTTCTCTGTAACCTCAAGGCCAGTGGCTTAATATGGTTGGACCTCAGTCCTCAACAGCTGTAAAAAACACATGTGTCTCGGAGGAGAAGAGTAGATATGATGAGACATAAATGCAACTGGACCCAGAGCAAGCATTCATATTAGCTGACGTTTAGGTTGATGGGACCCTGAGTACTTTCTAATTTTCCCATTTATTCATATTAATCATTTATACAAATGAGAAAGGGGTGTATCAGAGCAAAGAGGTAATGGAAGGCACAGAGGTTAAACTTCTGGAACCCATGATACTGAAGGCCTCCCCGTTTATTTCATTTAATCTTTAAAATTCAATGCGAAAGGTCATGAAAATAACACTTTTGGGGAGGGGAGGGTGAGAGGTAATTAATGTTAAGGAAGGCAACCTCAGTGACCTAATCTCTGTATGATTCTTTTTGAAATACTGATTTTTAACTTCTTGAAAGGTAACAGCTACGTTTTTCGGTTTGTTCCTTCCTTCTGTCAAAACCCCCTCCAACACTTTCTAGAAATGCTGTTCCAATCGAGCTGGGTCCTTGCGTTTAGCAAGAAGACCATGACCGTCCTCTTTGCCTGGGTGTCCACTCTCCTTGGTGTCCATTCTCCCGGCTCTGCCTTTGTCACCCCAATCTCTTCACAGCCCCCTGGAGGTCCACCTCCTCTATCCGTCACACCTTTCCAAGCTCTATGGCTCACGCTGTCCTCCCCTGTTTTGGAAAGTCTGTAATCACTGTTGTTCAACCAACGTGTCCTGTGTGGTCGGGATGCCCCAGGCACTGTACTAGGAGCTAGGGACACAGAAATGAGCCATATGGACACGATCTCAGCCTCACACAGCCCAAGGGCCAGCTCTCGGCGTGAGTGTTATCAGTAACAGTCACCCTCGCGTGGTCGAGTTCAGCTTGACGCCTGGCACCAACCGGGCTGGGCCTATACACCCACCTGTGCCCCGGCCGAGAGCCGTCTGCAGCTAACACTGTTTCTTCCTCTCCCATCCAGGAGGCCGGTTTGCCCAGTGATTACCCGGCCCTCACTGCTTCATTGATGTAGTTAGTCATACCGACCAGATGCCCCGTGGACCTACCGAGCGCCGGGCCTCCAGCGTGGAGCCCAGGGAACCCATCCAGGGAGCAAAAGGTACAGTCACGGCCTCTAGCCAGCAGTTCAGAGTCTCACGAGGGACCCAGGCAGGCAAAGCCTCTACTGGGACGGGGCGCACGCTGCAGCGGGGCTGTGGTGGCCTGTTCCTGGGTGCGGCAGGAGGGACGGGGTGTTCTGCCAGATAAAGGGGCGCACGCATGTGTATAAGTGTGTGCATGTGTGTGTGCAGCTCAGGGCGGGGGGAAGTACGGGAGTATGAAGGGAACCTCAGGGAAGGCCTCAGAAGCCCTGCCATTTGCCCCCCAAGATACACGTATGTATTCTGCGCTGAAGCTGGCCGCTGGTCCCCTCCCTCCACCACTGCTTCCCTCGACTCGCAGCTGGAGGACACCAGCCTCCACGCCGGTGTCCCTGCTTCTCTGACGGTCGGGCCCCTCCCTGCGGGGTCCCTTCTCTACTCAGCAGCACAGGAACGACGGTCGTGACGGGGGAGGTAACCTCAGCCACGTCACCCTCCGATGGCCTTGCACCTCCTTGGTTAAAACCACACGGCCTCAAGATGCCCCGCATACGGGCCCCTCACTGTTCCTTCACGTAGCCCTGCAGGTTACGTGAAGCCTTGGCCTGGGTCTCCCAGTGGCCTCCAAGGCGCTCTCTGAAGACTTCCCAGCACCGGTCCTCCGTTTTCCGCCTGGTCTCAGCACAACTGTCATTTCCTCAACAAGCCTTCATTTCCCCCTCCTCACGGCTCCTTTCTAGTACCACCCTCTTCGAGGATATTTGGAGAATCAACTACCCTATGGAACTCTTTACTTGCTTAATTTCTAGATCAGCCTCTCAAAATGTCACCTCCAGGGGCTCAAACCCTCCTCCATTCCTGGGCTGCTGTATCCCAGCGGGCAGCAAAGGGCTTGACCCAGAGCCAGCACTCCATACATACCTGTTGATGAACTAAAAGTTACAATTCAGCCAAGTCCTGAAGAAAGTACAGGATTCAGGAGTGGAGGGTTGGGACGGGGCATATTTAAAGCAAAGAGGATCACGGATGGGCGGGGGAAGGAAGCAAAACTTGGAACAACTGTGATTGATGCCGGATACTTCATCATTTTCTATCATTTAATCTTCAACCCCAAACCTAACAGATCAGTAAAAAATGCCCACGTTTTTGTGGGGGGAGCTGATGCTGCAGAAGCCGGCTGTAGCTACCTCAGACCACTCAGCTAATAAACGTCACGATGGTTGTACACGGCATGGACTGGGCTCTGAGTCCCTGGCCAGCGAGGAGCGGGTGATAAGCAGCTTGGGAAATGGGAATCAGGGTTGTGCTGGGGACACCGGGCATGCAGGGAGTAAGGCTAGAAGGTAAGACCCTGAAGGAAAAACAAACAAGGCAAGAACTGGCAGTGTCGAGGATTTGGGGAGCTGCGTCCAAGTGTGAGATAGAACAAACTTGAAACAGCAACCTGCACACCGGCTTGGATATTAATCTTTATAAAATGACAATGACAACCTGTTTTTTGGGGCATGAATTAATCATGAGCTTATGCTTTTTAATTTTTAAAAACAATCTTCCCTTTATAAATGTCTCAGCCACACCTGCTCAGACCCCCTTTGTGGTCACGATGAGATCCCTGGTTCATTCAATCATGCAAATACTGACACTAACTCAAGGCTTAGTGTCAGCAACGGTAGACGTGAATGCGTAAGTCAGGAGTTCAAGAAAGGGAGGAGATGAGACAACGGATAATTAGTGTACGCTACAGTCCGTGCTATAAGGGGACTGTACAGGAAGCCTGTCCCAGGACGATGGGGGTGGTCCATCACTACCTCACCTGTATAAGAGGCGGAGGGGAATGGAGATTACAGAAGAGGACGCACACCTGTGAAGGCTGAGCACTGTGAAATGCAGTCGCTAAGGTGACCATCTCCCACTTAACCTGACATACTTAACCACACACAAAGTGTTACCTGACATTCAAGAATGAAGAAGGACAAATAGTAAACAGTTCACACAAACATTATGCTTGATTAGGCAAGATGAGCATGACAGAGGCGGCCAGGCAGGCAGTGAAGGGGTGGCACCAGAACCGGACTCTCTAAGTCCTGCCCCCAAAGGGCCACAACCAGCTGGGGCCCAGGCCTCACAGGGTCTGAGCCTCTGTTCCTCCGTGCAGCCTCCCACAGTCCCCGATTCCCAGTGCAGCTCAGACCCCGGGATGCAGAGGCCTCCTCTGGTGCTGTGGGTTGGTGACAGGGGAGTCTGTCCAGGAGCAGGGCTTTGGGGAGAGAGACAGACAGAGAGGAAGAGGAGAAAATGTAGTCTGGGATATGTCTGCCTCTCCACCCCGCCACCCTCTCCCTTCTCCTTTTACCTATTCTCCCTGCAGCCCAGGAGCGGGAGGGCAGAGATGAGATGGGTGAAGCTGCCAACATGGAGCCCCTCAAAGTCCCCCCTGAGACTCTGACCGGGTCACACCCGCCAGCTGCTGCCTGGGAGGCTGCCCCTGCTTCTTGGAGCTCCCGCCACACGCCAGACCCAGGTGGGCTCTCTGAAACCACGACCCCACTTAACCTAAACACCCTCCTGTGAGGATGTGCTGTTATTACCCTATTCCACAGAGGGGTAACTGAGGATCCGGGGAGGGGTGACCTACCCAGTGTCAGAGAGTAAGCGACGGAGCTGTGAACCACTGTCACTCAAGCCCCCCTTATCTTTCCCCAAAACTCCTAAAATACCCCTCAGGTGGTCACCTGCCTCCTCCATTCTCCACCCAGAAGCCAGAAGGTCTATTGAGATGGAAATAGACTCATACAATTCCTACGTTATAAATCCCCATTGGCTTCCCTTCACCCTTTAAGTAAAATCAAGTCCCCCCAAAGAAGTACAAATGGCCAACAAGCACATGTGCAAGGCTCCGCGTCACCAATCACTGGGGAAATGCAAATCAAAATCACAATGAGACCACACCCACAATGAGCTCCCATAATAAACGAAGAAATAAGTAAATAACTGAAAATAAGCACTGGGAGTAATCTGGGGAAATTGGAGCCCATGTCCATTGCTGGCAGAAATATAAAGTGAGACAGTGACTGGGGAACACAGCTTGGGAGTTCCTTCCAGAGATAACATAGAACTACCACCTGATCCAGCAATTCCACTCCTGGGTACATACCCCCCAAAATCGAACACAGGCGTTCAAGCAAAAATCTGAACACGAACGTTCATAGCAGAATTACTCACGATAATCGAAAGATGGAAACGAACGAAATTTCCATCAGTGCATAAATGGGTAAACAAATGCAAATGTGTTCTACAGTGGAATATTATTCAGTCATAAAGAGGAACGCAGTACTGACATATACAGCAACGTGGACCAACCATGAAATACTGTGCGAAGTGAAAGAAGCCAGACACAAAAGCCCCCATGTTATATAATATCTCAGTCACTTTGTGTGTGTGTGTGTGTGTGTGTGTGTGTGTGTGTGTGTTGAGCCCTGCAATATTCCAGCGTGCAGAGAGATGAAAAAGAGAGGCAAGAAGCGGGGGGAGGAGGGGGGTGACCGTGTCTAGATCTGCTTTTTCCTTTCCGTCTCCTTCCACAGCGCTTACAGTGGGGTGGGAGCACAGCTAAGGACCGGGGATGTCGAGTAAGTCACATGGAAACTCTGCCCTTCAGAAATTCACACTTTGAGGAGGAAGACAGAGAAGCAACTGTGTGGATCGTTATGACACTGCAGATGCTACCCAGGGAAACAGAGGTTTCTGGACACAAGGAAGAAGGATCACCCTCAGAGCAACTTTCCAAGCATCTGGACCCTCCATCAGGGTTCTGGAAGGATGAGAAGGGGGCTCGGGAGTCTTGGGGGCAGCGGAAGACCACTCCAGAACCACAGAACCAAAAGCTCCCATGCCACCACCCCTCGCCCCTCCCCTGCACTCCTGCAACCCCCCTTTCTCTCCCAAGCCAAGCTCCTTCTTTCTGGTCTTGGATCCACAGGTATTTGTGAAATGCTGGTTGGCCAGGTGCCTTCCAGTGAGTATCTCACTGCCTGTATGTCATCACTCCCATTTTACAGATGAAAACCTAGAGGTCAGGACTACCCCAAGACGGGGCTCTACCTCAACCCACCCCCAGCACCAGCTTCTTCCCCACCCCATCAATGTCTTTCAACCTGCCAGCCTCACAGAGACCCCACTGATTTCCAGAACATTCAAGCCAGTTCATAGCTCGCACCTCCTTATCTCTGCACTGACTACTCCTCTGCTTGACCTAACCTCACCAACCCTTCGACCTCCCAGTTGTCCCTCAAGAAGAATTTACATGCCAGCTGCCCTTTGAAATCAAGCAGGATAGCCACTCGCCCTCGGTCCCCGCCCTGCTTCAGTCAGATCCCCTCTTACTCATTACCGCTGTCCTATAACGACTCCAACAGCTAATATTTACCGACTGCTCCCCGGGTGTCAGGCCCCATTCTAAGAGTTTTTATGTAATTAATTTAATCCTCCCAACAAACCCATTGGTAAATACTATTACGATCATTCCCATTTTACAGAGGAGATAGGTTAGGTTAAGCAACTTGCCTGAGGGTCACACAGCTAAATGAAAAGCACAACCTGGACTACAGTCAAGGCAGTGTACCTGTGGTCCCGGCTTCTTGCCTAGGGCCTCTAGCAGTAACTGCACAGGAAGGAAGGATGCTCACCTGTCTGACCCAGCACCTAGCCCAGGAGGCAGTGCACGGTGTGGGGTGAACAGACCTGGATATTCATTGGTTCATAGCGGGCTGGATCGCACATGGAAACCACCTTGCACAGTCACACGTTCAAATGCCGTTTGGAACGGTAAGCCTCTCATTTGAATAAATATTTGCCCTTCTTGTCTTTGCAATAGTCTTTGCAAACTGCTCTTTCATCTTCTGGCCCCAGCCCAGGAACCCCTCTCACTCATTCTAGCTTCTACGCCCGACTTGCATGTACCTCCAGGCCTGCTTCAGGGAACTCTCTAGGCCAGAAGACTAAGTAGCACTTTGCTATGTGTGAAGACACAGTTAACTGGAGTAATGCATGAAGCCCACAGTGGGAGGGGAGCAGGGAGGACAAGGCATTTGAAAGCAGGGGGGGAATAAATCCTGTATTTGTTGCAAGTGCCTCATCTTTCTGGAACTCAGGGTCACTGTGAACACTCCCCATCAGCCTGTCCACCTCTCCCCTCCCCCTCAAAGTCACAGAGCCAAGTTACTCTGATGTCCACTGCCATGGGATTTTTCTGAGCCAAACAGGAAAAGAACGGTGTTTTAGAATTAGACCTGAGTTTGAATCCTTGCACTTTTTAGGTCACTTTGTGACCTCAGGAAAATAGCCTAACATCTTGCAAGCTTCTAGCTTTTTATCTGTAAAATGGGTCTGCGGGGAATTAGATCAGCACAAGACAGTCCTGGCACAAGCAAGGGACGGTGTGCTAAGCATTGCTTTCTCTTCCCTGTGCCAACCTCTCTACCCCTCTTTTCTCCTCTCCAGACCTCCGGAAAGGATTTCAAAACTACCTCCCAGACTATGCTCTGAAAATATTCTTTAACAGGTGTTTCTTCCCTAAAGAATCTCTTGGTTGAATAAATTTGGGAATCAGCGGATCACGCGAGGTTAACCCTTGACCCTGAAGGACTTCTCACAATTTTTTACATGCTGATACTTGGTGTAAGTCTTGAAGGTGGAGGGACTATGACGCTGATTTGTCCAAAAAAAAAAAAAAAAAAATTTCAAGAGTGTGCTGCGTGCCATGAACATTGTTATCTACGAACAATGAATTTACTTCCTGAAACTCAGCTTACAGGCTGGGGGGGTAGATTCACTAGCAGAAAATCCCCTTTTGCCTGAAAGGATAATTACGATTTCAGTGCGGGGACCTCTGCATGGGGGTGGAGCCTCAGTGGGCAGTGCCAGGCTGGAACCTTCAGGCCGTGTACTTTCCAGCCCCTACTGAGCACACGCCTGGCATCTCCCCTCCCGCAACCCATCCTTTGTTCCTTTGCATTATCTCTTTGTGTGCCTCTCGGAGCCTCTGATGTCCCGGGGAGCGGGTCAGAGTGTGAGACAAAATAAGTATCCACATGACAGCTGAAAGGATGGAGGGAGGGAGGGAGGGAGGGAGGGAGGGGCGGATGGATGGATGGGCGGATGGAGAGACAGACAGAATGATACAGGAGTCAAAGTGCTAATCAAGGATTCACGCCACCCACACTGGAAGCTAGATCCTCCATGAGCAACACATGCCTATGACTCAGTGTCTTCATTTATGACATGGTTTGTCGGGCCAGATCAGGCCAGGCAGGTGCCCTGCATGAGTCAATGGAGACCGCGGGTCATGTGACGGACCAGAGAACAGCACCCCTGAGCCCCAGTGATGGTGGCCTTTGAGCAAAGTAGGCCTGCAGCTGCCCGATCTATTTTCCAACAGAAGACAGACATCTTATTTATTAGGTGAAATCTCCCGATATCAACGGTTGGAAATGAATTTAATAATTTTCAAAACCACCTGCTGTCCAAACAAAGCCCATATGTGGAGTGTGTCTGTCCCAGGGGACACCAGCTCATGAGATGCGGACCAGATAGTCATGAGCTGGTCTTCATTCAACGGCTGCCATGGGTCAGGCTTCTACGCGCTTTACCACATCAACCCACTCAATCTCCCATCAGTTCTGGGAGCGGCTACAATCATTATCCCCACGTGACAGATGAGGAGATAGAGGCTCAAGGAGACTAAGTAACTTGCCCATCATCAGAGAAGAGAGTCGGAGCTGGGTGACCTTGGATGCCCTCCTTCTGTGAACGGCACACACCCATGGTGCCCCTGTCATGTTCCTCGTGCTTGGCACTGGCTCTCACTCAACCCCACAGGAGCCCTGAGAGGGTCAGGCTTCCAACTTTACCCAGCCCACTGAGGTTCACTGAGGGCCCAGGGCCAACGACTGGTGGAGACAGAGCCCAGCTCAGGGCTGTGCAACTGAAAACAGCAGGGTTGGAGTCAGGCTGCTGGCTGTGCACACCCGAGGAAGCTGGTACTTCACGCAATCTCCTGCGGATGGGGGAGGAGGGCACATACAGCCATTGAAGGCGAATCGTGTAATAGCCTGGGTGCAATGAGATCACTGTGTCCCTTCTCAAGACCTCCATTTTCCTCTATTTCTCTGCCCTTTCCACCCCGCTCTTTCTAGATCACCCCCACTGGCCCAGCAGGACATTCCTGATGTAGTTAGTTAATGCCTTCGCCTTTCTCTGTGCGCCCGTGTCTGGGAGGGAAACATGCCCTGAATCCCAAGTGTTATTTATCTAATAAGACTGCAGTTACCTTAATTATGTTTCAATGTCTTCACTTGTCCTAGAAATCTGCCTTCACAGCCCCACCATTATCTCTGCTCTCTAGCCCCCGTCACGGTCTCTGAGGAATTCCCTGCAGAACTGCCAGACCCAAAATAGAAGGAGGCTGGCAGGGAGACGGCACACCTGCTGGGTTGGCGCGGAAGGTCTTCTCCTAGTCTGCACTGCAGATGTGCTCCACTCCGGGCCAGACAGAGCTTGGGAAGCCAAAGGAACTCTAGGGGAGGCGGGGAAACTGAGGGCCAGACACACCCGAGTTTGCATGCAGGCTCTGCCTCTCACCACCTGGGTGGCCTTAGTGCCGCCAACCTGACCTCGCCGAGATTCGGTCCTAGTGGATTGCAGAGTTTGGATCTGGGCAGGTATGAGGATGAAGCTCATCTTCCCTGGTCTCAGGTGGGTCTCCTTGGGCACAGGTCTCATTTGCTCAGCAAACATTTACTGAGAGCACATTATGTGCCAAACAGTATGCCTGGCGCTGGACATTTGAGCATGAAAGCAAATTATGGGCCCCTGTGCTTTGTGGGGAGAAAGCAGGAAAATCCTGACTCACAAAGACCTTGTTTTTTTTTGGGTTTTTTTTTGTTGTGGTACACGGGCCTCTCACTGTCGTGGCCTCTCCCGCTGCGGAGCACAGGCTCCGGACGCGCAGGCTCAGCGGCCATGGCTCACGGGCCCAGCCGCTCCGCGGCACGTGGGATCTTCCCGGACCGGGGCACGAACCCATGTCCCCTGCATCGGCAGGCGGACTCTCAACCGCTGCGCCACCAGGGAAGCCCGCAACTTTGTACATAACAATTATTGTGGTGGGGAAACTGACATCCCTCGCAGAAGTGCAGACTGGAACACAGATTTTTCCACACAAGCTTCCACTCTGTCTGCCTCGCCACACATAGGGGAAAACCTCACCCAGAGCTGCAGGTGCACTGACTCAGCTCGCCCTGTTTCCCCAACCAGAGAGCATCAAGGAGCCCATGCAGAAGAGAGCCCATCTTGTTGCCCTCTCCCTGGACCTACCCCCTGCCAGCACCTACTGCTGCTCCAAAGGATGTGCACGCCCCTTGCATTTATCCATAGGACGGCTCATTCAGTGACATAACTGGAGGACCCACAGAAACAAACTAAACATGTATCAAAAGAGGTTTCCTTGACTGTCTTGCCCCAGATCCCGGCTAACTTGTGCTGGAGCTGGGGTGTGCAGTCCACTAGTTTGGAGAGCAGAGCGGTTGATCACCTGACAGAGAATCAGCCCCGATCCTGAGCTGCTCAAGAATCAGTGAACTATTTCAGTAGATTCAGATCCCACAGGCATCTGTGATCCCGTATGGGGCCCCGGTCCTGTGACAGTCTGGAGCCAGACGGCCAGCGTGGAAAGCCCCATGACAGGGATGAATCTCGAAAATGTCAAAGCCAGACACAAAAGGTCATGTACTGCGTGACTCCACTCATAAGAACTGTTCAGAACCGGTATATCCATAGAAACAGCAGTGCGAGGTTTCCAGGGAACGGGGAGAAAGGTGCTGGTGAGTGGCGCTGAATGCGTACGGGGTGTCCTGTTCAGGGGATGGCAATGTTTTGGAACTAGGTAAAGGGGATGGTTGCACAACGCTGTGAATGTGCTGAATGTCGCTGAATTGTACACTTCAAGTTTATGCAACGTTTGTGTTACGGGAATTTTACCTCAGTTTAAAAAATACCATTTCCAATATCACACACGCCTGCATTCTGCTACTCGCCCATCCCATAGCTCAGTAAAAACTACTTCATTCTGAACAAAATTAAGTCCAGATTTTCTGACGTCAGCTCTGATGTCAAGGCCGCCTGCCCCTTCTGGGTTCCTCTTCTTGGTTTACATTCCACAGATTTGTCTCCTTCTCCCACAGGACAGAGCGAGAGCGTCCAGAGTTTGACATCAGAGCTCGTGTCCCCAGAACGTCTTCCCCTGAAGATGGCGCCTGCTGGGATCTTTCATCCCCAGACAAGAAAAAGACGTTGTCACCCCCTGCTCATCGCGGCCCCAAGATGCCTCCTGGACCAGGCAGGGTGGCCGCCTCCCTCCCCTGGACACTGCATCTATTCTCAGAGCTTAAGGAATTGCCCGCCAGCCTCTGGTGCCTCTGCCCACCCTCGGCCTGGTGATGGGGCTCTCCTGGGACTCAGACTGCTCTCCTCTCCGTCCGCTCCAGACTACGCAGACTCAGAGCGAGGTTCTGCGCCTCTGCCCTGCAAGGACTGTATGACGCTGGGTCAGTTACTTCACACCTTCTGTAAAACGGGGAAGGGCCACCAACCAGCACCCACCAGGGCCGCAAGTAGTCAGGACACAGACATTCCAGAGCGTGGGCTCCTTGGGTTCACACAGATGGAAGGACCCAAGGGAGAGAAGAGGCACTGATTGGATTATCAAGGGTATGAGGTGCATCTGTAGCCAAAAAGATGCTGCTAAAAATAGTTCTCCCATGGGTGATTTCCCATGAAATCTGCTCAGCTTACATGTTGAAACCTGGCTACCTTGCTTCCCCGCCCTTGCAGGCCTCAGGTAACCAGGAAGAGACACTCTCAGTGCATCGACAAGTGAGCCCTAAGTTTTATTAGAAATGAACCAAGTTCGGAGACCGCAGAGGGAGGGGTCCAGCTCATCAACCCGCAGACCCAACCTCAGGGTGTGGAGTGAAGGCTTGATTTGGGGATAATGCAGACATCAGAGGGTCCTGCAGGTGAGGTAGGAGAGGGGGTGGTGTGGAGAGCAAAGAAGGAGTGGAGGACATTCCCCCAAAGTGCGGGATCTTTCATTCATTTGAAGGCAACATGTTACCGTAAGTGTGTGCTGAAAAGCTTTTTGAAGCAGCCATGCAAAGTATGCTACTGAGACGTCAGCACTCAGACGCCAAGAGAAAATAGTAAAAATGCTTTGTACTCAGTCCCCAGCCCTACCCGGCCCAGCCTCCAGCCTCTACTTCCCTTCATACAACATCTGGTAAATTCCTTGGCAGACTCTTTGCTCCAACATAGACTAGGAGAACAGTATGCACTTTCTTACGAGAACTTGAACCCAGGTCCTCCAAGACTACGGGACAGTTCACTCTACCATACTACCTTGCCATGGGTATTTGGTCTCCACCTCCTCATTAATAAAAGAATAACAGGGGCAATAATAATATTTTTTTAAAGACACACCGTCTTAGGACTCATTGCTCAGCATCGTCTTTATGAACCCATGTGTCCTTATTTTCCATGGAATGTCCCAGTTAACACCTACTGTCCCAGCAGAATTATTAACAGGTCCTCACTCACGCTCAGAAGCGGCCGGATATGAAGAAGACATCATCGTGTCCATAGTGACTCTCGAAGACGTGCCCCATGAGTGCCACCCATTTACACAGGAAGCAATGGAGGCTCAGACAGATGAATTATTTCAGCTAAGTGTCAGAACAGGATTCAGTCTAGTTTGTCCAAAATAGAGGCTGAGTTCTAATCTCTCCCCAGTCATTTCCTCTCAACATGAGTGGCTTGCAGAGAGTATCCCGATAACCCCAGGCAGGGGAGAGGCATTTCTTAGAACCCATCAAGGGAATTTAGGCTAACCAAGTGGGTGGAGCTCAAAGGTTCTCGCACCCCTCCTGTCAGCAGACCAAGCCTCTTCTATTTCACAGAGTGGGCGGGGAGGGCCTCTGTAGGAGTTCCTTGGCGGAAAAAAGTCTATTAGTTAAAAAACTAAACAAAATTTCAACTTTGTATCACCAGGACCTGGAACAATGCTGGGCACACCGGGTCCCCAGTAAACACTTATTGAATGAATGAATGAATGAACTATAATCAATATCTAATATCTTCCCAGGCTGATGGCTACTTTGAACATGACTTGCACAGACTTCCTGGTGAGCAATTATATTCATGGTAAAGTTCACGGCCAAAACATTCAAGTCAGAATCATCCCACCCCATCTGCAGAGGGCATCACATGGAAATACAACAAAAAGTCCTAATTACGGAAGGAATCCTTGAGCTCATCTGACCTCGTAGGTAAAAAGTGTACCCTCGGCAAGGTTATAAAGCAAAACCATGAGTATACATCATTACCCACTGAAACTACCTAGCAAACCACATACGTTTATATTTTCTCCTGAAAATCGGCCTTTAATTAGCATGCATCCTCTCTGACCCCCCAATGCCTGGATGTGCCTCACTATATCTATCCAGGGCATAGATAATCCCTCAATGCCTTACTGGTCTTCCCCATCAGGCCAGAAGCCCCAAGAACTTGGCTTTATTCATATCTATTTCCCAGGGGCCCTGCAGAGTACTTAGCACTGTGTAAAGATTCAATAACTATCAGATGGGTGGATGGACGTTTGGGGCGAAAGAGGCCCCCCCCGGGGCTGGCTCCCTCTGGAATGTGGGCTTCGGGTGTTCTGGAACGATAGCAATACTTGGCTGGGATTCTGCCTGAGGTCAAAAGGAAGCCTGACTAATGGTGAAGCCAGAGATACCCCAGCTCAGATGGGCCTCAAGGAGAACACAGATGTCCCAGACTGGGAGACGTAAGGCAAATCATGCCGCCACCTACCCAGGGCCCTGTCTAGAGTGACGCGCTGCCGAATACCAGTGCTGGAATGGCTGGGGGGTGGGACGCAGTCCCAGGGATCAGAGAGCAGGTGGTAGACTTGAAGCCTGGCCATTTCCATAAGGCTGATGTGTCTCCCTGGTTTATCCCAGCCTCATCTGCCACCCACCACCTTGGGATGGAAGTGGGAGGGAGGGAAGATGAGAGGAAGAGGGTTGGGAGAGACAAGCCGGGAAAAGTAGGTCAGACGCCTACTGCTCCAGCAGAACCCAAATGTGGAAAGGATGCTTCCAACCTGAGGAATCCTCTCTGATTCCTTAGCGCACCGCTGCTCAGCCCTTGTTTAAACCCATCCGAGACCAGCAACGTTCTACCTTCCAAGGTCGCCATGGCCGTTTTCTCCTTGGGCTACCCACAGCCTCACTCCATACTTAGGGGCAGTGATTCCTTCCCCTAATTTTAGACACCTCCGTATCCCATATTTTAAGATGCCCTGGACATGGGTCCACTTTCCAAGAAGCTGGAATGTTTGCGAAATGCTGTCTTAGATGAAGAACTGAAACACTGGCAGACTATGCGCAGTTTATTGTCAAAAGTCTGGTGACTGCGGAAACTAAACCACCAACCATCCCGAGACCTCTGACGGGATTTCATGGTGCTGTCTGCTGAGCAAGCGAGTTGGCAATTTAGGAAACTCACAAAGTGTTTGAGGTTCAAAGGAAGATCCCTTAGGGAACATCTAAGTGAGCATATTTTTTTTTTTACAAAAGTTGAGCCTGGACACTCTTTTACATGAAATATTCATTGGTGTTAATATCAAAAGAGGTTTCCGTGCTCAACCAAGCTTAGGAGAAACTGGGTTGAGCAGATGTCAAGGCTGCAGGACTTCTCAGAGCCTTTGATAGGATAGTTTCCTCTATGACACTCCAAGCAAATCTAGTACAGAGTATCTCTCTAGCTTCCCTGAGTATGATATTCTTATTTTTGTGGGTTATCGTCTGGACTGATAGGCTATGGTCCACTCTCTGAGAAAAGCTAATAGGATCAAATTCCTCCTATTAAAGATAAGGAAATTCTCATTTACCAGCTCTGCACCCTTGAGCACATCACTGAAAATTTTTTTAACACTTTATTGGAGTATAATTGCTTTACAATGATGTGTTAGTTTCTGCTGTATCACAAAGTGAATCAGTTATACGTATACATATATCCCCATATCTCCTCCCTCTTGTGTCTCTCTCCCACCCTCCCTATCCCACCCCTCTAGGTGGTCACAAAGCCCCGAGCTGGTCTCCCTGTGCTATGCGGCTGCTTCCCACTAGCTATCTATTTTACATTTGGTCATATATATATGTCCATGCCACTCTCTCACTTCGTCCCAGCTTGCCCTTCCCCCTCCCCATGTCCTCAAGTCCACTCTCTACATCTGCGTCTTTATTCCTGTCCTGCCCCTAGGTTTGTCAGAAACCTTTTTTTTTTTTTTTTTTAGCTTCCATATATATGTGTTAGCATACGGTATCTGTTTTACTTTCTGACTTACTTCACTCTGTATGACAGACTCTAGGTCCATCCACCTCACTACAAATAACTCAATTTCATTGCTTTTTATGGCTGAGTAATATTCCATTGTATATATGTGCCACATCTTCTTTATCCATTCATCTGTCGACGGACACTTAGGTTGCTTCCGTGTCCTGGCTATTGTAAATAGAGCTGCAATGAACATTGTGGTACATGACTCTTTTGGAATTATGGTTTTCTCAGGGTATATGCCCAATAGTGGGATTGCTGGGTCGTATGGTAATTCTATTTTTAGTATTTTAAGGAACCTCCATACTGTTCTCCATAGTGGCTGTATCAATTTACATTCCCACCAACAGTGCAAGAGGGTTCTCTTTTCTCCACACCCTCTCCAGCATTTACTGTTTGTAGATTTTTTGATGATGGCCATTCTGACTGGTGTGAGGTGACACCTCATTGTAGTTTTGATTTGCATTTCTCTAATGATTAGTGATGTTGAGCCTTCTTTCATGTGTTTGTTGGCAATCTGTATATCTTCTTTGGAGAAATGTCTATTTAGGTCTTCTGCCCATTTTTGGATTGGGTTGTTTGTTTTTTTGATATTGAGTTGCAAATCCAAGTCGGAAAAGAAGTAAAGCTGTCACTGTTTGCAGATGACATGATACTTTACACAGAGAATTCTAAAGATGCTACCAGAAAACTACTAGAGCTAATCAACGAATATGGTAAAGTAGCAGGATACAAAACTAATGCACAGAAATCTCTTGCATTCCTGTACACTAATGATGAAAAATCTGAAAGAGAAATTAAAGAAACACTCCCATTTACCACTGCAACAAAAAGAATAAAATACCTAGGAATAAACCTACCTAAGGAGACAAAAGACCTGTATGTAGAAAACTATAAGACACTGATGAAAGAAATTAAACATGACACAAACAGATGGAGAGATATACCATGTTCTTGGATTGGCAGAATCAACACTGTGAAGATGACTATACTGCCCAAAGCAAACTACAGATTGAATGCAATGTCTATCAAATTACCACTGGCATGTTTCACAGAACTAGAACAAAAAATTTCACAATCTGTATGGAAACACAAAAGACCCAGAATAGCCAAAGCAATCTTGAGAAAGAAAAACAGAGCTGGAGGAATCAGGCTCCTGGACTTCAGACTATACTACAAAGACACAGTAATCAAGGCAGTATGGTACTGGCACAAAAACAGAAATACACATCAATGGAACAGGATAGAAAACCCAGAGATAAACCCACGCACATATGGTCACCTTATTTTTGATAAAGGAAGCAAGAGTGTACAATGAAGAAAAGACAACCTCTTCAATAAGTGGTGCTGGGAAAACTGGACAGGTACATGTAAAAGGTTGAAATTAGAACACTCCCTAACATAGTACACAAAAATAAACTCAAAATGGATTAAAGACCTAAATATAAGGCCAGACACTATCAAACTCTTAGAGGAAAACACAGGCAGAACACTCTATGACATAAATCACAGCAAGATCCTTTTTGACCCACCTCCTAGAGAAATGGAAATAAAAACAAACAAATGGGACCTAATGAAATTTAAAAGCTTTTGCACAGCAAAGGAAACCATAAGCAAGGCGAAAAGACAACCCTCAGAAAGGGAGAAAATATTTGCAAATGAAGCAACTGACCAAGGATTAACCTCCATCACTGAAACTTTGAGTCTTGGTTGCCTCTTTTGAATTCCCACCTACAGCTACAGCCAGAAGTGGAATAACTGTAAAATCATGAGCAAGCGCACGGGAGGCACATGGCACTCACGTCACCTTCCTCCCTGAGTGGCAGCCACACACTTGAAAGGAACCCATCGGTTTACCAGCCCAGGCTCTGAGCCAAATGTTGGTCCCAGAGCTGTTTTCACATCTATTTTCCCAGCCTTTAGCAAAAAGAAAGAAAAATGGCCTTTTAACCCCAGCTGACAAAGCACTAGGACCTGGGAAGTCTAAGGATGAGAGCCTTTCTAGCTAATGCAGTATTTTCCTACAGAGGTAATGACCAATTGCATTTCCTTTCTCAGGAGCTGGCTGCTAAATATGGCTGACGGGGGCTTCCCGGGTGGCGCAGTGGTTGGGAGTCCGCCTGCCGATGCAGGGGACGCGGGTTCGTGCCCCGGTCCGGGAAGATCCCACGTGCCGCGGGGCGGCTGGGCCCGTGAGCCATGGCCGCTGAGCCCGCGCGTCCGGAGCCTGTGCTCCGCAGCGGGAGAGGCCACAACGGTGAGAGGCCTGCGTACAGCAAAAAATATATATATATATATATATGGCTGATGGACAAGAAGTATCGCCTCTGGGTATACTTGTTTTAGGGGAAAGCTTTGAGAGTAAACTCACCTCATCACTTTTGAGCACCGTCTGGCTTAAGAGGATCTTCACAGAAAGTATCAGCTTTCTGGAAACTTGGGCTCCGTTCCCCTGGGTGAGCCCTGATTTTCACAGATATTTATACTGTTCACATCCCAGTCAAGTGGCTTATAAATAGTTACTGAGTGCTTACTGTGTGTGTGTCCCTGGTGTGTGTGTGTGTCTGTGTGTGTGTGTCTGTGTGTGTGCATGTGTGTGTCTGTGTGTGCTAGAGAGAGAGAGAGCATTGGTGCAGAAGCTCTCCAAACAACAGGGCTCTTGTGAAGAGAAAAGGAGAAGAAAGAGCAGTCCAGAGGTAACTCCTAATTCACTGGGGTCTTAGAAGACTCTGCAGACTCAGAATTACCGGGAACATTTCCTCTAGGACGGAATCAACCCTTCCTGTGGGTGTGACACATACAGGATATTTCTGGTATTGTTCCAGGTCCCATAAAGTCAGGACACTAACAGATAAGGGATTTCTTATTTTGCTTGGGAAACAGAATGTGCATTCAAGAAGTAAACAGGGTGGGAATGTCAACTGCTGCAGCCACTACAGGAAACAATGTGGAGGTCCCTGAAAAATTAAATCCGGAAGGAACATATTATCTAGCAACTCCAATTCCGAGTATTCCTATGAAAAGGAGTCTGCTGCTATGAAAAATAAAGTTTCCTCATATCGTTACATAGAGATGATTGATTTAACCCTTATAACAACCAAAAAACAAAAACAAAATAGGACTTTTAATCCTGTTCTACAGATGACAAAATTGAATGTCAGAGGGCGGAAGTAGCTTCCCAATAGGGCGGAAGTAGCTTCCCAATATGCCAACAGAGCCGGGCTAGACCTTGACCTTGGGTTCAGGGAACAGTGACCTTGAAAGCTTGGCCCCTTCAAAACATCCTACACACTCCTCTGGGTCTCTTTCTGCCCATTCCCCTCCCCAAAGACACACAACCCTCAACGTCCATCTAACCATTCATTCAAAAAGAAAAAAAATTTTTCCTGAGCTTTTGATTGGCACAGGGCAGAGGTCCTCAACTGGGAGCAGTTTTGCTGTCAATATCTGGAAGGATTTTTGGTTTTCACAACTGGAGAGAGCCACTGGCATGTAGTGAGTAGAGGCCAGAGATGCAGCTAAACACAATACAATAATGTTGAGGTTGAGAAATCTTGGACAGAGTGTAAACAGTGAAAATTGTATGCCAAGAAAATTCTGCATGTTTTGGTGTGCTTTTCATGTACGAAATTAACCAATCTTCAAAACAGCATTATGAGATTCGTAAAAACACTATTCTATGTAAGAGGAGGAAATGGAAAGCCAAGGGTTCACTGCCATTGCTCTGGGTTACAGAACCAGGAGTTAGACCAAAAAGTCCAGCTTCAGGCGCCCACACTCTAAATTGCCCTGCATGGTTGAAGAAGACACTGTCTGTATTTTATTCTGATGGTGGAAGAGGGAAAGTTCTGCAGCAGACACAGCAGAACCAAGGCCAGGATATCTGGGGTGCCACGCAGTGCTGCCACGGTGCACACGGCAGACCTAGAGAAAACAGACGCCAGTGGGGCTGATGTTATCAGGATGGGCTCCATGCCCAGGAAGGGTTGAAAGGCTTCTGAGCTGATTTCCTCAGAGGCATAAGAGGATCACGTCCCCGGGACTACTGCACATGTTAAATGCAAATAGAGTTTGTGTGGCAGGCAGCCTCTAAGGTGGCCCCAGTGACCCATCTCCTGGTATCTATGTCCTTGTGTAAAATCCTCTCCCAAGTCTACATAGAACCTGGCTCCACTCTGCCTGCCCTCTCCTGTTCCGTGGGATAAAGCCGGCCGCAGGGTTGTAAGTGCCCCACAGAGAGGGCCAGTGTAACGGGACTTGGGATGCTCTCAGCCAACAGCCTGTGGGACCCAAATCCTGCCAATTACCCTCTGAGCGAATCTGGAAGGGCACCATCCTTAGAAGAACTGCAGCCCCAGGCAACACCTTCATGGCATCCCGGTGAGAGACCTGGGCTAGACCACCCAGCTAAGCCATACCCACATGCTTGACCCACAGGCACTGGGAGATAATAAACGTTTGTTGTTTTAAGCTGCTAACCTTTGAGCTCTTTTATTTCACAGCGAAGATAACTACTACAGTGTGTATATCAGATGCTTCCTATGCGCTACTTCAGACCCTCCTGGCCTCATCCAGCTCTGAGCCCAATCATCTCAGGGTTGCCCAGTTCTATCTGGACTCCAATCGCCTTCATGTATGTGGAATCTGATCTCATCTTGCCTGATTCTTACACCACACCTCTCTCCTCCCACCTACTTTACCCCCACGCACGTCCAGTCTGAAAGTGCAGGGGAGTTAATTTGCTGTGGAACAAGCCTTGACCACGAGCAGACAGGAACGATGGATAAATAATCTCCTCTTTCCCGTCACCCAGGTTGGGCATCAGAGATACAATTCGTGCTGCTTCTCAAACGCTGCTCTATAGCACCTCTGGGAGTATGCATCCGGTAAGGGTAGAGGTGGCACCTGGGTATCACCTGCATTGGCTTTCTCTCCTTCCTTGCTTTGTTTCCCTCTTGCAACTTAGAATCACACTCCCTAATTCTGTGTGCAGACAAGCCTTTGTCTCTGGTTCTGCTTTCCAGACCAGCTAGGCTAAGACAGACAATGTCTAACACAGCAGGGAGGTCCAGTCAATGGGACCTATTGAGCCGTCTCCACGGATGGTTGACCCCAACTGTGTCCCTTTTACTTTGAAAGTGTTACAAGTCCATATCTTTTTATTTTGTTCTCACAGCCTCTCGTCTTCCCGGAACACAAAGCAAAATGGAAGACACAAAGCTCTTGGGCAATGGACAGGTTTTGAATCACATTGATGAAGAGTTTCTCTCCTGCGCGTGTATCTTCTTCCCCCACCACCACCCTTGTCTTTCCTGCCTTGTTGATACTTCCCAGCTTAGGTTTCCTCCATCTCACCATCTGTTCATACTTCCAAGTCTCTGTTCATCTGCTCCCTCTTGCCTCCCTCCCATCTTCTGGTTAATTTCTAAGTATTCTTTTTTTTTTTTGTCCATGCTGCACAGCTCGCGGGATGTTAGTCCCCTGACCAGGGATTGAACTTGGGCCACGGAAGTGAAAGCACAGAGTCCTAACCACTGGACTACCCAGGAACTCCCAATTCCTAAGTATTCTTTTTTTAAAAAATTTTTTAAAATTTATTTATTTATTTTTGGCTGCATTGGGTCTTCATTGCTGCGTGCAGGCTTTCTCTAGTTGCGGCAAGCGGGGGCTACTCTCCATTGCACTGCACGGGCTTCTCATGGCGGTGGCGTCTCTTGTTGCGGAGCACAGGCTCTAGGCACACGGGCTTCAGTAGTTGTGGCAGGTGGGCTCAGTAGTTGTGGCACACGGGCTTAGTTGCTCCACGGCATGTGGGATCTTCCCGGACCAGGGCTCAAACCCGTGTCCCCTGCATTGGCAGGTGGATTCTTAACCACTGCGCCACCAGGAGAGTCCTTAAGGTCCTTTTGATAGGACGCCAATCAGTGCCTGGGAAACTCTGAGAACTTGCTGTGTCCCTGACTCGACCCAGGGACGAGGAGGTACAGGTGCGCTCTGCACAGAGGTTCCTCCAAGTCATCAGGAGATTCACTCTCTCTTTAGAATAGGGTCACCCAGCCAAGTTGGAGGGTAGGGAACAGCATGGGGCTTCTTAAAGGGAATGTACCATCTTTGCTTTCTCTTCAACTCTCTCTCAAGTTGCCCTGTTCCAACCAAATTGTAAGTAGTTCTAGTTTGCAGAGGGCGAAGAACAGATCACAGTATAATGTTCTAAAGCTATTATTCAGGCTCAGGCGGATTCAGGCGGATTCTTAAACGCTGCGCCACCAGGGAAGTCCCCTAAGTATTTTTTTTTTTTTTTTTTTTTTTTTTTGTGGTATGCAGGCCTCTCACCGTTGTGGCCTCTCCCGCTGCGGGGCACAGGCTCCGGACGCGCAGGCTCAGCGGCCATGGCTCACGGGCCCAGCCGCTCCACGGCAGGTGGGATCCTCCTGGACCGGGGCACGAACCCGTGTCCCCTGCATCGTCAGGCGGACTCCCAACCACTGTGCCACCAGGGAAGCCCTCCCCTAAGTAGTTTTTATGACACACCTGAAGGGGCATCGTATCCTGTAATCTAGGACATCCTTTCTTCCAGATCTTGGAAGCACCTCAAGCATTTGTCTGCTTTAAATTATTCATTTTTCTCAAAAAACACCACAACCTCAACTGGGGGGGACAAGGATGAAGTCTTTTCTTGTCTAGCATTCTAGTGTGTCACTACTCTGATAAATGATAAATAGAATAAAGAAAGAATGGCAAAGACAATTTTCTCTTGAACACTGTGCTGACAATTTCAACATAAATCTGCAAGCTGCTCATTTCTGTGTTGGAAGACAGGGGCTGGCAGAAAAGCACAATTCTTTCAACCACTTCTATACTTAGCTCACAGTTTGACAGGCCACTGGTGCTGTTCAGCAAAGCCCATGACCTGGCCCTCCTCATACATTTGTGAGCTTGTGAGATGACTCAGTAAAACGCACAGAGCAAATCTGGAGAGGAGGTGACAAGCGTTTTTCACCTCCCTCTTTACCTGGGCTAAGCCAACAACCCTCACCTCCCGACACCCCACCTCCCATGCTGGCTTTATTTCAAGAGCTAGAACGTCAAGAATCCAAAGTTCTACAACCTGAGAAATGTGTCTACAGATGGGGACTTTAAAATACTGAGGAACTGCTGTGATCATTTAATAATTCAGTCTACTTAAAATTCCTTGTGCCAGTGTGCGCACACACACACACAGGCGCACATGTATACAGACACACACACGCGTACGTACCTGAGTGTCCCCGTGCACACCCACCACACATACACACACACACACACACACACACACACACAGACCCCACAAAATGGGAAGCTCATTAACACCTGAGATAGCTCATTCAGTTTTCACCTAAGAAATGAAAACAGAGGATTTGGGGGTCTTTGTAAGGGTTAAGTGACCTGTGACAAGTCACCTACCCACTAATCCTTGGTTTCTTCTTCTATAAAATCAAAACCATAATGGGCCTGCATGGCCTCACACAATGAGTGGTAGTGATAATTACAGGAAATAATATGAATGGATAAAACTCTGAAATATAAACAGCTGTTCTCTTCCATGCAGACTGCTGTCCCTGAACTATTTTCCATTCGGGGCCACTGAGCATCCTGCATTCCCCATCCCCAGAAGAGAGATGGCATATTCGAATTGCAGACATAGAAAGAGAAAAGTCGGTCCTTGATTTTAAGTTTCAAAGCAGACTTTTGAATGTAATGGGAAAGACTGCAATTTGAGAGCAAATATTTTGGAGTTTCAAGAGTCTAGGAGTTTCAGCCTGAATAATAGCTTTAGAACATTATACTGTAATCTATTCTTCGCCCTCTCCAAACTAGAAACTACTTACAATTTGGTTGGAACAGGGCAATTTGAGAGAGAGCTGAAGAGAAAGCAAAGATGGTGCATTCCCTTTAAGAGGCCCCATGCTGTTCCCTACCCTCCAACTTGGCTGGGTGACCCTATTCTAAAGAGAGGCTGAATCTCCCGATGACTTGGAGGAACCTCTGTGCAGAGCGCACCTGTACCTCCTCGTCCCTGGGTCGAGTCAGGGACACAGCAAGTTCTCAGAGTTTCCCAGGCACTGATTGGCGTCCTATCAAAAGGACCTTAAGGACTCTCCTGGTGGCGGAGTGGTTAAGAATCCACCTGCCAATGCAGGGCACACGGGTCCAAGCCCTGGTCCACGAAGATCCCACATGCCGCGGAGCAACTAAGCCCGTGCGCCACAACTACTGAACCTGCGCTCTAGAGCTCACGAGCCACAACTACTGAGCTCACGTGCCACAACTACTGAAGCTCGCACGCCAAGAGCCCGTGCTTCACACGAGAGATGCCACCGCAATGAGAAGCCCGCGAACCGCAATGAAGAGTAGCCCCCGCTCACCGCAACTAGAGAAAGACCGCGCACAGCAACGAAGACCCAACGCAGCCAAAAATAAATTAATTAATTTTAAAAAATAATTTAAAAATTTAAAATTAAAAGAAAAAAGGACCTTAAAGACTTCATGGAGACAGACATGGAAGGAAGCCCTGGGGTAAGGGCTGAGAGGTTAATGACTAAGTATCTTATGGGAAGATATAAAACTCAAAAGATGCTGGTGAGGGCAGGTAATAACCAAGGACTAAATATCCGATCTCCCAACCTCAATCACCACCTCCAATACTGTGGCTTTCTGCAAGCCCAAGAACTTGGCTTCGACCTCACAGAAGAGTGAGGAGAGATTCCGGATTCTATGGTTGTTATTTATGACCTGGAGATTAGAATAGAAATGAGGTTCAACTTCAGAAAAAGAGCTACATTTCTTGCAAACCTGAGTTGGCGAGAGCTATGTCACCATGAGTTAAGGGCCTCACACAGTATCTTATCCAGAGCAGGTGTGCAGCAAGTAGCAGTTTCCTTCCCATGGTGTTGAACTGACCCTGACCTTCCTGTGATGCTCTACAGTTTAGCTATCTGTGGTGACAATGACAAAGGATTTAATCACAGAATCTTTGCCCAGTGGGGAAATGGCCAGGCCAGCTCTCTCAATATAGAGTTTGGAACTGAAACCATGGGAGGTTAAAAAGACACCCCAGGACACAGCAAGGTAGCAGCAGAAATGGGGCTGGGACAGGTCTCTAATTCATGCCAGAGCCCCTTTCATTGCCCAAGAAGCTTCCCAAAGTGCAAAGCTGAAGATGCCTTTGCGGGAGATCATCAGTGATTTAAGTGGCTGAAGATAGAAGGTCAAGAGGCAGTTAATTAGTACAAAGAGTCAATTAAGAGGACATTGTCTCAAGGGGCATCCTTTATTCTCTAGAGTCCAAGAACGAAAGACAGTGATACAGTAACTTACTCTAATCCCTCAGCTCCCCTTAGGCCCATCCCCTGAAAAATGGCTTTAACTACTTACTCCTTTATCAAACATCTCCACTGGCTTCTCGATGTCCGGAGACTAAAGTCCACGTCTTGGCATAGGACTCAAGGCCCTCTCTGATCTCACTTAAAGGTACTTTCTTAGCCTCATCTCTCACTCCAGCCTTCCAGGCAACCTCCTCTTCCTTCCCTTGACATTTTCTGAGCCACACATCACATTGCATTTTATGAATATTACTTCTCAGGTAGCTTTTCAAAGTATACTTATTATGCACTGACATCATGTAATCTTTGCAATGCTCAGTTAGCCATAGTTTACTCCACTGACTTGTCTCTTACTTCAAAACATGTCCCACACAAATGCATCCCAAAGCCATGCGGAGCCAAACACGTGGTCATCATTACCTTTTCCTAAATCTCAAAATTACACACTCCAAGTATTACCGTTAATAACAAGATCTGTCACTGAGTGAGTGATCCATCATTGCCAGCAGTCTTCCCAAATATTTCAGACTCATGGACTATTGGATCCTTACAATGACCTTGGAGGTGGGGGAGATGAATCCAATATAAAGCTTGAAAAGGACTCACAGAAGGCAAGTAACTTGACCAAAGCACTAATAGAGTAAATGAAAAGTGGAACTGGATCCCAACGCACATACTTTTAGGCACTATATTTCAGCCACAAGCACTTACTTGGAAGCATCCAGGGTAACTGGAGGATCAAACATCACTCTGAACAGGCTCCACATAAATGAGATGTGGTTGTGGAGGGAGCTGAGACAGAGCCCACTCTTGTGTTCATAAACCTGTTGAGAGGGAAGGCAGCTGTATCCCTTGCAGGTGTGCTCCCTCCAGGGGCCATACTAGAATGCCCGTGGTTCAGAAGGACTCCACTCATTGGTTTAACTGAGCATTCCATTTGGAATGGCTCTCATGCAAGGGAGACAGAAGGGTCAACTAAGCCTTATTCACCCTCTTTAGAGGGTCAGAACACAGGATTAGCATGCGCCTGCCTTGGCTTTCCCATTCTGGCTTCAGCCTTAGAGCGGACCCTTTGACAGACACTGTCCTTGGTGCTGAAGCCACACAAAGGAAGAAGGCTTAGTTCATGGCATCGAAGAGTTTACAGGAACTGGAGAATTTTAGTACAATTTGGTAAGCACACCACAAAAGGAATATACGCCTCAAATTATACATCTAAACACTGTGCCAAAAGGCCAATAATCAAATGGAAAGGTGTTTAACTTCATTTACAATCTTACAAACACAAATTAAAATTATAATATTAGTTCACACTGACCAGATGGCCAAAACGAAAAAGGCAGACAATGCCAAGTTTAAGAGAACGTGAAATAAATGAAATTTTTATGTACAGCTGGAGTAAGTGTAAATTGATATGACCACTTTGGAAAACTATGTAGCAATATTTGCTAAAACTAAATGTGCACATACCCTATAATATAGCTATGTAATTCTTAGTAATATACTAAACAGAAATGCATACACATATATATTAAAAGGCATGTGTAAGAATGTTCTTATCATTCTTATAATACTCCAATACTGGAAATTACACAAATCTTAGTAGAATGGGTAAATTAACTGAAGTTGGGTTTTTTTTGTTTTTTGTTTTTTTATGCGGTACGCAGACCTCTCACTGCTGCGGCCTCTCCCGTTGTGGAGCACAGGCTCCGGACGCGCAGGCTCAGCAGCCATGGCTCACGGGCCCAGCCGCTCCGAGGCATGTGGGATCTTCCCGGACCGGGGCACGAACCCATGTCCCCTGCATCAGCAGGCGGACTCTCAACCACTGCGCCACCAGGGAAGCCCTGAAGTATGTTTATACTTTGGACACTAAATGGTAAAACACTACTATAGGCAGCAGTATGGATGAACTGCATAATCAGGTTTGAACAAAAGAAACCAAATGCAAAAGAATACATACTGTCTGATCCTATTCCTATAAAGCTCAAAAACAGTCAAAACTAATAACCCTATAACTGATTCATTTTGTTGTAAAGCAGAAACTAACACACCATTGTAAAGCAATTATACTCCAATAAAAAAAAAAACACTAATAACCTACGGTGTCAGAAGTCAGGATAGTATCTACCCTTCTGCCAGTGGTTTTCAGCAGTAACGAGAAAAGCACAAGGGGGATTTGGGGGAGTGTATATGATGTTCTGTTTCTTGACATTGGTGCTGGTTAAACTGGATTTTTGAGTTTGGGAAAATCCATTGAGATTATACAAACATATATTATTTCCATCATTATTTTTAAATTTTCTTCCATGGCACTAATATGTTGCAATATGCCTTTTAACTTGATTTTCTCAAAAGTCCTATGTTTTATCCTGAAACAAAAACACAGATCAAAGACAGAAGTTAAATTTTCTGAGCCTTGACCTGTACGACAAGATTATAACATCTACCTTCGCAAAGAAGATGTGAGAACTACACTGGAAAACTTCCACTGCAACAATTCACTGGCACAATAAATGCCTGCAGTGAGTAACTGAGCCTCAGCAATGCTATTACTTTAATGTATTCCACGGTATAGAAGACAGTGTAGCAGTCTCTACCAAAACTGGACCTTTACATATTCTGTAACACAGCAATGTCAATCTAGCTGCAGAATGCAGAGTGTTTAAGGAGGCTTTATATCATCCCCTGGTAACTTCCCATATTTCAATTTATATTACCTTGATGCACCTTTCATAACCCCTCTACTCATCCCAAAATCACCCTATGTGTTTCTGCACCTGGTGTTGACCCCGATTGTTCTATTTGCTTGGAATTCCCGTCTCATCGACCTGTCCAGAGCACTCCTGGGCCCATGAACGCCACATGCAACCTCCTCAAAGTTTTCTCTCTCTTTGTGACTCTCACACTTTGTCCATCTCTTGATTACTAATAATAGCATCACCATCATAATGAATCGCCATTGTTCATCAACAATGCAACAAGCTCTGGGATAAATGCTGTGCATGTATTAATTGATAATCCAATTTATCCCTGAAACAATACTGATACACTGTTGAATGTAAATAAATAAATTATGAAGCAAATTAACAAGAACCGAGGAAATTGGGCACGATTATCCCATTTTTTCAAATGAGGAAACAAGAGGCTCCAGCTGACTAAGTAATACATCTGTCTTACACAATTGGGCAGTAGAGGGCCTGAGATTCACAAACAGGGCTGGTGGACTACAGTGCTAAACGTTCCATCCCAAACTACCTCAGCTTGTCATTGACTAAGGAAATGATGGCCTTGCAGCATGGGAGGTCCAGACATAAGGCTGTCTCTTGCTGTAAACAACTGTGATTTGTCCATTTACAATCAAAGGAACTGAGGCAGAGATCTATTTCAGTGCCTAGGCCATTGCATCGTATTTTACGCTATCGAAGAATCATAAAATTGCAGTCACACATAGGCAGAGGGTCATCTGTAACTGGCAAAGAATCCACCGACATTATCTCACCTGATCTAAGAGAACAGAATCTTCTCAATTTGAAGATGTGTTAACTGGGGCCTGAGAGGCTAAACAGTGGTGGAACCTGGGCTTAGAACCATCAATCTTAATAACTTTATGCCAGGCCCTTTCCACCATAAACCTACCTCCTTAAAGATTCAGATGTTAGGGAGTCTTAGCAGGGATCCCCGCTGATGCCATAACAAAGAGCTAATGAGGTTACACTTTCCTTTTAAACTGTCAATATTTTTAGATTTATTTTTGTTCCTGCTGTTACGGATGCAGACTTCTACTCATCCTTCAAAACCTAATTCAAATATGACTTTCTGGGCTTCCCTGGTGGCCCAGTGGTTGGGAGTCCGCCTGCCGATGCAGAGGACGCTGGTTCGTGCCCCGGTCCGGGAGGGTCCCGCATGCCGCGGAGCGGCTGGGCCCGTGAGCCATGGCCGCTGGGCCTGCGCGTCCGGAGCCTGTGCTCTGCAGCGGGAGAGGCCACAGCAGTGAGAGGCCCGTGTACCGCAAAAAATATATATATATATCTCTTTCCCTCAGAAGTCTTCCCTGATCTTATACTTCCTTATTTCATTCAACAAACTGTCCCTGAGTGCTACTGTGTAGGCGTCACTGGCCCAGGTACAAAGGATTCCATGGTGAATCAGAAGACATACGCCCTGGGTTTCCCTGGTGGCGCAGTGGTTGCGAGTCCGCCTGCCGATGCAGGGGACGTGGGTTCGTGCCCCGGTCCGGGAAGATCCCGCATGCCGCGGAGCGGCTGGGCCCGTGAGCCATGGCCGCTGAGCCTGCGCGTCCGGAGCCTGTGCTCCGCAACGGGAGAGGCCACAACAGTGAGAGGCCCGCGTACCGCAAAAAAAAAAAAAAAAGAAAGAAAAAAGACATACACCCTGTGCTTCCAGTGCTTATGTTGTTAAGGTGGGACTCTGGTGCACTGCTCTCGAATGCAATTTCCAACTGTCGTAAATGCTATGAATGAAAAGCACACGAAGCTTTAAAACAGGGAGCATCAGGGCTAGTCTTGGAGGTCAGGGAAGACTTCCTCAGGCAAAGCTCATTAACCTGGTACCATTTGTACCTTCTGTGTTTTCACTCTCTTCACTGCACAGTAATTCATTTTCTATCTGTTTCCACTACAGTGTATGAGTAACACAAGGACAGGACTATGCCTTATTCACACCTTGGGTTTCATGTCCTAGAAAACTTGGGTGGCCTCTTTATAGGTAGTCAATAGATCTCTCCTGAATTGACTTGTACTATCATCATCATCATTCCTGCTCTCCTTGTGGCTGCCACCGTTATGCGAGAAAAATGTAGCAAGCATCTGAGTGAGCACAAGCCCTGTATGATGAACTCTGTATTAACTGCACCTTTTTCGGCAGCTAAAGGAGGAAAACAGCAATTTGTTGATGACAAAAAAAAGAGAGAAGACTCACCAACTGCAACTACTTTTCTGAAATGTCCATGTGCTTTCAGCTCCTCCTCTCTAGTTCCTTTCTAGAACTTGCATCAGGGCCGCTTTCTGTTGATGACTGTTGGCAAATCCCATATCATGATTGTGGCTTTTTGCAGAAAGCCTGGTAAAAACCCCCGCTTACAAGGAGGACAGCAGACACAGAGGTGGCATCCAGCCCAGAGAGATCAAAGCAGCTGTCCTGACATGCGACAAAATCTGCTCTGCAGTGCTTTAACTATTAGAGCTGGATTTTTTTTAACATCTGAAAGGCCCCTTTCAGAAATCCTCCCCAACCACCATAGAGGACAATGGCGCCAACTGAGACCTGGGAAGACAAAGTTCCAGGACGCGAGCAAGCAAAGGGGGACCGTGTCTTAGGCCCCGCTTTGTGGGGTTTAGATGCAAGAGTCCTCCCACTGTGCCCAGTTATTTTAATTTTTTCCCTTGTACTTTGTGACTTACTCTGTGCATTTTTTTTAATTGTGGTAAAACACACTTAACGTGAGATCTATCATCTTAACAAATTTTTGAGTGCACAATACAGTATTATGAACTACAGCAGATCTCTGGAACTTACTGATGGAGTATAACTGAAGCGTCATACCCACTGCATCCAAAGTATGAAATTCCAGCTAAGGGAGCACTTTCTAGAGAGGAAAGTTTACAGAGATGGCAAATTCAGTGCACATTCTTACTACCGCATTTAACCCCTTCAATATCTCTGCAGCCCACCTTGCCCGCCCCATGCACCTTACTGGGCTCCTGTGGTCTCCCATTCCATCTGTACTGATATCACTACTTACTGATCACCTATGGGCCACACACACTCAGACACTCGACACACACCACTTCCCATGCTCGGATGAACACCGCAAAGACATCTGTCTGTGTCTTGGATACCCACTGACGCATAACAAAATAACCCTGGAACTCACTGACTTAAAGCAAAAACAGTTTTCTTGGCTCCCAATTCTGTGGATCGGAAATTTGATCAGATAGCTGTATGAGCCCACAGTCAGCCCGGGAGTTCTCAGTTGTGGCTGGAACATGCAAAATGGAGCCTGGCCCCTCTGTCCTGCGGGGCAGTCAGAGTTCAAGTTGGTGCTGGTCTCCAAGAGGAAACATTCTGGAAGGGGAGGGTGGAAGCTGCAGATCTCTTAAGACCCAGGCTTGGAAAACAAAGGGCAGCACTTCAGCCACACCCTATTTGTCAAGCCAGGTGGGAGGACTGGCCCAGATATAAAGGGAGGAGAAAGAGGTTCTGCCTCTCCATGGCGGAGGGGTGAGGTCACCTTGCAAAGGGTTACAGGCATCTTTGGAAATAAAATCTACCAGAGTATAATGGTTACGGCCATGTTCTTTGGAGTCAGACATTTCAGCTCTGCCATCGGCTGTGTGTCCCTGAACACATTATTTCACCTCTCCCAGCCTCAGGTTCTTCACCTCTAAAATGGGGATGATAGCAGCCGTCTCACAAGATTTCCTAAGGGAGTAGATAAAATAATATATAAAATGAGCTTAACACTATGCCCCACACAGAGCAAGGCTCTATAAACAGTTACTAACATTAAAGGAAACCTATAATGTATTATCCAACAAAATAAAATAAAATAAGGGACTTCCCTGGAGGTCCAGTGGTTAAGACTCTGTGCTTCCACTGCAGGGGCCACGGGTTCGATCCCTGGTTGGAGAACTAAGGTCCCGCATACCATGCAGTGCGGCCAAAAAAATTAGTAATAATAATAATAAATAATTTATTATCCAGTTCAGGATGCTTTTGAGAGTGAAAGAGGGAGGGGGCTGCTTTATGGAGTCGCATGGAGACAACCAGTGTCCACCAGGACATATATTCACCTCCAGCTATTATTATCATTCACCTTTGAAAAGCGGGGAAGTCAAACTCAAACTGAAACTCAAAGAGATGGATAAACTTGCCCAAATTCATCCGCTCGTTTGCACACTCCCTCACGCACTCATGGAACTCCTCTTCTGTGCCACGCACTGAACAAGAGAAAACACATCTCTGTCACAACAGAACTTTGTCTTCTAGTGACCGAGAGACTGAATTACCAAACAAGTAAATAACTGGTTTCCAGTAAGATGGCATTTAAGGAAATGAGTCAGGGTAAAGAAAGAGAAAATGCATTCATGGGCATGGCTTCACCTGAAAGAAACAGATCGTCCTGATTCAACGGCTTCGCTTAAGCCAGCGTTGGCCCACGGGCCTGTCCTGGTATCTGTTTTTGTGAAAGAGTTTTATCGAAGCACAGTCATACCCATGTGTTTACATATTCTTACGGCTGCTTTCATGCTGCGATTGCGGTATGGAATATTTGTAACAGGTCACAGGCTTACAAATCGTAACAGATTTCCTACCTCTGGCTTAAACAATACAGACACGGAACAAATGTATTTACACCCCCACCCCCCTCCCCCCAAACACACACACCATAACTTAAGATTCAGAGGAGGATGACGTCGTGCCCTGGGTCCCTGCTGTCGTGAGGTTCTCAGACTCCTCCCATCTTTTCATTCTGTGGCTTTCAGGTCACAGTTTTATCCAAGACCGGAGCCCTTTACATTTGCAAGGTGGCTGCAGTTATTCCACCTATTGACACAACATATGAAGGAGGAGAGACGGCTCCTAAGACTGCCTCTCTTGGGAAGGAAAAACCAATCCTTCCCAGAGGTCTCCACGATGCCCCACGCCTTGCTGTCTAGGACGGAGTCACACGTCCTTCCCTGAACCGGCCACTGGGGAGGGAAGGGGACTCACAAAATGGACTAACGCCAAGCAGGAGCACCTCTGGCTCTGGAGGTAGGATCCTTCTCTCCTAAATCATGTTTCAGAGAGGCACACACCTAAAAGAACTGGGCGCGACAGAGGGCAGCGGTAGACACCAGCAGCATCTGATATGAAGGGCAATTGCCTTGGGCTAAAGGGCCAAAAGTTCCCTTAGAAAGTGTTCAGAGAAGGGCTCACAGGGCAGGACACCTGAACACAGACGTGAATGACAACAAAGGAGCAGATCCTAAAAAGACTATGTGCAAGAGCCTTTCAGGCACAGGGAATTGCTGGTAGGGAGCGGGGCTGGGATTCAAAGCCCCTCGCTCTGGATCCAAAGCCTGTGTGGTCCCCACCACCCCAAGCTGCCCGCTGAAACTACCCCTGTTCTTCAGCAACTGTCTCTCACATCGTGTCTTCCTCGAAGTCTTTGGTCACATCCTCTAGAACAGACGTGCTCCCTGACTCATTCAACCCGTACCGCCCAGCCATTCGTGGAACTTTTCTCATTCTCCTTGGTATACAGGCAGGTGTAGATTAGCTTTGCCTTCTCTTCTCCTATTAGGATGTAAAGTCCTTAAGGTGACCATCTGATTCAGACCCACAGCTACCGTGATAATATCTAAGCGCGTGAGCACACAGTACAGTCTTGATGAATGCACACTGAATTACACACGGCAGGAGAGATCTGCACTGTTTACCTGAGTTATTTGCTTCACCTCGTTGGGGGTGAAGGAGCCCCACAAGACCTTGATTTTCTTGCAACACGGAAGGAAAGACAAAAGACTGGAATCCATTCAAGCATCAGTTCGTGGAAGACTTTCATGGGGAAAATACAAAATCACAACAGTGAGGCAGGAGGCGGGAGAGTAGTGAGTAGTATCTAGACAGCGAAGGGTGGACGACACATGTGGAGGGCCTTGAAAAGCATGATAAAATTAGGTCTGATTTTTCCGGCAATACAAACGCACTGAAGGGCAAACAAAATTGACTGATGATCTATTGTATTTCAGGAACAGTGTGAGCTATTTTATACACATTTCAACCTCATCAAAGAGACTGTTTAATGGCTGAGGGTTGCATGGTGAGAAGATGACAGACGCCCAAGTCTATGAGCTCTCTTCTCAGCCACACGGTTGACCGACGCTTTAAGAATTCACTTCAGCAAGAGGAGAGAGAATAGGTTTTCTGAAGAGGGGGAGATATAAATAGTCGGGGTACCTGTTACGAGCTGTTGCAATAATCCACAACAGAGAAGACGAAGCCTGGCTTTGGGCACTGTTAGCAGAAATCAATCATGCTTGGAAACTCAGTGGGTGAAGAGAAGGGAACAGCTGCACACAACAAATGCACCCACTTTGGGGAGGTGGGCTATGAGAAAACAGCAATCTTTCCTGTTCCGTGTCCCAGTGACTAACTCAAAGCATCAGCAAAACTGCCCTTGGGATTCTTTGCTCTAACTCTGGGTCCGCGTTCTAAGCTTAGACAAGCTTTAGTCACAAGGACGAAATATTATTAGTTTAGCTGTTTTTTAGCTCCAGCTTTCTCTATGAATCATGTGTGCATGAATCATAATTGCCACTCTTCATATTTTAGAAGCAAATGTATAATTTTTCTTACCCAAGGAAAAAACTCAATTGCTGTGTAAATATCAATCTAACGTTGTTTCTGCAGCCCTTGGATTTTCTCAATTCTGACCCTTCATTTTCTTTGGAAGGGAGGATAATCAGGAAAGTGGAAAAAAAAAAAGAAAAAGAAAAGGAAAAAGTGATATCTATTGAGTATCTGCCCTGTCCATGATTCTGCTCTAGGCTTTCCAAAGTCAAGGTAGATGTAAGTGTTTCCATTTTGTCGATGAAGAACCTAGAGTTTATAAAGCAATGCATTGGCCCAGCACCTAGTAAGAAGCAGAAGAAGCAGCAGAGTAGGATCCAGTTACAGCAGGCAGACACCAAAGCCTACACTTCAATGCTCTTGCCCACCTCACCTGGTCATAGCATCAGAAAGGTGCCCGTGTGACTCCATGATACGGTTTCTTTGGAAAATGACATTCAAAGCTCCCCCCGATATGGCTATGACATTTCTTGTCTACTGTCATCTTAGGACACTGCCTTAGCAGTTGGGAAGTTAGTCATCTCTGAACCTGTTAACTGTAGGTGAACTGGAGATACCAACCAAGCCTGGTTCTCAGAGTTAATGTGAAATATGCTTGGTTAGTAAGTGGGGGTTAGGCCACTATTGCATTATCACCAAGCAGGGGATCCAGTCGGACTGGAAACCTCTCAGCTCCAGGATAAGCCCTGAGCAGCCCCATCACCCCTGCCACAGGCTCCTCCAAGTACGGTCCCTGCTGTCCCTCCAGGCTCCAGGTTCGGCGTCCCACTGATGCCTCCCCACCGCTTGGGAAGCTTCGGGTGTCATCTTCATCTCACAGTGCTGCTTTACAGTAGTATCACTACTTATTCAAATACAGCTGTGCTGGTATTAAATTACTTGCTAAAATGCACTACTAACATTATTATAGTAAATATTAATTAGCTAATGTAATAACAATATCTATAAATAGCTTAGGCATAAGAGTTCTGAAAAGTTTTTGTGTATTTTCAATGACACCATCTCACCCCGTCTCAACTTGCTCTGAGAATTAGGTCCAAGACAATCGTTTCTAAATAAATCCACACACATGGATCAAAATGCATATTCGAAGGTCAGAAACCGCCTCTACTTCTCAACATTATTTTTCTAAACCACAGTTTTAGTCACGCGGCCCCTTTGTTTAAAAATTGTAGGGGAGACTTCATATCTGATTCCCCAATGGAATTGAAGTAAGCTGCTCCAGTGTCTAGCTGAAGGCTGGGGTCTGGATTCAGCAGATATTGCAAAACTACCTTGTCAGCACTGCCGTGTTGACCAGGGCTGTTTCAGCTTTATAACACCTGCAACTCCTGGCCTTCGGACTACACCGTACGTGACGATCTGCACACCCTAATGGACCGGGAGGGCTGGTGTATCCCACTTTGTAATAACAGAGTCATTAAAGAGGTGGGGCTGGTCTCCTTCCCCTCTGCAATCTGATACACAGGGAGTATTTAATCTATGCTTATCTTAGACATGACAATTGGGCATTGGAGAGGGCAATCATCGAACACAGCCACGTCCTTGGTGATAAAATGATGGGAGATCCTATATTCACAAGAAGAGTTCACTGGGCATAACACAGTAGGACCCATGTATCTGACTTGGTGAAAAGATCACACTTAGATGGGCATTTCTTCCATTTCTCTGCAAAACGCTCCTGCACTGTTTTTTTATGTTACGTGTGTTGTTAGTGTGATGGCAATGCAATGTGGAGAAGTGTCTTCCTCTACAGAAATATTTGTCGAAAGGTATTTATTTGAGTTGGACATCAGAGGTCAAAGTACCCGCTGGTTTTGCCAGTTACCACCATGTCCTGAGTACAGCTTTCTTCGAAACGCACATGGCCATCTGGCCTGTATGCCCATCACATCAAGCAGCTTTTCGTGAAATCAAAGAGTGAGGTACTGGGGGTTAATCTTGGTCTCATAAACAATTCTATGAACACAATGGAGGTTGGAAAAGCAAAGGAGCACCCCTGGGCTTACCTCTGGGCAAGGTTGTCTGTAACATAAACATGTCAGGCTAATATGGGCATGATGGAAAGGGCGCTCTGGTATAAGCAGGTTGGAAAATCACAATGGTCTCCAAATGCAAACGTGGTAACCATGTGTCCACCTTGAACAGAAAGTACTTACATAGTATGTCCACACAGGTGGGCATATTGGATTCAGACTGATTTGGCCATCAGACCTGATTAGAATGTGACTTTTTTAATTTAATTTTTATTTTATATTGGAGCATAGTTGATTTACAACGATGTGTTAGTTTCAGGTGTACAGCAAAGTGATTCAGTTATGCATATACATATATCTATTCTTTTTCAGATTCTTTTCCTATATAGGTTATTGCAGACTGTTTGAATAGAGTTCCCTGTGCTATATAGTAGGTCCTTGTCAATTATTTATAGAATGTGACTTTTTAAACAGTGTGAGAATGGTAGGAACCTGTCTTGGCATTAAACAGGCTGGTGACATTATTTAAGGGCTATGCAACCCTGGGAAAATCTTTAACCTTTCTAAGTCTTAGTCTCTTGTTCTATAAAATGAAGATAAGAACCTACTTCATATAGTTGGTGAGAATAACATTTAGTAATGTGTTTCCTAAGGTGTCTGCCCATATGCTCAAGGGCATGGATACCTCCTTCCCTTTGCCTCTGGGACCGCTGAGTACTGAAGATTAACCTTGGCATATGGGATGACACATAAGGCAGAATAAGGTCCAACTGCCTTAGCTTGTTTTGCAAGCAAGTTCCAACTTCTACCAATAGCCTCTCATCTCCTTTTAGCTGGTTGGAAAGTTTTTAATCTCACAAAGATATTAGTCTTAGGAAAGTTTATATTTGGGGGAACAAAGTATTTGAAAAGACCAGCTACAGGAGCCTGGGAACTTAGTACAATCATTCATTCATTCATTATTCAGAATATTAGTAAACACATACTAGTTTCCAGGCATAGTTCTAGAACTGACCTAAACAAGTTACCAGCTTTCTTAAACTCGCTGTTAAATATTCACCATAGATTATCATCACTTTGTGTAAGATAATTAGTTTACACTGTATAACTGACCATTGAAACTACCGCATCTGTGTCTTTTTTTTTTTTTTTTTTTTGGCCACGCTGTGTGGCTTGCAGGATCTCAGTTCCCTGACCAGGGATTGAACCCAGGCTGTGGCAGTGAAAGCCTGGAATCCTAACCACTAGTCTACCAGGGAACTCCCACATCTGGGTCTTTTTAAACCTTATGAAATGCACCCTATCCTCATAGCCTCCCCCAAAGTTCTCATTTATTGATCTAGGTATCAAGAAGTTGCCTCGACCTGTATTGTGTTGGGGGGGGGGGGCGTGGAGAGGGAGAATAATGTAATTTTGAATCCTGATTAAGAGGTATGAAGGCAATAAATAAAACAGTAGAAAGTGTGCCAAGGGTAAAGAGTGGGTGGACTGTTTGTTTCCTTCTATGAGTCTATGATATGGGATTTACATCTTACCTTGGGCAATTAGGAACCCTGAAAGACACTGAAATAGCATCACCTGTCCTAAACGATGGCCCATCCTCACCTCATACCTACTTTATATGGAATTGTGGCTCGTAATATGCATTGAGATTTTGGTTTCAAATCTTCTCCCCACTCGCCAGGAAAAGGCCAGCCCTCTGAGCATGGAGGTCAGGGCTTCATTCCCTTGGGCGTATGCCTAGCCTGACCGGCAAGCAGCAGCCCCTGCGACTTGATGAAACGTAGCAGTGACTCAAACCAAGCTTCCTGGGGGCTGCATTTTACTCATTAGCATCTTATGGCTTTTAATGGGATCATCTTCTTCCCCTATATTTGCCACGGAGACTTTGTGGGTGGGCGGGAGAGGTCACTGTGCAAACAGGTTAACAGTGACAGATGTGACTTCTGTTTGATAATTGGTACCTGAGAAAACAAGTGGGCCATCACATGAGCTTGCCTCAGGACATCTCTCACCAGGCCATTAGCCTTTAGAAAACACAGATCTCAATTAACTTTCACGGAAATTAGATTATTTCCTGCCTATCTGAAGGTCTTCATTTATCCATGGTGAGCTTTACCAGGCAAATGTTCCAGTGCTTGTATCCATGGAAATCTTTGTTGAGGGCAGACGCAAAGATGGTATTCATCCAGATTACAAAGTACCGGCACACGAATGATCAATCAGCATCCCATAATGGCCCTGTGTGATCTGTATATGGGAAATCTACAGCACACAGAACAATGAAAGAAGTCTGAGGGTTAAGTAACTACGGGGCCATCAAGGGTGAACCAAGGCCTGCCTGATCCCAAGCTCATCCCACTACTCACCTCAGTACGCCAGGCTCACGTTCAATCCTAAAGGAAATGTTTCACACAAACCCACACAACCCTAGAGGAGGACTTCATCTTGGGAGAAGGAGCATTTTGGGGCTTCCCTTTGCGTGGAGGTCATCAAGAGATCCTCCAGATTCTGTGGATGGGGTAACTTGTCTTGGTTCAAGCTCTCTATGTGCCAGGGACTCCCCTAGATGCTTCAGCGCTGCTCGCTGATTTGATCCTAACTCCTTTCCAGGTAGCATTATGGTGCTCTACCTACACTGCCTCCCAAGGAACGGCATGGGCCACAAAGTACACCAATCACAGGGAAGGCAGGACAACTCCTGAAACTACGTGTGTACTTATGATGTGCTATGTGCCAGACATTTTTCTATGATCTGTGGAAATATGATGATGATCATGAACTTGCTCCTGACTTCAAGGAGCTTAGAGTCTAGTGGGGTGGGAAGAGGGTGATAGGCTCTACTCAAGTCAAATAAAAGAACTGATAGTTGTGAAAAAGTTCACTAAGTGCTAAGCATCATGGTAGGAAATTAATGACGTAGTAGCATCAATTTAACTAACGACTCTATGAGGTTGGCTGTAGAGTTCACTTTTCAGATACAGCAGTTGAGATTCAAAGAAGTTAAGTCACTTGGATAAATTCACCTAAGATTTAGGTGTCAGACCTTCAGTTTAACTTTCAGACTCTCAAGCCCTAAAGTCTATGCCTAAAATTGAATGATAATAAAGTAAGTGCAATGGAGATACCAATAGTTTTCTGATGAAACACACACACACACACACACACACACACACACACGTTGACTTGGAAACTAAAAATGAGATAGTAAAGGGCTTCAGAGAGGAGGTAACAATTGTAAAAAGCCTTGATGTATAAGGAGATTATGCACAGATGTGCAAGGGTTAGAAACATAATTACAGGTAGCGGTGAGAACATGAATAGTACCAAGGAGGCATGAAAGCATGGGCACGTAAGAATAAACTAAGCGAGATCATCAATGGCTTTGTGCGTGAATGTGCAGGAGGTTTGGATTTATCCTGTGTGCCATGGTGAGCCATGTAGCTGGAAGAACGATACATTTTTTTAAAATTTAGAAGAATGGTTATCTGCCATCAATATGAAGGAAGGATTAAAAGAAAGCACAGGGAAGGAAGGAGATCAGGTAAGTCCTTTAGAAACAGAAGCAAAAAATGGTGCAAAGCTGAAACCATGTTGTACTTGAGGGGAAAAGAAGGAGAAATGAATTGTCAGGATACTCAACAGGTAAGTATTAGCAAGAGTTGATAAGATTGACTCAAGTTGGAGAAGGAAGGAGATGAAATCAAAAGGGCAATACTCCACAAATAAGGTTGGGTAGATAAGGACATGCACATAAGAACCTTCAATAAACAGAAATTATCGTTATTAACTCCCACGAGGATCCTTATTACAATGTAATGGCTGTATCTAGTTGCCAGTACTCAGCAGAGACCCTGGAATGGCAGGTTTGAATTTAGCCTCTCCATGGCTCTACTGGGGTTATTTACCTTTCGTCACACAGCTCCAAGCCCACCTCTTTATGCTCTTTGATTCTGGAGCTGGGACTCTGCAAACCACACTACGACACTCACTAGTAGGCGGACTTCCTGTTAGCTGCTGCTAATGGAAGGTACCAGAGAGAGAATAAGAATGCATCAAAAAGGACTTCTTTCATCTTTTCAGTCCCCATCTATGCATTCCTAGCAACAGGGCACAGCTCTACTTCAGACATCAGTTCCGCTTGACACTCCTAGCCTCAACTTTTCAAAGCTGTCACCAACAAAAGTGGATTATGTTTCCCTGTCAGTCAAAATATCACCTGCAGACAGCCCTCCCCAGTGACCACGCAATAGCTTTGCAAAGGCCCCTCTTAGAGGTCTGAGCACTGGCTGCATGAAGCTTCCCCTAGAGATCTGAGTTATTAAATTCTGGGGATTTAATTATTCCTTTCAGTTCCTCAGCCTTAGCAATCACTGCTTCTTCTTACAGCAGTACTGATCACTGAGTCATTAATAATCATTAATAATCATAATTATTCATCATTAATTGCGAAGTCATCTCAATGTCCCCTTCTTGCTCTGTCAGCCTTCCCATACTTATATAATCAATTCCTTATATTAAATATCCTCTGTTTGAAATAGCTACTCTTTTTTTTGTTTTTGTTTTTGTGGTACGCGGGCCTCTCACTGTTGCGGCCTCTCCCGTTGCGGAGCACAGGCTCCGGACGCGCCGGCTCAGCGGCCATGGCTCACGGGCCCAGCTGCTCCGCGGCACGCAGGATCCTCCCGGACCGGGGCATGAACCCGTGTCCCCCACATCGGCAGGCGGACTCTCAACCACTGCGCCACCAGGGAAGCCCTGAAATAGCTACTCTTGATTCTGTTTTTCTGATTGCGCCTTGAGGACTACTTTGCTTGGTACCAGAAGTGCTACAAGGAAGCACATCCTCAAAGACAGGATTCAAAGACTGGTTTATTTATGTCTTTAGATCTGAATGTTGTACTGAATTCCTTATCAATGAAAACTGGGATACTGAATCCATGGCAAGAAGTGGTACAACAATGAATTCATTTGTTGCCTGTGCCTTCTTTGGAGAAAGTTCCTATTCCATCAAGTGCCAAGGAGCTGCTAAACCGGGTTACAATGTTAACGGTAACTACAAGGCCACTGAGTGGGACGGACACTTCTCACTGCACTGCACAAACAACAGGAAGAAAATAACAAGATGCAGGCTTCAAGTTGTCGTATCAGCTCAACTCTGATCAGAGAACAAGAATGCTTCTGCGGTAGCCTTAAAAGAAGCTCTTATTACTTGTAGCCACAGAGCAGATACCACTAAACCTCAGAACTAAATTTTATTTATACAGCTTGCACAATTGCAAGGAATGCTGAAGTCACACACTCACCAAATCTCTCATGTGAACCTTAGACCATTTAATTGGGAAGAAGTGGGACACGGACGCTTTGAATGGGGGCATTTGGTTGGATTCAGACTCGACTGGGAGTCTTCAGCTATTATCCATCACCATTATTACTATGCAAAGAACTTAACACATTGCACTGAGCACAGCCTGACACACTACTGGCTTATTTTTTTTTATTCTTTGCCCCCGCTAGCAAGTATACGCTATGAGAGCAAGAATTTTGTTTGCTGCTTTATTCAATATCTACACCAATACCTTCGCATAGTGTAGCATGACTAGAATCCAACAGTTTTTAGTCTTAGTCTAGGGTTTCTCACTTTTAAATAATCCGGTTTAATGTGAAGAAGAAGATGGAAATTGTAACTGTTGACAGTTGAACATCTCTTTATAGGTCACACTGTGTGTGTGTGTGTTTCTGTGTTTAATATTTCATTTGTTCGACACAGATTTACTGAGCACCTACCATGAACCAGACACATACAACATCCCTCACGTAGATGCTATTTATCATCCCTTTTCAACGGGTTTTAAAATAGCAATGATTGTATGTAGCTGGGACTCAGGTTCTATCTTTCGGACCTAGAATTGATTTATCTTTCTATTATATTATCTCCACCTAATCTCCACCACCAAACGTAAAGGAAAAAAGAAATCAAAGCTAAAAAGCTAAAATTAAAAAGGATGTGTGTGTGTGTGTGTGTGTGTGTGTGTGTGGAGAGACAGAGAAAGAGAGAGACAAAAACAAAATGATTCTGGAGGGTAGCCAGAACTTTATGCCAGGCGCTCCACAGAAGGCAAAATGTAAAAAGTAATAGATCTTCAATTCACCAAGCCCCTGGAGTAATGAATTCCAAGCAAACCATATTGTGTCAAAGAGCCTGCTGTGCAAGCGAGTTCCCGCTCCCAGAGGGAAGGGCAGATGCACTGTAGCTGGGTCTATAATTTGATGAGAAAACAACAGCAATGGAGTTTGGGAAATGGATCGATTTTAATGCATTGCCACTGACAGATCACAAAGAACTGGGCAATGGTTCTCAGGAGAACATGCCTGCATCTCCTGGTTTACCTTGACGATGGTTTACCTTTAATTAAGTTAGAGGATTATAGCCGGAGGGCAGCTTCTCCTGATGATGAGTCAGGACTCTTTCTAAGGCTTGCATTAAGTGGACGGTAACAACCCCACGAGGTCCTACGTCTATACAGAACCGCGTGTTTGTGGTGTGGTATGAGGTGGAGAAATAAAGTCCAGGATCTGCCAGAATTCGGGAAAGTAGAAGCCTCGTTTCTCATCACGTGAGTGAAGGAGACCATGTTAACCCCAAACAGTAAACAAGGAAACTACTGTTCCAGAATACGTGATGAGACACAATTTGAAAACTAGTTTATCTGACGCAAATAACTTTTATTTATTTATTTATTTATTTATTTATTTATCTTGCCAGGTCATACTGGTTCCAAAGAAGTTCTCCAAAAAGGAGCCAGGAAATACCAATTGAATTCACTGAGTCAGTACTACATGGGATGCACTTAAATGTCTAGGCCTTTCACTCTTAAGGAATAAAAATAGGAAATAAAAAGCAACAAAAAACAAACAGGATTTTCCTGGTGGCACAGTGGTTAAGAATCCACCTGCCAATGCAGGGGACACGGGTTCAAGCCCTGGTCCAGGAAAATCCCATATGCCGTGGAGCAACTAAGCCCTTGCGCCACAACTACTGAGCCTGTGCTCTAGAGCCCGCGAGTCACAACTACTGAGCCCGCGTGCCACAACTACTGAAGCCTGTGCACCTAGAGCCCGTGCTCCGCAACAAGAGAAGCCACCGAAATGAGAAGCCCACACCCTGCTATGAAGAGTAGCCCCAGCTCGCTGCAACTAGAGAAAGGCCGCACACAGCAACGAAGACCCAATGCAGCCAAAAATAAATAAATTTAAAATAAATAAATGTTTTAAAAAAAACAGAGACATTGTGTGATCTTCTAAAAATCTCACATCAAACCTGGAAGGCAGAACTCACATAAATAAAGCTGTTAATTGGTCAATCCAAGACATCTTCATTTTCACAGCTCTCACTCATTGTATCAATTCATTCAGCAAGTATTAACTGAACACTGACTACGGGCCAGGACTGCTCTAGGCTCTAAAAATAGAACAGTGGACACAAATGACACACGGAGCATGGAACCCTCTTGTTGGCAAGAGACAGTGACAATAACCAAAATAACAACAAAGAAATATAATGTCAGGTGATATCCATGTTCTATGAAGACAACGAAAGGCAAGGGTAGGGTGCTGGGGAACTGTTCTGAAGGTCAATACTCAACAGAACACGTTCTTACTAAAGTGACTGTGTGAGCAGCTTTTGTCAGGAAAGAACACTCTGCAGGAGACCCCTTTGGTCTTGTCACTAACCTTTAACCAGGCACCCCCATGCTCTACTCATCTCCAGCCCAAGCACCCCTTTCAAATCTTTTGATCGCACAATACCTTGCCTAACCTGTTGGTTCTTTCCATAGATCGAAACGTAGAGACGAAGAATAAGTAACAGATGACCAGATCTCTTCCCTGGCCTCCCCTTCAGTAACCTCGTGGAACAAACTGTGTGAACAAGATAGCATCTAAGGAAAGATCACAAAAAATCGACAGGCCTGCACACATTGGGGGACGGCGACAACTCTGACCCCTTATCTCAATAACTAACTGAGAGCACTTCCCTTTTTCCCTTGCGTGGCCAAACGAAACCTTCATCTGAGTCCACCATCCACCGTCAGCCCAGATTGCCAGCACTCTACTTAAAAGCAGCCTTCCTTCGTACCAACGCCTGCCTCCCTCTCGGGTGTTGGTTTTCAAGCAAGGAGCAAGCAACCAGCCCTGAGTTCAGTAGCGGCAGCAGCCCCTGAGTCTCCTTCCCAAGGCTTCCTGCACCTGCCGAGGGTGAAAGAGCCTTGCCGGCTGAGTCTTCTCCTGAGATGCGATTTATTGAGCTAAATCTGGACCAATCCCGGGAAGAAACAGGGAAGTGGAGAAGACATATAACAGAGGACAAAAGCTGGGGAGGGAGGCCAGAGAAGGCAAAAACTACTTGGGTTGGGTGTATGGATGGTTCAGGGAAGGGAACGAGGAATCAGAGAGAAAGTTCCTGGGAGACAGTCACTGTTGGCGTGGAGATGGCTGAGATGAACAGAGAGAAAATGATTGTTTTAAAGGGGATTCCCTATCCTTCAAGAGGGAACCCCCTTCCACACACCCATCTTTGTTTTCTTTGGGGAGGTTTTCTCATATTTCGATTTCTTCCATTTTGTTGTTGGTATTGCCCATTGTCATTTCTTTTCAACAATCATCTAATACATTTACTGTAAATAAATTGAGGTCACAGGAGGCCCCAGTTTACCCACAGGACAGAGTTATTACCTGTGTATTGGATATGTGCCGAGCATTACGGATATATGATGAACAAGAGTTTACAGTCTCCTGGGTAAGAAAGGCATTCAACTACTCTTCACATAAAAGATTAATTCACTCAACGGTATTAAGTGGAGTAAAAGACAAGCGCAGGCCACAGAGACGACCACGCTAGGGAAACTGACCTGATCTGAAGGGCCATAAAGGGACTGGGGCTGACCTGGAGGAAGGCTGAGATATGAATTGCATTTAAACAGAAGAAAGTAATGCTATTTGAAAAAGGAATGATCATTTTGTAGGCATAAACATCATAAATACAATGGGAATTCTATCATAATACAATCCACAATTTCTTTTTTTTTTTTTTTTTTTTTTTTTTGCGGTACACGGGCCTCTCACTGTTGCGGAGCACAGGCTCCGGACGCGCAGGCTCAGCGGCCGTGGCTCACGGGCCCAGCCGCTCCGCGGCATGTGGGATCTTCCCGGACCGGGGCACGAACCTGCGTCCCCTGCATCGGCAGGCGGACTCGCAACCACTGCGCCACCAGGGAAGCCCCACAATATCTTATTTCATCCACACCAATCTACCTTTGAAAGTAGAGATGACCACAGTCTACAGATTAAAAAGGAGGAAGAAAAGCTCAGGAAGGTTCAATGTGACTGCAGCTGAGAGACAGAAAGGTGGCACTGGCCTTCATCTTCTAAACAGAAATCCTTTGGGCCCTCTTCTCCATCATAGTGAAGAGGACTGTATTAGTTATCAACATGGAATAACAAATCACCTCAAGATTGAGCATCTTCAAAACAACAAATACTTAGTATCTAAGTTTCTGCAGACCCGGAATTGAGGAATGGGTTAGCTAGTCAGGATCTCTCATGAAGTTGTAGTCAAGGTGTCATTTATGGCTGTGGTCATCTCAAGGCTCACCTGGTGCTAGAGAATCCATGTCCACGATGGTTCCCTCACGTAACTGGCAAGTCAGTGCTGGCTACTGGTAGGAGGCCTTAGTTTTCCCCCACTTGCCTCTATACAGGAAAATTCAAGTGTCCTTATGATACGGCGGTTGGTTTTTCCCAGAGCGAATGACCCAAGAGAGGAAGCTACAATGTCTTTTATGACCCACTCTTAGAAGTTAAGCTCTATAATTTCTGCCATATCCTAGTGGTTCCACAGGTCAGTGTGGGAGAAGGCTCCATAAGCACATGAGTAGGATATCAGGAGGTGGGATCACTGGGGCCATCATGGAGGCTATCCACCACAAGGGCTTAAGTCAGAACTTAAAAATGAGACATAGAAAGATGCAAGTCCGCAACACAGGAAGCCAAGGAACTCCCGGGCCTGATTTCGTTATCTCCATGCCCTCACCCTCCATGGCCACCATGGGCACACAGCCCTCCTTCCCCCACATTTAGAATCCTACACGTGAAAAAGCCATGTTACGAACAGATGATTATTCTGGGATAGTGCTGAGAGGTGAGTGACAAATACGCCCTCTACAGAATACCTATCGTTTACAGACGCGTATTTCTTGCAGGCCCCCTAATTAACTCTTGCCTTCTACTGCTCCCCCTTCTCCCACTTAGATCAAAGTGGAAAAAATTAAAATAAAAATAAAACTAGCAAAACGATGCCCTTCCCTTATCCTCCGTTCTTGTTGTCCCCAGGACCTCTCAGCTCCACAAACCAAAGGAGCTTCTCCCTGCAGTTTGGGATTGACTCAGTTAGCAGAATGGTGGAGATCGGTTCACAGCGGACCTCCTTAGGCTAAAGAGCAGGGTCCGTGGTCAAGGTTACTCCTGGGGATGAGCAGGGTCCTTGTGCCGCTCTCAGAAGCAGTGGAGTGTTGGATCAGAGAGCAGGCTCTGGAGCCAGCCTGCCTGGGTGCAGCTGACAGCACTCGGCACACGTTAGCCCTGTGACATTTGCCAATTGACTTAAAATCTATGGGCCACAGTTTTAGTATCTGTACGGTGGTGATAACAGCAGTACTGTCTCCACCAGGTGAGGTGCAAACTAAATTCACTAATCTGCATAAGTGTATGAGGATCTTCACCGTTCTCTTGGCAACCTGACACTCTCCTCATTTCACTAAAGGAGAATCTGATTCCCAGGGAGGGTAAGTGGTTTCTTCCAGGGTAATGCAAATGGCAGAGTGACGCCCAGGACACATGAGTCCCAACTTCAAGACCTGGGGTGGATGCTGAGTTAGTCCAGACAGGTGGTGGGAGAGGAGAACAGCTCTGCTCGGGCAGGAGAAAGGAAAAGTAATGGCAGGATAGTTCCTTTTAAGTCCACTGCTTTTAAAATGGAAAGAATGATGTTGAGAATCCCTTTGCGACAAGCAGCCTGATTGTTTAGGCCATTGAGTTGGTCAAGCTTCCCTTCAAAGGCCAATTCTCCTGGCCAAGAAACGGGCTGAGCTAGAGGGAAAGTGGATTACTGGAACACAGCCATGTTTCACTGTCCCATTTTCTCCTTCATCCATCAAATGGAAAATAACTGCCCTCCATGCCTCCCTTGAATGATGGCTTTTGAAGGATTTACGGTGTTAGTTCCCCTGGCAGGAGTTACAAAATGGTGGTCAAATTCCAGCATCTTCCCCTGGAATGGACCAGAGAGTTTATCTATCTGAACCACCTCATTAAACAGAGGAAGAGACCGAGGTCAAACGTATTATAAAATGGTCTTGATATGATCAAGCAAATAGTGCAGAACCAGGACAAGTGCTAAGGTCTGACTCTGCACACTTTCTTCCTCTCTCACTCAACACTTAACAATAAAAAGAAAAGGATCCTTGTACCCACAGATTAAGTTCACTGGAGAAGGCTCACTCTGATGCTATTGTGCCCTCATGAACAAAGAGCATCGCTGACCCTGGAATCAGCGGCGTGAGGACAACTCATTACCGTGGACCTACTATGTGCCAGGGACGCTGCTACAGGTGCCATACACAGCCTGTGCTCCCCACAAGACTGCAATCTTCACAAAAACAAGAACTCCACCCACCCTTTCTGGCCTTTGTGTTATTAGCCCTCACCCAGGGCTTGACATGTAGTAGACATTCAATAAAGAGGTTGAGTCAATGAATAATCTCACTTAAATCTAAGAAACCAGTTGAGTACTGAGTTCAAAATGAGAAAACTGGGTCTCAGCTTCATTGAATGCTTTGCCCAAACCATTCAGGGTATAAATGTGGGAACTAAGTGTAACTGTGGGAACTAGGTGTAATTGTGTGACCTTCGGAAAGAGGAAGTCCTTCGGAGGTCTATTGTAATGTAGAAGTAAGATTGCTTCGGATCCAACAAAAACAGAGCTGTTGGTACATAGGTCCTTTTGAAGTGCTTTGGGGGTTAAATATGTCCCCCGATCAGTTATGTTGGCTCTGCCTGTTTGCTCAGCAAATCTGTTGACCATGGACGGGAGAACCATGGGACTGTGGTCGGCACGACTGTCAGATTTCAGTCCCTGAAGTCCAAAGTAACCAGGGTCTCATATTCCATAAACTCCAAGTGGTTGGTCTGACAGACTCTCTTCATCGGTTTCAGCCAATTATGTGAAATTGAGTATAATATAGTTGAAATAATAATAAATAATAGTGATATACTAACAATTACAAGCTGCCAGCCACTGTTCTAGGGGCTTCACGTGTATCGCTTCATTTCATCCTCACAACAAACCTAAGAGGTAGGTGGTTATTATTATCCCCATTTTACAGATGAGGCAACTAGAGAAGGGAGAAATAGTTAAGCACCACAGACCAACTACGTCTAAATGCTGACTCTGCTTCTTCTTGTCTGACATTGTTGTCCTAGTGAATGGATGGGTAGGTGGGTGGATGGGTGGATGGACGGATAGAGGGATGGGTGAGTGAAAGAATGGAAAGACACAGGAAGCAACCAAGGGAGTATCACTGCTACGGACACAGTCTCTGAGTACCCAACTGAATCCATAATTCGCAGTGTGGATGACAGCTGTGTGGGCTGAGTCATGCTGGATCGTTGGGGAGGCCAAGAACGGTAGTTACGTACGCAGGCTCTCAAGTCAGATAACGCCCATCCATATGGCAGCTCCACAACTTACAAACTGTTTGCCCTCGCGCGTGATTTCTCTGAGCCTCAATTTCTCTCTCTGTAAGATGGGGAAACACATCATCTGCTCAAAAATCTGTACGAGGATCAAATATTATACTGGCACGTAGTAGGGGCTCAGTAAATGTATGTCGAAAGGATGCATAAATGAGTCAACAACACAATGGCATCCCACATATGAAAGAAAGCCAGGATCCAGTGGGTGTCTCCTGTGTTACGGTTTGAGCTACCAAATCTACAAAATACCCCAAATGCAACAAAACCGTGAAAGTCTCCAGATTTATATTTTAAACCCTCATGCACATCATTGGGCATGGAACTGAAATGCTCTCCCTTCGCTTACCTTTAATTCATCAGAATGAACTAACTGCTAATTGTGATCCACAAAGCCAGGTAATCTTCCTAATCCTTTGTATCTTTGAACTGCAGATTTCCACTTTGCCAAAAACAAGTGCATTTCTCAAGACAGTGATGGGAGTCGGGAGAAAAGCATTTCACTGAGAGACTGCAAGGTTAAAGACAAGGTGTTAGCCTTTCTGGGTTTGCTACTTCTATTTAACCCATGCACTTGACCTAGGGAGATGGCATCTCCTAGCACTTAAACGGGCAGCCTCCATCCCCACGGTCATGGACTTGTGAGTAGTGGGTTTATCTGGGTCTCCTAGGAGGAGCTCCACCAACTCCTGGGTAATAACTATGCACCAGCTGGAAAAACAAGATCATTTTAAAGCCTTTCTAGCCTTCATCTTCTCTAGAATATACACCAAAAAGTGGTTCCCCATATTCCCTTGAAGCTCTTTAAAAGCACACATTTCCCTATCAAAGAGAGGATGAAAAGGATGTTCATGTTGGAAGAGTGATGCTGTACATATAGATCAGTACTTAGCAAGATGAAGGGGAAGCTGGGTGGTGTAGACATAAGCCACACTCCCTTCCTTGAATCACCGCCCCCCCCCCCATTTCTCTCATCTCTGACATGGAAAGATGAAACAAATGAAGGCCCAGGAAACTCATTCCAGGAAGCTTTGGGGAGAATAAAACTGGGACACCAAGAAGATGTCAAAGGAAAAATAAAAGGAACAAAAAGGAAGCTTTTGTAGAATTTAAAGTACAGTGTAATAAAAAGAATGGCCATAATGTCTCTGGAAAGGAGAGGGGACTGAAGCCACGTGTCCGTGTTGGACCTTGGAAAGGGACTGGGAGCCAGACGAAAGGGAAAAGGGTGGAGGGTGTATGTCTGCCCGGATGTAAGGAGGGAGGCATGGGCTCGAAGATGTGGGGAAGGGTGAGAAGATGGAGGTTCTGCTCACTGTACTGGTGATGGCCACACCGGGACCGTCCTCACCATGTTGTCCAGCCAGAGTTTCTCAATGGCATTAAGCTTCAGATCCTGAGCCCTTTCTGAGGAGCTGTGGTCTATATCGTGTCCCCCAAACATGCACTGAATGTTTATGTCCCCTCAAAATTCATGTGTTGAAGCCTAATCCACAGTGTGATGTATTTGTTGTTTGTTTATTTATTTAGGCTGCGCCAGGTCTTGGTCGCGGCATGCGGGATCTTCGTTGCAGCATGTTTTTAGTTGTGGCATGTGAGATCATTTCAGCTGCGGCATGCGGGCTTCTTAGTTGAGGCATGCAGACTCTTAGTTGCAGCATGCGTGTGGGATCTAGTTTCCCGAGCAGGGATGGAATCCAGGCCCCCCTGCATTGGGAGCGTGGTTTCTTACCCACTGGACCATGAGGGAAGTCTCCCACGGTATGTATTTGGAGGTGGGGTTTGGGGGAGGTAATTAGGTTTGGCTGAGGTCATGGGGGTGGGGCCCCCACAATGGGATTAGTGTCCTGACAAGGGAATGAGGAACTTAGAGCTCTCCTTCCACCAGGTGAGGTACAATGAGAAGTCAGCTATCCGCAACTCAGAAGAGGAATCTCACCAGAACTCGACAGCACTGGCACCATGATCTTGGACTTCCAGCCTCCAGAAGAGTGAGAAATAAGTTTCTGTTGCTGATAAGCCACCTTGTTTATGGTATTTATTTTTAGATAACCCCCCAAATTCACATACTGAAGCCCTAACCTCTAGTATTTCAGAATGTGAATTTATTTGGAGAGGGGGCCTTCAAAGAGGTGATTAAGTTAAATGGGGCCATTAGGGTGGGCCCTAATCCAATCTGACTGATATCCTTATAAGAACAGATTTGCAAGAAGAGATACCAGAAGCAAGCACACAGTGGAAAGACCTGTGAGGACACAGGGAGAAGACAGCCGTCTGCGAGCTAAGGAGAGAGGAGGAAGATACCAACCTTGCTGACACCTTGATCTTGGAATTTCATCCTCCAGAACTATAAGAAAACAAATGTCTGTGGTTTAAGCCACCTGTGGCTTAAATACCTGTCTGTGGTATTTTGTCATGGCAGGACTAGCCAAGTAATGAACGAGGCTCAACAAATCAACATGGAAGAATGGCAATGAACAGCTCTGGTGTTACCAGAGGCCCAGGCGATTCTTGTTTATGTGAAGTCGATGGCATTGTGGGGGCCACTGGAGGGTTCTAAGCAGGGATTCATATTTCCTTTTATAACAATCTTCACCAACTGTTATGCTTTATAGTATTTACAATAATCATCAATTTTATATATAAATTATACACTCTTGGGACTTCCCTGGTGGTGCAGTGGATAAGACTCCACGTTCCCAATGCAGGGAGCCCAGGTTCGATCCCTGCTCAGGGAACTAGATCCCACATGCATGCCTCAACTAAGAGTTGGCATGCCACAACTAAGGAGCATATGAGCCGCAACTAAGGAGCCTGTCTGCTGCAACCGAGACCCAGCACAACCAAATAAATAAATAAATAAATTATACACTCTTATGAGCATAAAATGGCTCACTTATTATAGGTTTCCTCACTAAACTATAAGCTCCATGAAAGTAGAGACCATGCCTTTTCCTGTTTACCTTTGAAGCCTTAGCTTCCAAATGGCATAATGGCAGCCTGTCACATGGTAGGAACGCAATATGTATTGAACGACTAAATGAACAGACTCAGAAATGAATGCACTCTGACAGGAGTCTGAATGACAGATTAAAAGATGGGGATCTGAGAATCTTACACAATATAATCCAAATGAAAGGATTTTGGCCCAAAATATAATGGTCAAGGTCACTGTGGGAAGGGGGGAACAGGAAAAGACTCTGGAAAGAATTTCCTGGAAATGGGAGTAAGTAGGCAGTAGACGGGTCCAGAGGATTTCATGCCCACAGCCTGTCTGTATAAATAAAGCTTTATTGGCACACAGCCACAGCCATTCATGTATATATCACCTAAGGCTGCTTTCTCACTACGAGAGCAGCGCTGACTACTTGTGACAGCATCCTATGGCCTGAGTACCCCAAAGACTGACCATCTATCTAGCCATTTACAGAAATTATTTGCTGACCCCTGATAGAGGGGCTCGTTTAATTCTCTGCCGTTTTACAAGTTATACTGAGTTCAGAGAAAGTAGCAAATGGTGACTTTTCTGCCAGCATATGACTAATTGAAGCAAAGGAAGAACGAAATGAGGGGTTTCTGACTTGCAAACTTGCCAGCATGTACTGGTGGCCACACAGTGCACGGGTGTGGGAATGTCTTACAGAGAGAAGCCCAGGAAAATACAACGAAGTCTTGGCTTCTGAATCCACAAAGCACCCCCAACACACAATCTGCCTGGAGCAAAACGAAGTGAGCAAACTCATGACCACAGTGGCTGTGAAATTCTGTGATGGAGAATAATAGGGACTCAGCAGAAACTGTAACTGATGGAACAGTCCAAGAAAGACATTACAGGACTCCAGCTATGTTGCCATTACCATCAGCAGGCTCCGAAAGCTCCAGTTCTCAAGCATTAAGGGAATTTGTTGATATTGTTCCAGAACCACTTCTCACAATAGCCAAAACGCTACGAGAGGAAAAAGCCAGAAAAACAAGGCAGAAACAGCAGTGGGGATCTGGCAGGAGGCAGGCAGAGGGCTTCAGTGTCAGCGAGAGTCGTAAGCCTCCAGGATGGCAGGACCTTGAAATCACAAAGTTGAAAAGGCACTGCAAAAAGTCCTCCAATTTCTTGCCCAGGCTGCAGCCAGAGAGGGCCGCTTTCAGTTTATCAACAATGATGATGTTCTTAACAATCTCCTTAAGGACCAGGGTGATCATGGAAGGCACAGGCTGTGCAGATACAACACTCAGATTAGGAAGGCTGTGATGCACGGTCAGTCTCACCCTCGCCAGTCCTTTTCAAGGAGAACTGCACCCTGAACCTCAGCTGTGCGCAGACTCAGATACAAATCCCAGCTAAGTAGGGCACAGATGCCCCGCAGAGGGGTCCCCAGCCTCCTACGGTCAAAGCATTTATATTCTGAGCGCTCAGGTTTCCCCGTCTCCTCTTCCAACACAGAGCAAAGAGAACTGGAGAGGTAGTGACCAGGCTCCCTTGAAAGTCTATGCATCATTTCTGCATTGTTACTGGACCTGGGAGCTGGATCCAGATGACCTTGGTTCGAATCCCAGGTAAACTGAGGTGGTTATTTCGTATGTCTGTGCTCTGTTCCTTCAGCAGTAAAACGAATGAATGTAATAAGGGAGTCTTCCTCCAGAGTTTGTTTTGCAGATTAACTGATTTAACAGTTGCAAAAACACTTTGAATGTGGCTGGGCTCCTAAGAGGCACCCTGTAAGTATTAATTATCATTCTTTGATTTATCTGAAGTTGAAGCACTCAGGTAAGTGGGGCTCTGTGCTGAGCACCTTCCATTCATTATCACATGTATTCCTCCCAGCCACACTATGAGACAAAGGCATCACCGAGATTTCACAGATCAGGGACACGATTTGTTCGGAGGCCCACAGCCAGTTAGCAGCGGACCCAGAAATGGAAGATTCCATGGCCTGTCTGGTTTGAAGCCCACGAGGAGGACAACTCAGTGCCATGCTGCTATGATCAAGACACCCACAGTCCTGGGAGCCTTCCTTCTTAGTCCAAAACACAAGCCTAGAGGGTGAAACACACCCACCCCTGGAAGTGGAGGGCAGAAAAGGACATGGTTAAAGCACGTGAGCCGATTCCCACGACCAGGGTGTTAACCCCAGCAGACAGCTGCTACTGGCCGCGTAAGCCAGGAGCTCTTCATTCCCAGTCTTCTCCACTCGTGCCTGCCTCTGCCTGTAAAGGCTCGGGAAAAGAAGACAGATACTTCCCTCTCCAGATTTAACCTCTAGTTTAAACAGCCACGCCACCTTGCTTTGGCTAATGAAATAAAAGAGGAAATATTCTACGAGGCTTCTGCAAAGATTTTTTTTGTCTTTGTTATAAAGGAACTGACAAGGGAGGTGAATGGTGGGGGCTGACCTTCCCATTCCCTCCTCCCTGAACACAGACGTAACGTCTGGAGCCTTGGTCATCATATTGTGACATGAAGCACGAAGACCTTAGCTAAGGATGGCAAAGAAGAACTTTATCTGGAAAACAGAGAGTTGATCCCTTTTCTTAAGTATGAAGGAAGGAAAAAAAAAAGTGAAGAACTCATTAGCCCCAGGTAATGCTACCATTAAGTAGCAGTTGAAGTCACCACCTTTGGTCAAGTCTACTATTACTTAGAGCTGACAGTAGTCTGGGTGACACTGCAAAGGCAGGTCAGATCTGCAGGATACTAAGTACTCACCGTGAAGCAGGGAGTGTCCAGGTGCAGGGGACACATCCTCTGGGATATCAGTTCTCATTTGTAAAAAGGAAATAAAGTCAAATATCAGGAGAGATCCCTTTCGATTTGGAGATTTTGACTTTTTGCAACGAGGAACTAAATGAAAAGGATTTGAACAGCAGTGTGACGTGATAAAGGCAGAAAATACATATGGAAATTACCAGACAAGTCAGTTAAAGCTGGCTTCAGAACTGACTGGTGACTCTCTCTTGCTTTTTGAACTCCTGTTAAGGTATGCAAATGAAACGTTAACCAACACCCTATTTCTACACATACCTCACTTAATCCTCAAGCGAACCCTACGAAATGAGTAAAGGTTACTCTACTCAACAAAAGATAAAGTTCAGACCTCAAAAGTCTAAGTCACTCCAGGACCTCCCAGCCAACTGTGATGGTGTTGGGATCCACGCCCAGGCCTGACCCCTTCTGTAAGTGATGGTTACAATGACCTTGTTCCCCGAACCTTCTCAAAACCAGCAACTCAACCACAATGATCTTCTCTCCATCGCATTCAACCACCAGGGTGGGAGAGAGTCGCTAATAACCGCCCACCTAGAGCAGCGTGACTCATGTGGCTGTCATCTTGCTCCAGTGACACAGACCATCATGGAGCTGCTGGCCCTCTCTCAGAAACCTGAGTCACCTTCGCGGCCAGCTGAGCTCATTTTCCAAGGTTGGCTTGATAGATGCAAACAGTAACAGTAATAATGAAGTATATCCATCCAATGTAAATACTACCAGAAACAAAGGGAAAATATATAAATATATGTGGTGCTTCAATTATCTTTTGTCCTGTACGCTGATTTCTACTTTCTCATACACAAAGACCACTTGGGGACAACACATTTGTTCTATTCCTCTTGGCATTTGTTCTTGGATTCGTCGCTTTGCGGAAGGAAGGCTTTCCTGTTTGGTAGAGCAAGTTACATCCAACTTCTTTCAAGGATTCAAGAGGGTGGGGATTAAGGCCCCAGTGCTCTGCAATAAATTAACTCATCTCCAAGGGAGTCAGTTTTACTGTTAAACACATATTTGCAATGAGAGTCAGGGAAGAACTACAGAGCTGTGCGTTCTGAAGCCTCCTCCTGAGGGCCTGTAGGTCTAGAATGCTGCCCCGGACACAGGGCAGAAGTGGGCAGTGTGAAATCCTGGGCAACTAAGTGAGTCTCTGGACCCCATCCCCTGATGCAATCCGAGTACCTCTTCTCTCCCACTGTCTATATAGGAATTTTTAACTCAACTTCCTTTGAAAAAACAGGGCGTTGGTGCCATTTCATGAGTAAGTGGGTGCATTTCCCTAGAAAATGCTAAGGAGTTAGCCATCCAGCCAGGAGCAGCATGTGACACAAAGAAGCTAGGTGGGTCAAAATGCAGAAAGAGGAGGGGGAATCCTGAGCACATCTGGATGTGGGCCTAGATTGGGCAAAGTCACTACCCAGCCAGCCTGCCTGAGAATTTCACCTACAGCCTCTCCAGTGGTTCTGGGTGGTCGGGATCTAAAGTTTGTTCTACTTATCCAAAAATTAACTACTGGTAGACCATTTACATCACATTGTTAAAATAATTGAGAGAGCAAGAAATAACAATAAATTGTGTGTGACCCAGCCCACAAGTACCTACTTCCGTGTTAAAAACAAAGTTGAAGATTGCAAAGTCCTAAGAAGAAGGATCTGTCCCTGAATTTTTGGTCAAAAGAGCACATATTTAGGATGTCCTTTATCAGGTTCTGTTGCTAAACAGATTGGAGGAAGGAGAAATAGAAAAGAGGGCGTCACTAGCTTCAAATTCCTTAAAATCTAATGGGGGTAAAAAGGCCGATTATCAACTAATCAGAATTCAAGGCAGAACCCACACGGTCTGGGTGGTGAGAGAGGAGAGACAGATCCAGCCAGGAGTTAGAAAAGGGAGAGACAGTTGAATCAGTGAATTCGAAGAGGGTGAGAGAGGATTACAGCAGGAAAGGCGGGGCTGGGCTTCTCAGATAGAGCAAAGATCCATTATAACAAGTTATGAAGCCAAAATGAAGTGAGAAAAGCACAGAATCCCAGTTCCACCACCTCCTGAAGGCATAGTCTGCGCCTCAGCTCCTCCGTGTAAAGTGGTGGTGAGGATGCAGCAGCGTAGCTCACCCTGCATGATTCCCAGAGCATCACGGTGGCTCTAAAATACTGAGGTCCTTTAACCTAGCAGCAGTTCTGGGAGCCTCAGGAGAAAGAGGAAGCAGCCGGTGTGGGCATCTCTTTCAGGGAGGGAGTTAATAAAGAGAAGGAGACGTAGGATGGGAATCCGAGATGTAGCAGAAGAGAGGGAAATTTCAGGAGAAGGGGACGTGAGCTTGACTCCTAAGCAGTTCTGAGGAGAAGGGTCCCTTGGAAAGAGATCTTAAGATGTGAAGAAAGGCCCACTGGTTGAGAAACTCTTTGAGGAGAGATTACAACAACAGTAACGACAGCAATAATCAACACGTCTCGGGCAAGGAAAAATAGCAAGTTTTATGCGACACCCTCAAATTGTCTGACCTCATTTAATTTGCTCTAAAATTATATCGCGTAAGTAATTACCACCTATTTTCACAGACAAGGAGACAAAGACTCAGACAGCTTACATAGCTGGATTTACTCATTCCTTCATCAGCTAGTATTTGACTAGATAATGAAATGAAGACGTAAGATGGACACCATCCCTGACGTCAAGAATGCGGCAGGCAGCATGGAGGACAGTACAGGTGACTAACACATCACCAAGCAAAGGTCAGCCAAGTGGATATGGGAGGAGTTCCTGATGCTCAGGGGGGGTTCCCTTTCCCTCCTGAGACGGGAATGGACAGCTCCTCAGTCTGCTGGTTTAGCCCCTAGGGTGGGGCTCATCAAATAGCCCCACTCTCAGATCCAAACTTGCAGAGAAGGACTTCTCAACAGCCTGCCCCCATGGGGCACACAGTGCGCCCCGTAGAGCGAGTCCCACTTGCACCTCTGAGCCCCCTGGCCTCAGGGACACCCACAGGCAGGGACCCTGTCCAGTGTCTTCTAAACACGTGAAGAGTCAGCCTTAGAATTCAGGCTTAGGGCAATGCTCTGAGAAAGGAGGGAAGGTAGACAGGAGGTTTTTGCTGAAGCTACACTGCAATTCTGAGCTGGAAAAAAACAGAATGGAACCATTTCAGGAGAGTCTGCCATCACCCCAGCAGAGATCCTTGGGGCTGGATGGCAGTGGGCCTGGTGCCCAGAACGCTAGAAAAACAAGCCGGAGCACATTCTCATGGAAAATGCATCCAAACATTTCGTCCCACTGCATTAAGTTCCTAGGCTGCAACACATGCCGTTCTAGGCCTGGGATACAGCAGTTAAAATGACAAGACACAGTCTCTTTTCTAGTGGGCGCTTAGAATTTACCCCGCCATAGTATAACACTTTAGTGACTGCAGAAAAATACGTTCGGAAGTTGGGGAAAACTTGGCTGGACTCATTGTTTAAAGAACAATTAATAAGGAAACAGTACCGAGCTGGAATAACAAGCTTCGGGGAAATTTTGCAGTTAAGAAAATTAGAGGCTGCAGTTTCAGGGGCCAAACTGTCAAGTTGAATGCAGGGAAACACAAACTGAGCCAGGCCCTCACAGCATCCAAGTAAATATGGGGGCAGCATGTGGGGTGTCCTGAAGGGGGGAAAGGAAGGTAGGAGCACTGATGAAAGTTGTCTATATAAGGTGTTTTACACCCAAATGCCATCTGTCAATCACCCTTTGTGAGCCTTTCCTAGTAAATGGTTATGAAGCTCTGGCTCTGTGCCTGGAACTACGCTAGGATCTTTCTGACACATCTCATGTAATCTTCACCTTCCTCTGAGGGGTTAATCATATCCCCAATTTACAGATGCAGTAATTGGGGTTACACAGGGTTAAGGACTTTGCCTTAAGATCACATGGTAAGTAAGAGGCAGGGTTACAAGAGGAACTCAAGGCTGTCCGTTTCCAGACACTACCTTGTTCTTTTCACTGAGACCTTGTTCTCTCCCTGCGTTGAGCAGCATCTCTGAACTCCTCTTCCAGGCTCGTGGGTCTGTTCTAACCAGCATCAAATACAATCTCCACTCTTTGGGGCTCATCTGGACGTTGTCACTGGAGCACTGTGCCTCTTCCCAGCTAACTCTTCACTTAATGAAGCCACCTACAGCCAGTGGAAGGAAGTCCAGCTGTGCAAACAGCCAAGCCTCTGTCCTCTCACCTGTGTCTGGCCTTGCGCCTAGCCTGCAGCTCAGCCCTCGCTCACCTGGCCAGGGGAAAGTAAAGCTCCTCCAAGTCAAGGAGAAGAGGGACTGCTCCCTGTCCTTAGCACCTCTTTTCTAGCACAGAGACTATGACAGGTCAAAGCAAGCAAGAGAGCTGCACTGTGACCCACTTAAAGAGACTGGGTCAGAATCTCGGTCAGGAGTGAGAATTAGGTCAGTGCTAGTCGGAGACTGAAGTACACCCGAAGATAAGATGGGAAAGGCCTGTGAAGAAGCCAGAGGAGGAACTAACACATAGCAAAGGGCAGTGTGATCAGGTGGGCAGGGGAGTCTAGAGTTTGTATAAGGTTCACAGCATGGAGGCTGCCATCAGAATGCCCACTGGGTGAGGCTTTATACTAGAAGTTGTTCACTTATGTTTCCTCGAGAAATAATGGATGAACAACTGAGTTAAAAAACTAAAATAAGAAGGCAGTTGTGCCTTTTACAAGATGAGAGGTAATGGCAAATTAATACATCTATGCCAGTGCAACTAGACTGGGTTATAAGAAACCTTTCTGTCTTTAAAGCTACTAGTTAACTATAATCTAATGCTGGGATGTTTTGTTAATTTATTCTAGTTCAGGAGATGAGACAACGTCATTTTCTTTCTTTCTTTTTTTTTTTTTTTTTTTTTTTTTTTTTGTGGTACGTGGGCCTCTCACTGTAGTGGCCTCTCCCGTTGCGGAGCACAGGCTCCGGACACGCAGGCTCAGCGGCCATGGCTCACGGGCCCAGCCGCTCCGCGGCATGTGGGATCTTCCCGGACCGGGGCACAAACCCGTGTCCCCTGCATCGGCAGGTGGACTCTCAACCACTGCACCTCCAGGGAAGCCCGACAACGTCATTTTTGCATCAATCCCTGTTGATAAGTTTCTTCTTCCTTGATAAGGATGGTGTGACAAATTTATATAAGCCTTGCTTTGATGATTCAGGATCAGGCAGTTGTGTCATCAGTGAAACATTGCCTATTACAGTAAATATGTATTAAGGAGGTGTGATAAAGTGGGAAGAACGGAAGCCAATCCCAGGACTAAAGACGGTGAAAAAGTATTCTTCCTGGTTCTTTTCCAAAAATCTATCTCCTCACTCAAAAGGCAAACTCCAAGTAAGTCCTTGGTCACGAAAGTTCTACGTAATCCTTGTCTTCCCCTAGTTTTGACTGAAGATTCTATCTGGCTTATGCCATAGACCTGCAGAAGTACTCGAAAAACATAGTCTGATTCACTATCTGCTACCTTATATTAGTGGCTAATCAATTTAACCCTGGTGTTCACCTAAGGGTGAACAGAACTAAAATCGTTAAAATTGCAAAACATATTTAGAGTATCCCTGAGGCACTACTGCTGAAATATTTAACCCAAATTTATTCAAGCCCCCAGAACTGTGCTATCCAATATTATAGCACCAGACATGTGCTCTGATACTTCAAGTTCAATTAATTAAATACAAGTAAAAACTCATTTCCTTAGTTTTACTAACCACATTTCAAGTGTTCAATAAATACCTGTGGTCAATGGTTACCACACTGAACAACATATATAGAACATCTTCATCACACAAAGTTCAACTGAACAGTACTGCCTGAGACCTAACTTTTAGTGTTTCTGAAATACAAGGGAGAGAGAACCAAGGTAAATGATGTTACTAGAAAACAGACAACTCCACCATGTGGGAATTTTTATAACACAACTGGCCTCTCCCCTCAGTCAATGAATGAGTAGAAGGTTGGGAAGAGAAATTTGAAGGACTCTGCTAGATCACATCAGGTAGCTATGCAAAGTTCAGACTCTAACTACGTGGTATAACTTGCTAGTAGCAGTGAGACATGTCACTCTCTCTGACTGAGACTAAATTCTTTAACTGGGGTGTGTGTGTGTGTGTGTGTGTGTGTGTGTGTGTGTGTGTGTGTGTGTGTGTGTGTGTGTGTGTGTGTTTGTGTTTTCTGTTTTCAACAGCCAGGCTACTTAAGAGTCTATTCTTCAACCAAACCACCAGAGAGGCTATTTCTAGCACACATCTGTTGTCTTATGAGAGCTCAAGTTTTACTCTCTTAACCTTAAACCACTTTTCTTATTTCAAATTTAGACCTTGATCCAGCAACTAAATATCAAGTATTGCCACTCATCTCTGCCTACCAATCAGTTTGTTCACTTTCCACAAAACAACCCTCTTTGTATTATAATGGTATTTGTTTGCAGATCGGAATGCTTTATTACATTTTCTTGCATTGTTTAAAATAAATAAATGGAAAATGGAGAAAATAAATATGCTAATATTAGCTGCAATGCAATTAATACAAAGATGGGGAGAATATAAATTAGACTAAACCTCTTCAGTCTGGCTCGAATGCCTATTGAAAGTAAGCTGTTTGGTTATATGTTTAATTCTAAAGAAACATTTAAAGAATTAAAAGTCTATAAAATATTGGTAAGGCACTTCCATGGTGGCACAGTGGTTAAGAATCCGCCTGCCAATGCAGGCGATACAGGTTTGAGCCCTGGTCCGGGAAGATCCCACATGCCGCGGAGCAACTAAGCCCGTGCGCCACAACTACTGAGCCTGCGCTCTAGAGCCCGCGAGCCACAGCTACTGAAGCCCATGCGCCTAGAGCCCATGCTCTGCAACAAAAGAAGCCACCACAATGAGAAGCCCGCGCACCGCAACAAAGAGTAGCCCCCGCTCACTGCAACTAGAGAAAGCCCACGTGCAGCAACAAAGACCCAATGCAGCCAAAAATAAATATATAAAAGATAAATAAATTTATAAAATGAAATAAATAAAACATTGGTAAGATATTGCTGACAATTATATAGCCAAAAGGTGAAGTGTTATAAGGAAAGAAATAGATTTTAAAACGTTATGAGAGTCCATATCAATAAAATATTCCATTGATCCCTGAGAGAATTTCATAGTCTTACAAATCACCTCATAGAGATACAGCTTTTTTCAGACCCTTAATCAAGAGAATTAAAATACCAGACTTGTTCTTCCTTCTGTCAACTTAAAAAAATAATCCGTATAAAGCAGAAATCAATATTGTATTGATTGGATTGGATTGGATTAAAACAAGACATCAGTGGAGAAAATCAATGAAACCAAAAGCTGATTCTTTGAAAAGATCATTAAAATCAATAAGCCAATAGCCAGGCTAACTAAGAAAAAAAAAAAGATAAAGGACACAAATTACTAACAAGAGAAGGAAAGAGGGGACATCACTACAGAGTCCATGGACGTAAAAAGAATAATAAGAGAATACTATAAACAACTCCTTGGGCTTCCCTGGTGGCGCAGTGATTCAGAGTCCACCTGCCGATGCAGGGGACACAGGTTCGTGCCCCGGTCCGGGAAGGTCCCACATGCCACAGAGTGGCTAGGCCCGTGAGCCATGGCCGCTGAGCCTGCGCATCCAGAGCCTGTGCTCCGCAACGGGAGAGGCCACAACAGTGAGAGGCCCGCGTACCGAAAAAAAAAAACAACAACTCCTTGCCTACAAATTTGATAACCTAGATGAAATGGACCAATTCCTTGAAAGACACAGTCTGCCAAAATGCACACAAGATGAAACAGACGGTCTAGATATGCCTATATCTATTAAAGAAATTGAATCAATAATTAATAACATTTCAATACAGAAAACACCAGGCCCAGATGGGTTCACTGGTGAATTCTAACAAACATTTAAGGAAGAAATTATACCAATTCCCTACAATATCTTTCAGAAGATAAAAACAGATGGAATACTTCCTAATTTATTCTTTGAAACCCACATTAGTTTAAAACCAAAACCAGACAAACACTTTACAAGAAAACTACAGACCAATAATTTTCATGAATATAGATGCAAATATCCTCAAAACAAAATATTAACAAATTTAATCCAACAATGTATAAAAAGAATTATACACCACAACCAACTGGGATTTAACCCAGGTATGCAAGGCTGGTTCAACATTAAAAAATCAATTAAAGTAACCCATCACATCACCAGGCTAAAGAAGAAAATCACATGAATATATCTTTAGATGCAGAAAAAGCGTTTGACAAAATTCAACACCCATTCATGATAAAAACAAAAAACTCGGGCTTCCCTAGTGGCGCAGTGGTTGAGAGTCCGCCTGCCGATGCAGGGGACACGGGTTCGTGCCCCGGTCCGGGAAGATCCCACATGCCGCTGAGCGGCTGGGCCCGTGAACCATGGCCAAATAGGAAGGCTCAAAACTGTCAAAATGTCAGTTCTTCCCAAAATGCTATGCAGATGCAACGAAATCTTAATCAAAATCTCAGCAAGTTATTTTGTGGATATTGACAAGTTGATCCTAAAGTTTATACACAGAGTCAAAGGATCCAGACTAGCCCACATGATACTATAGAAGAACAAATCTGTAGGACTGAGATTACCCAAATTCAACACTTACTAAAAAGCTACAGTAATCAAGACAGTGTGCCTTGGCAAAAGAAGAAACAAATGGACCAAAGGAGCAGAATAGAGAGCCCAGAATAGACTCAACTTTTGACAAAGGAGCAGAGGCAACGCTATGGAGAAAAGGTAATCTTTTCAACAAATGGTACTGGGACCACTGGACATCCTCATGCAAAAAAAAAAAAAAAAAAAAGAGTGAGAGAGAGAGAATCTAGACACAGGTCTGGGGAGAGGAGGAAATGAGGAGACAAAACAAAGGGTACAAGCTTTCAGTTATAAGAAGAAGAAGTGCTAAGGCTCTAATCTACAGCATGGTGACTACAGTTAATAATAAATTATTTTATGTATGCTTGAAAGTTGCTGAGAGTAGATCTTAAGCATTCTCACCACAATAAAAGAAATACATGTGTATCAAATCATCATGCTGCATACTTTATATATGTACAATTATATTTGTCAATTATTCCTTAATAAACTTGGAAAAAAAATTAACTCAAAATGGATCACAGACCTAAATGTAAAACAGGAAACTATAAAGCTTCTAGACCTTAACATTGGAGAAAATCTATATGACCTTGGGTTTTGTGATAACCTTTTAGATACAACCCCAAAGGCATGATCCATGGAAGAAAGAATTGATAAATGGGACTTCATTAAAAGTAAAAATTTATGCTCTGTGAATGCCAGTGTCAAGAGAATGAAAAGACAAGCCACAGACTAGGAGAAAATATTTGCAAAAGACGTATCTGATAAAGGATTGGTATCCAAAATATATAAAGAGCTCCTAAAACTCAATAATAAGTAAACAAGCAACCCAATTAAAAAAGGGCCAAAGATCTTAACAGATACTTCACCACAGAAAGTATACAGAGGGCAAATAAGCATATGAAACGACATCACATACAAATTAAAACAGCAGTGAGCTACCAATATACCCCTATTAAACAAGAGAACACTGACAACATCAAATGCTGGTGAAGATGTGAAGCAACAGGAACTCTCATTCACTGTGGGTGGGAATGCAAAACAGTACATCCAAAAAACAGCTATAAGCACCTTTCTTGAACAATTGGGGAATTATGAATGTGGAATATACATTGAATGGTATTATGGCAACTTTCTTCAGTGCGATGATGTCATTCAAGTCGCACTGGAGAATATATTTTCCTAAGCAAGCATGCTGAGGATCTGAGTTGTATTGTCTTGAAATCTGCAGCTTATTTTCAAATGACCTAGAAAAATATGCATATATTCATATGCAGATAAAGCAAACATTCCAGCAGGTTAACAACTGCCAAATCTAGGTGTAGAAAATGTGGTTTTCATCATGCCTTTCTTCAATTTTTCTGGATGATTGAAAATGTTCATAATAAAATTTTTGTGACACAGCATCCCCATGGAATTTACAGAACCTGACGTGTCAAAACTCTAAGGCAGTTTGTATTTGAAAGCCCTTTTTGCTTTTTTTTCTACCTAGTAATGGAAGACTTCCATTCTTTTAACACTGTTTTATTTACGTGTGTCAAGAAGATCAAATGAGAGAAATAACTATATTGTACCTTGTGACTCACCAGCTTTTCACTTTTTATGACTCGTCATCCATGGACAGAAGAAAGCTTGCACATTTTACTAACGTGAAATTTTCAACAAACTTCTCCCAGTCCCAAAGGAATAGATTTCATTATGATCCTGCTTCAATGGCCTCCTTTTTTCTCTTCCTCCTTCCACTCTTTCTTTTCCTCTGTGTTGAAATTTACATGCACTATTTAAGTTTGCCCTTAAATACCAGATTTCATTTCTCCTGCATCGATCACAACTTGCTTTTGATTCAGCCAGCTCTAACAAGAAAGCTTTGTCTTAAACTCCAAAACTTAAAATGAATATATACATATATAAGAAAATTATTTGAATTGAAAATTAGAATTGTTTCTCCACGTCAAGAAGAGCCAAGGAAAACAGAAAGTAATCAAGTTCCTGGAATTAAGGAATTCCATGACAAAAGGTTAAAAAGCAACTGGCATGATTAGACACAGGAAAGGGAAGACAAGGACATTTTTAGAGTAACTCGGAACCGGGCACTTCTCGGAACAGACCCAAGTAGCACAGGTGGCAGCTAATTTAATACAAAACCTGGGTGCTAACTGGGTACCTTGAGAAGGGAAGGTGTATCTATCTGGCACACAAGACCCTGCACATCTTAGGAACTGGGTGGGGGGATTGGCAAGTAGGAAGAGAAGTGTCAGGGAAAGAAGAAAACGTTGAGCCCATGCATTAGAAACGGACAATGGACTCATCCTGAAACCGAGACATGGCTACAGAGCCCTCCAGAACTTCAAGTATCAGAGATTCCTCAGTTAATCATGTAACTTCATATGTCTTGAGGCAAGTTATCATGGCAGGAAAAAGCTGGGATTGGAATAGGCAGATATAATCTCTCTAAATCTTTATGCTAATGCTACCTAATATCATTGGGGGAAGAAGGATGGGAATTTCATCCACTGGCTTTTTAACAGGCTCGGGTGACAGTCTGTAACCTAGAGCTCCAAGCGTACCCTACAAGTGGCAGCATTCATTGGAAAAACATAACAGCTGCCATGCAAGTGGCACAACCCCCGACGTGTATTCATTGACACCTTTAGTTATTAATTCAACCCCTAGGATGTGATGGGGTGCACAGGAGGGGCTGTAGTCCCAGAGGTTAGCACATGGAGCATGAAAGCTAAGGAAATAACCACAGAAATAAATGGAACATTACGGCAAGTGCTATGAGTGATATAATACTTGAGCTGAAATCTGAAAGAAAGACATGGGAAGAAGCCAGTATATCTCAGGCAGAGGCCAGTATATCTCCCTACAACAGAAGAACACATGCAGCTTTCATGGAATGCTTTCTAAAAGTCCCAGAATACACATCACAAGCAGATAACAGAGGCCATATATACACATGGGCACGCATATCATAATCTAGGTACATTTTATATTATTTCATTCACTAATTTCAGGTCTCAGTACATTTAGAGGTCAGAGCTCACTGTGCATGTGGGTAAGCATACCTCTCTACTTCAAAGGGTCTTCTTGATAATATATTTTTTTAATTTCTTGTATTATTTAATAATATCAACTATTTTTTAACTTGTAATGTGACTGGAAAAAGCATCTATTTGATTTTCATTCATATTTTAACTATCAGCGTTGTCTTAAATCTGTAATTTCCTTGTAGGGATGTTTTAAAGTCACTCATGCATTTTGTGAGGGCAGTTTAATTAAAACTAAACATGATAACCCACAAATGTACCTATCTGGACCCCGTAAATGAGATTGTCACAATCAACGAATTTGAAAGGACAAGTAAGGACACCTCTCCAACCTGCCTTGTTAGGAGTCACCTCTTCCCTCAGGACACTTGTCCTCCTGCAGGTGACCACCTGACATGTGGACAGGCGAGGCCACTGATATCATGGAGAATATTCCCCATCAGAAGCCTGATTTCTTCCTTTACAATTACGAAACGATTATAAATAACATTCTTAGCATTTTCTCTCTGGGGAGAAAAAGAGCTGAGGTCCAGAGCAGGAGGAAATGGGGATGTTTGGCCTTAAAAAAAAAGTCCATTCTTTCCAGGAAAGGATGTGCACAAACGGAGTGACACTGAGCACAGGGGGATTCAGTAGGGAAAGTGACCACCTTGTTTATGTTTTATTCCGTGTTCCTAGTGAGGAGAAGAGGTAGGTCTTCCCCCAGAAGACCTTCCCCCTTCCACCAGAAGACCTTCCCCCTTCCACCAGGAAAAATGGTGGCTAACTCAAGGAGGATGGTAATTTGGAAGATTTTGAATGGCACAAATTCCAGCAGGAAAAGGGAAGGGAGAAGCAGATTAAGAAAGTATTGAAGAATTCCCCCGGCAATGTTAGGAACCCAGCTTAGTTTTAGAGATGATTTCAAGTGGCGTGTGAGCGTGTGAGATTTCTTCCAGTACCCTGGACAGCTCCCAAGCAGTCTGAGGAACCTGCACGCTTAGAAAGATTCAGGCCCAGGTCCTCCCGGGTATAGGTGTCATGGTTTGTTTTGTCTCTGCCAACTGGTTTGTTAAAGCAGATGTACTAACTCACGCCACCTGGTGTCTTCCTTAAAGACAAAGGAATGGAGCACATTTTATCCAGAGAGCCTTAAATCCTGTGAGTACATTATAGAGCACGCGGCCATCAGGAACTCTAATCAGAGGCATAGCTGTTAATCTGAATTATTACATTTTGGAAAAATAAGAATAAACTGAAAGTAACTAAATTCTTCTCAGCTCGAAATGTTTTCACCTTTTGTTCCACATAAGACTGTGATCATGTGATCAGCTTTTCTCATGCTTCCTTACAGCTTTGTATTAATCATGAGACACAGAAGCCTCCGTAGAATCTGAAACTAAGCGTTAAGAATAAGAAGTACTTGGGCTTCCCTGGTGGTGCAGTGATTGGGAGTCCGCCTGCCGATGCAAGGGACACAGGTTCGTGCCCCGGTCCGGGAAGATCCCACATGCCGCAGAGCGGCTGGGCCCGTGAGCCATGGCCGCTGATCCTGCGCGTCTGGAGCCTGTGCTCCGCAACGGGAGAGGCCACAGCAGTGAGAGGCCCGCGTACCGCAAAAAAAAAAAAAAGTACTGGACTTCCCTGGCGGTCCAGTGGTTAAGACTCTGCGCTTCCACTGCAGGGGGCACGGGTTCGATCCCTGGTCAGGGAAGTTCTGCTTGCTGCACGGTATGGCCCAAAATAAAAAGTATTAAAAGTACTGACCTTCTATCCAGCCTGACCCAACCTATAGCCACACCCTCATTGCCACAGAACAATCTGTGAAAAATTCTAAACTCTGTTCACGTCATTCTTTGCTCACAAATCTTTTAAGGACCCACGGTGCCCACAGAATAAGGCATAGCATCCTTGGTGATGCTTACGCCGCCCTCTAGGATAAAGTCCCTGCAAATTCCCCAGGCTCTTTCCTGCTCCTTCCCACCACAGACCCTATACTCCACATGGAAATGTGTACCTGGGAGAGTTCTAAACTCTTATAACCATTTCCTTTCTAACTGCTAAGAGGCAGTCATTCTTGAAATGGGAATAATACTCTAAGATGGCAAAGTCATTGCTCCAACCAGATTCAGCCTAAAGCCTTTTAAAGCAATTTCCTAAAGACTGTCTCTGGATACTGAAGGCAGTGATTCGCTGCCAGCGGGAATGATGCCCTGGTAATTCACTAGCACACAAGCAGGAGATCGGCCATCATCGGAGCAATTGAGAAACAATAGTGAAAACAAACAAGAACTGAATTGTTGTTGACCAATCAATAGTATTTTTGGATTATTCCTTTTTTACGTACCAATGTGAAAAAGAGAGAGAGAGAGAGAAAGAGAGAGGGAGAGATTGAGGACTTTTCTATTCAACTGTAATTTTATTCTTTTAATTCAGTCAGAGCATTGTGTAAATGTGCATAAAATTATAATCAGAATGAGCTCCCTCAAAACACAAGCTAGCCCTGGGGATCACAAGGCTGCAAAGAGTGCCTTGGGATGGATATGTTATGCACGTTACAGAAAGATCAGTATTTCCTGTTTTATTTGACTTTATCAATTTATCTTGGCCAAAACTTTAAATAGATTCTGAGGACTGCAAAACCATTTTAAAGAGTCAGCCTAGGGGTTTCCCTGGTGGCACAGTGGTTAAGAATCCACCTGCCAATGCAGGGGCCACGGGTTCGACCCCTGGTCCAGGAAGATCCCACACGCCGCGGAGCAACTAAGCCCGTGTGCCACAACTACTGAGGCTGCGCTCTAGAGCCCGTGAGCCACAACTACAGAGCCCATGTGCCGCAACTACTGAAGCCCGTGCGCCTAGATCCCATGCTCCGCAACAAGAGAAGCCACCGCAGTGAGAAGCCCACGCACCGCAAGGAAGAGTAGCCCCTGCTCACTGCAACTAGAGAAAAGCCCACGCGCAGCAACGAAGACCCAACGCAGCCATAAATTAATTAATTAATTAATTTTAAAAAATGAGTCAGCCAGACAACAGAAAACAAATATAGCCCTGGTTCCTTCTTTCCAGTGCAGAGAGAGTTGAAAATTTCCCTGTGGAATACGCCGAGGATGATGTTGCCAGGGCCATTTGTGGAGGACGGTACAGATGGCTGAACAAAGAGTGAGGACTTTGAAGGCAGACAGACTCCAAGTAACGTTTCAGTTCTCTCATTCATTAACTGTGTGAACTTGGGCCAATTATTCCTTCTCTGAGCCTCAATTTCTCTCCTATAGAATGAGAATAATAATACTGCCTCCTACATGGCCATAGGGACAAATGAGAAAAGGGCATGTGGTGAGTACAGAGACCGGCACCTAATGGGGACTCCATCACAGCGCTCTCTGGTAACGCAAGTTTCACTTCTATGTTATTCCTGCCCTAAGCGATGCCAGATCGTTGACGGCCTGGGTGAAGCTCTGAAGATGCCATCCTGAGCAGCCCTGGCTTCAGTTAGGTCTTTATTCAGAGTCTCCCTGACCACTTGATCTAAAAGTGCTCTCCTCTGCCACCCCGCACCATCTTTTATTTTGCTGCATTACTTCCTATTACATCTATTTATTGATTGATTTGATTTATGTATTGTTTGACCCCCTCCACTAGATCTGAGGCTTGGGAGACTCAGGATTCGGTCTGGTTTGTTGGCTCTCTCTCCATCCCATAGTATCCATCCCATAGTAACTGATAAGAAATGTCTGTCAACAATAAATGAGTAAAATAATTACATACTCTCTTTGGGACAAGACCTGGTACCATCCTGTGCTGTTACCAAACTGTGTAACATTTGCTCTTTTTTGCTTCCAGATTAACAGAGAAAAGAATACCTTTTGAAAGCCATAACTTATGCTTCCTAAGGATAACAGGCAGCCAGAAATAACTGGGTAACTCAGTCCAATATCTGCTCTGTCAGACTCCAAACTTTCTGCAAGATGCCATGCTGTCTGTTGTAAGCTCTCCTTTCTCTCTGAAGCTGGTTTCTACACCGTCCATAATTCTTTCTCCTTCCCTCTTCTTTATTCTTTCTACAGGAAAGAATCCAAAATGCTCTAACTGGTGAGTCACATCAAATCTCATGAATCCAACTACAGTCTTCACACCAATAACACTTGTATTTCTATCTCCAACCCAGATCTCTCCCAACGTCCACAGACTCCATGGGTATCTCCTAACGAGACACCATACTGCAGCTCTAAAAACTTGTCTTGGTCCTTCATTCTTCTATGTTTGCAAGTAGCATCACTATACATCCTGTCACCCAAACAAGAATCCCAGAGTCATCCAAGATTCCACATGCTTCCTGAACACCCAGAGCCAATCCATCACCAAGATCTGTCGATCTGAAACCCACAAGAGTTCTAGAATTCGCCTGCTCTCCTCTCCACGGTCCCAGCCTTAGTTCAGATCCCACCATTTCTTACCTGGAAAACAAAATACTGAAAACACAAAAGGATGATGAGGAAATGAAGCAACAGGAGCTCTCATTCATTGCTGGTGGGAATGCAAAATGGTACAGTCACTTTGGAAGACTATTTGGTAGTATTTTATGAAACTAAGCATACTCTTACCGTACAATCCAGCAATCCTGCTCCTTGGTATTTACTCAATGAGCTGAAAACTTATGCCACACAAAAACCTAGACACTGATGTTTATATTTATAGCATCTTTATTCATAATTACCAAAACCTGTAATCAACCAAGATGTCCTTCAGGAGGTGAATAAATGCAGGAAGTATGGTATATCCAGACAATGAAATAGTATTCAGCACTAAAAGAAAAAGCTATCGAGTCATCAAAAGACATGGAGGAACCTTAAAGGTATATTATTAAGTGAAAGAAGCCAAGCTGAGAAGGCCACATATTGTGTGATTTCAACTACACGACATTCTGGAAAAGTCAAAATTATGGAGACAGTAAAAAAGCTCAGTGGTTGCCAGGGGTTAGTGGGAGAGAGAGATAAACAGACAGGACGTGGAGAATTTTTAGAGCAGTGGAACTATTCTGTATGACTGTAAAATGGTATTGTGTTATGTCATAATAAATTTGATACGTGTCATTATAAATGTGTCCAAACCCACAGAATGCACAACACCAAGAGCGAACCCTGATGTAAAATATGGACTTTCGGTGTTAATGACGTGTCAGTGTAGGTTTATCAGTTGTAGCCAATGTACCACTGTAGTACAGGATGTTGATACTAGGGGAGGTTGTGCATGTGTGGGGCAGGGAATATATGGGAACCCTATATGCTCCACTCAATTTTTCTGTGAACTTAAAACTGCTCTAAAAATACAGTCTATTAAAAATAAACAACAGGGCTTCCCTGGTGGCGCAGTGGTTGGGAGTCCGCCTGCCGATGCAGGGGACACGGGTTCGTGCCCCGGTCCGGGAAGATCCCACATGCCGCGGAGCAGCTGGGCCCGTGAGCCATGGCCACTGAGCCTGGGCGTCCGGAGCCTGTGCTCCGCAACAGGAGAGACCACAGCAGTGAGAGGCCCATGTACCTCAAAAAAATAAAAAATTTAAAAAATTAAAAATAAACAACAAACAAACAGCCTCCCATCTAGTTATGTGGGCCCATCGTGGCCCCATCTCATCAATCCACCACAGCCTAGAAGTTATTTCTCAATAGAAAATCTGATCAAGGTATCCACTACCAAAAAACCCTTCCAGGCTTTTCAATAGCTCACAAATTAAAGGGCTCTGGGCAAAGTGTTAGAAAATGTCTTTCCCTTCCTGCGTTAAGAATCTGACCACCAGATAAACTTTCTAAGTCTGTTTCCCTGGAAACAGATAATGACGGCGTGTGTGCGAACTGTATTGCTAAACAATATTGCTTACTGTAAACTGACTTCTGCTGGGGAGACTGTCTCTGGACTGGGGGAACTATAGGTATTGGATGGAGGTGCCTTGTTTTGGACTTCCCTGAACTTAGAGACTCCAGTGCTGAGCATGTGTTTTCAGGGGTCCTACGCCTATGGAGTTTCTACAAGAGAGAAATGGTTCCTGAAAGGCATGAGGCTCTTAAGCCAGGGTGAAACCTCCACCACGCAACGTGGGCTGTTCCTCTTTGCACACAGGCTGGCTACTGCAAGTACTCCTGCTGAAGAGGAACACCTGCGGTTTCTGACGAGGCAGGTACCAACTGTGGTGTATGGCTGTCCCATGCATCTGAATGTCTAGTTGGGACCAAGAAGACACCGTGGTTGCTCCTTGCCTCTCTTTCAAGCATCACATCCTACTCCCCCTTCTACCCTCCTTTAATAGAAGAAATTATTTACATTTGCCAGTAAGTATCGTGTGATCTCTCTCCTCCAAGCCATCTCGCATGTCCTACTTCTTCTTTGTCATCTACCATGCTCTTCTTTCAGTCCCTGCCCACAGTCACCTCCTCTGGGAAAGCTTACCCACCGTGTCCCACAGTGATGTGGCCCCCACATCACTCCTAACCTTCCTCACTCTATCTCGTTATCATCTGTTTGCCTACCTGTTTTTTCACCGTGAGCCCTCCTTGAAGGTCGTGGTTGCAAGACCTGCCACTTGATTGCTGCCAAAGCCATCTCTGTAAACACAGCTGATCGCATCACTCCCAGTGCCAGGTATTTCTGGTTTCTTATCCAAAAAACATCTTCCCTTTCTCTCTAAATGGAACCTTGACTTTATCTGGCTCAGCCGCATAGCAAAATAGGCATCTCTCCAGACACCCTTTTGGTCAGTAGTGGTCACAAGAGCTAGTTCAGACCAAGAAGATGTTAGTGAAAGCCTGTTGGATGGGATTATGAGAAAGCCACCTTTTCTTTAACAAAAAGAGATAAACTTGGTTGACATAAGTCTTTCACTCTTCACCCTTCCTGCTTCCTATACATCTGAAATACGGACACCATGCCTGACGGTAGAGGAAAGATTTCACGCCATGAATCTGAAAAAGAGAGGCACACGCTAAAGATGGCAGAGCAGGAAGCCTGGGCGGAGCACCAAGCTGTGTTCTTGATGACTTTGTGCAACCAATGGTAGAAGTCAGAGCTGTCATTACAAGAGAAAAATAAAACTCCATTTGGATAACCTACTGTCGTTAGGTTTCTATTATTACAGCTAAGCCCAGGCTTAGCTGACATGCAACAACATGTAATTCATCCTCCAACAGGATAAAAAAAAAATCTCAGCCCATTGCCATGACACCTCTTTCCATCCCAGAGCCTGCAGACCTTATCACTCTCACCTCCCACGACCTCCTCACCACCACATGCTCTCTGAGTCCCAATCATTCTAACTGGTCCATTAGCAAGTCCCCTGAAAACCCCATCTTTCTACAGGTCCTTGTGTTTTCACAAGTTCTTCTGAGTTAGAATGGCTGTTCCCCACCAGCTTCACCCAGAGATGCATAACTGGTCTACCAAGCCTGGGGTACACATCACCTCCTCTATAAAGTCTTCCTTGATTCCATAGTTCCTCCGTTCCCTGAACTTCCAGAGAGCACCCCATGGCTGATTTTTGCTACAGCAATTAGTGAATTATTTTCAAATTATTAGTGTAACCATCTGCCTCCTCCTCCAAAACATGACACCCAGAGAGCAGTGATCTCACCTTATCAGCCATTCAACACATGTCTAAGGGCGCCTCTCAATCCATGGCCTCCACCTACTGAAGCTGTGACCTGCAGCTTCTCTAAGTTATTTATTAAAATAATGTAGAAAGATAAATAAAGTAAAGATAGCCCTAGGGCCATCATATAACCCAACTCCAAAGGATTCTGTATTCCAACAAGTGTCCCACCCTCGGGTGTGTGCAGAATAAAAGGCTAATGGCATCCCTGGATTTGAGCACTTTACAGATTAAAAGCAATAATGTATGAAAAGTGCTGCTAAATAAGTTCAATAAATATTAGCTATTGGGGGGGGCTTCCCTGGTGGCTCAGTGGTTAAGAACCCACCTCTGGGGACACGGGTTCTACCCCTGGTCCGGGAAGATCCCACATGCTGCAGAGCAGCTAAGCCCGTGCACCACGACTACTGAGCCTGCGCTCTAGAGCCCGCGAGCCACAATGACTGAAGCCCGCACGCCTAGAGCCCGTGCTCCACAACAAAAGAAGCCACTGCAATGAGAAGCCCACGCACCGCAATGAAGAGTAGCCCCCGCTCGCCACAACTAGAGAAAGCCCGCGCGCAGCAACAAAGACCCAACGCAGCAAAAATAAAAATTCAAAGGAAATATTAGCTGTTGGGATGATAATGATTGTATCTTTGTATCCTCAGCCCTGGCCTGGCCCAAGGTAAGTGCTCAGTAATATTTCCTGGTTGTAGAAATAAAATGAAATCCAGGTTTATTCTCGGTTCTAAATTATAAAGCACTCTGAAATGCCAGCCTAAAATAATACAAAAATCATAATGGTATCCCTGGGTATCTAATATTTCCCACCAAAATATGTCCTGATGTTTATCCTCCGGAGCTTACCCCATCAGGCAGACTCGGTGCCTGCCTGAGACATCTGTTTCCAAGCACAGTGAGACCGTGGGGCAGGAACTTTCTGAGGAGGTTCTGGGTGGAATCAACTGTGCTGGAAGGACTGCGATAATAATAAACAAGTCTAAACAACGTGGCTGGTGTTGGAACTGGATGTCCTTGGGCCTCTGGGAGTTTGGCTCTAGATCTACCATTCTTGAGAATTTAATCTTCCTGTGCAACTTCCATGGGGCTCTCCAGACAAGTGAGGGCTGGAGAGAAGTGCATGGCCATTCACAGTCAGTGCCGAGCTCAGGGGAGCCTGGCTGGGTGAGAAGCTCTCAGCCTGTGCTGGTGGCTCAGAGGGAACCTCAGAGCTTCAGTAACTCTGATCCAACTTGTTCCAAAACATTTGCACCTTGACATAATGAGATCACTCTATTTCTGTGGGTTATTGCACTAGGTTGTACAAGAAAATCCTAATCGAATGATTACATGATATAAGCATTTAGTATATACCTATGGTATGAAAGCATTGAGGAGAGAGATGGAGTATGAAATAGATTCAGTCTTCACATTGCGCACAGTCAAATGGGAAAGAAAATCATGTATGTAAATGCCTCTACTAAAAGAAAATAAAAATAAAGCATGTATGAAAGAAATAAGGGGAAACAACAAGAGAGGGTCCGAAAAGGAACAAATTTAAAGGAAACTTGAAATTATCCGAGTGGAAGAAAGCCCAACAGAAATAACACTGGGAATTATCTCTTCATCCCTTCTTAGTTTAAAAATAGGGAAACTGCAGCCACTATGGAGAACAGTATGGAAGTTCCTTACAAAGCTAAAAATAGTTACCATATGATCCAGCAATCCCACTCCTGGGCACATATCCAGAAATGATGAGAACTCGAAAAGATCCATGCACCCCAATGTTCATAGCAGCACTATTTACAATAGCCAAGAAATAAAGCAACCTAAATGTCCATGGATAGATGAACAAAGAAGATGTGGTATATACATACAATGGAATATTACTTACTCCATAAAAAAAGAATGAAATATTGCCATTTGCAGCAACATGGATGGACGTAGAGAGTATCATACTGAGTGACAGAGAAAGACAAATATCCTATGATATCACTTATATGTGGAATGCAAAAAAATGATACAAATGCACTTATTTACAAAACAGAAATAGACTCACAGACATAGAAAACAAACTTATGGTTACCAAAGGGGAAGTGAGGGGAGGGAACAAATTAGGAGTTTGGGATTAACAGATACACACTACTGTATATCTGTATATCTTATACTGTATATGAAGTAGATAAACAACAAGGACCTACTGTATAGCACAGGGAACTCTACTCAATATCTTGTAATAACCCATAACGGAAAAGGACCTGATAAAGAATATATATATATATAACTGAATCACTTTGCTGTACACCTGAAACTAATACAACAATTGTAAATCAGCTATACTTCAATAAAAAACTGTTTGTTTGAATAAAATAAAATTTCCCCAATAAAAAATGGGAAAATTGAGTCTAAGAGAAGCAAGTCACTTTGTTCTTGTTCACAATGCTCTGTGAGTACTCTACCTGCATTTCTAGTTTGTAACTCAGCCTCAGGAAAGAACTTGGAGTCAGAGTCCCGGAAGTTGGAATCTGGGTTCTGAGCCTGATCATCTGTGTAATTTGGGGCAAGCTACCCCATCTCTCTGAGCTTCAGAAACTTCATTTGTGAAAACGGCCTAGAAAGAATCCTTTTAGATCATAAAACTGTGGTGAAGATTCCACGAGAAAATCCACGTCCAGGGACTGGTTCAGGGAAAGCGTTCGCATACTTGTTGAAGGCATACGTGCATGAATAAATGAATGAATGAGTGTTTAAGTGAACGGTCTGGAAGAAGGAGGAAAAAAAAAAAGAGAAACTACTGCCTGGTGTGTCTGGCGTCTCCCTACTGTACGCACTGCAAAAATATAAGTCCCAGGAGAGAAAGACCAAGTGTGTCCTGCTCTCAGCAGGACCCCAGCATGATGCTTGGCACGTAACATGTACTTGATTATGTACGTCTTTTACTAATAAAATAGCTCTTCTTTCTCAATTCTTTTGCTCTGTGTCAGGCATTTTTCTAAGTCCTATGCCTGCAGTGGGTATATCATTTAATAGTCCAGGCCACCTACAAGAAAAGTGGCCTTACTACCCCTATTTGACAGATGAAAAAACAGATTCTGTCCCAAGAAAGAGACAGAGAAGGACTTAATGTTTGAAGTGCAGACAGTAACGTTTATTGAGTCTTGCAATATGCCAGATACCATTCTAAACACTTTACTTTTATTTGTTCTTTAATCCTCACAAAAACCTGAAAGAAGAACTTTTTTTTTTTTTTTTTTGGCCATGCCGCTCAGCATGTGGGACCTTAGTTTCTGGACCAGGGATCGAACCCAAGCCCCCTGCAGTGGAAGCGCGGAGTAAACCTCTGGACCACCAGGGAAGCCCAGATGTACTACTTTTTAATCCCGATTTTCTAAATGCATAAATCGAACTGCAGAGAGGATGAGTAATATGCCCATAGGCACACAGCTCACCAGTAGCAGAGCTAGGCTTTGAACAGAGCATCACTGTCATACTCAACGGCCTTGTAGGGTTTGATGCTATGGTCAAAATAAGTCAGGCTGATGCGGGAGGCCAGAGAAGATGATGGATTCAACATTCAGAGGAGTGGGGCAAGGCTTTTCAAAAGAGATGATGACTGAGGTGAATCTGAATCAAGGAAGAAGCTGCCCAGATGAGGATGTGGCAGGGTGTGTGTGTGTGTGTGTGTGTGTGTGTGTGTGTGTGTGTGTGTGTGTGTGTGTGTGTGTGTGTGTGTGTGTGTGTGTGCGCGCGCGCATTTGGAAGGGGCAGCAACACATTGTGCTAAAATTATAAATGGATCAACCAGCCCCCTCTTTGGGGACACCTTCTCCATCTCTCTGGCAACCACAATCAGGACCCCAAGATTTCCTGCAAAGGAAACCTCAAGTACAATGCACACTTCATTCCCACCATGAGTCACGTTATATGCCGCTGGGAGCCGACTCAGCCTCAGTTTTAACTTGAAATGAGAAGCACCTTAAAGCAACATGTTGATTTTAAGTTTAGATGTATACAATACATTATTTAGATGTATACAATACATTGATTTTAAGTTTAGATGTATACAATACATTATTTAGATGTATACAATACATTGATTTTAAGTTTAGATGTATACAATACATTATTTAGATGTATACAATACATTGATTTTAAGTTTAGATGTATACAATACATTATTTAGATGTATACAATACATTGATTTTAAGTTTAGATGTATACAATACATTATTTAGATGTATACAATACATTGATTTTAAGTTTAGATGTATACAATACATTATTTAGATGTATACAATACATTGATTTTAAGTTTAGATGTATACAATACATTATTTAGATGTATACAATACATTGATTTTAAGTTTAGATGTATACATTATTTAGATGTATACAATACATTGATTTTAAGTTTAGATGTATACAATACATTATTTAGATGTATACAATACATTGATTTTAAGTTTAGATGTATACAATACATTATATTAGCATCCCAGAAGTTTTGACACGTACATTAATCACTGAATTTCGAATGAAAATATCCAGGGGGCATGCGATTAAACCACACAAGCAAAGAAGAAAAGACAGATCTGCTATTTCAGTAAGTGTTTTTTCTTTCATTTTGGTTGGAGATAGACAATAAAGTACAAAGTGGAAAGGCAAACACTTAAAATTTGGACTGCTTACCTGAACAACTAGGGAAGACACAGACTGCCCTGGATTTCTTTTCTTCTTTCTTTCTTTCTTTTTTTTTTAAGCCCCCTAATTCCATAAAGTGCCCTTCAAAGTAAACACGCTGCAGTCTTTCACACTTAATCCAGAATCAAAAGATGTTGGAAGCAGACCTGATATTAAGGGTCATCAAATAAATCCTCTCCTCATTCCCTTCATATTCCAAGTCAAACAGAAGCTCAATCCCATTTCCCAAGTTTCAACAGCTCAGTGGTTAAAAGCCAAATATTTTGACTGAACAGAGTTTTTGACTTTATTTTTAGTCTTATATTTTGTTTGGTTTTTATCATCTCTAGCTGAATTTTAAATGCCCTCCACAAGGAACACCTACAGGGTAGCTGAGAAGGAATAAGCTTTGGGATCAGACCAATTTGAGGGTCAAGTTCAGTCTTCCTCTCTTGCTGTCTGTGGGACTGTGAGTAAATTACTTCCCCTCTCTGTGCCTGGGTCTCCTCAGCTTTAAAGACCACTAGTGACACCTCCTGCACGAAGGTTAAATAAAAGTATCACCAGGGAAAGTACTTACTGCAGTCACCAGCACACAGTAGGTACTTAGGAAGTGTTTCCTTTCCCTCTCATCTGTACTACACATAATTCAATCCCTGCCTGTCACTTCAAAAGGACTGATGATCATTTTTTGTTTACAATAAATGCATGCTTTTGGAAAGAAGGAGGAAAAGAGAAAAGCAAGGAAATCTCATTCTGATACTCAGAAGCAATTACATTAATATTCATTTTATTCTCCCAAATGGCTCACACCAGTCAGCATGTTAAAATATAGCGCTTGATGAATTCTACCTTGGGCACAAGATTCCAAAGATAATCTTATCTTTAAACATTTCCTCTAAGCAAACTAAAAAAGGCCACTTATTCTTCCGTGCATTTTATATTCTGATTTAAAGTCAATAAGGTTGCACAAAAACCACCGTTCAGTCGTCCCCTCTTTCCCTGTAGTAATACCTCAGTTATGATGGTGTATGCTCAGAAATTAATTTTTGAGATAACTTATACCAAATCCTTTAAATACCAAATACTGTTATATTTAATTTTAGCAATTTTGATGTAACTCATTTTAGAAATTATACTCCCATGCCTCCTTTCAGCAGAGTTTACAGACTGCAATTTAGCTCTTCCTTGATGACTCACTATAACACTTCTGAACATAAGTTATTGCTTAGTGCTATTATGCCCTGATGCTCTCAAAGACCCCTGAAGGCTGAACAACTCCAAGTTCCTTCACTCAGGATCCAAAGGCTCCGCCTAATGGATACCCCTTGGTCCACCCCATAGAGAGGTTCCATTCACAGGAGAGTCTCATTCAGGTTCTTCAGTTTTCATAGTAGAACATCAAATCTCACCATCCTCTTAGTTGACATTAAAGTACACAGATGAGTCTTTAACCAGAAGAAACTAATCACCTAGTATGTGGCAAGTATTACAATAGATTGTGTTGAATTTGCTTTCTTTTTATTTTTTCATTTAATTTTCATTACAATTTTCTTATGGGTTGCCTATGATCACTGTTTCAGAGTTAAAGAAACTAAGATCAATACAGGTAAAGTAACATACTATATCCTAGAGAGAAGTTGAGATTATGACAGGGTTATCAGAAAAGTGTTGCTGAAATTGTATACCATAGACCCCATGTGGAGTTAGGAGGGGAGTTACAGAAAAAGAGGGCTAATTGATGGACCTAGAGATGATCATGCTAAGGGAAGTAAGTCAGAAAAAGGAAGACAAATACCACATGATATCACTTATATGAGGAATCTAAAATATGACACAAATGAACTTATCTACAAAACAGACTCACAGACATAGAGAACAGACTTGTGGTGGCCAAGAGGGAGGGGGGGCAGGGTAGGGATACAGTGGGAGGTTGGGATTAGCAGATGCAAACTACGACATATAGGATGGATAAACAACAAGGTCCTACTGTAGAGCACAGGGGAATATATGCACTATCCTGTGATAAACTGTAATGGAAAAGAATATGTATATCTGAATCACTTTGCTGTACACCAGAAACTAACACAACATTGTAAATCAACTATACTCCAATTTAAAAAACAGGGCAAATGGATTAAAAAAGGAGAGATCATTGGCCAGAGATTTCTGTGAAGTCAAAGAATGGCATTAATAGGAAAATCTAGCAAGCAAGCTAAGAGAGGAAGCTGGGTTCGATAGATCATTTGGTGCATATATACCAAGTGTGATGCGTGAATGAACGTATGGCTGACTAGAGAAGAGGAAAAGCTATCCCAGCTGAGAAGGTGAAAGCCAAGGTGCTGTGGGGGTCATTTAGCTGGGCTTGGAAGACACCCAAGATAATGGCAGGACTTGGGGTGCGGAGGAAAACAAGACCCAGGTACCAGAATGACCAGTGCCTGGAGAGCAGTGTGTGGGCAAAAGACCAGTACATGACTGGTCAGGCCGGTAGGCACCCGTGTAGCTGGCACCCCACTGCCATTTTCCCTGACAGCGATGCTTTTGAGAGATGAGCAGAAGGTGTGGCTAAATGCGGAAGTGGAGGGCTCCTCGGGTCCTAAGCATTACAAGGTTTGGGGAGATCCTTCTATAGTATGTTTTCATGACTCCCTTATGGGAACAGACATTCTCAGAGGATCAAAGCGTTGTATGGCTGAATGTCATAGCCCCCAAGAAGCAGCTGTGGAGAAATCTGTTTGTCTTAAAGGAAGACTTGGAGGGGGCGCTAATCAAAATAAGTGGAAACATCCATGAGAACGTAGTGGCTGCTACTGGAGCTTCATACTGCTCCCCTCTCCCAGGCTGGCGTGCCCACCACTGAGGTGCTGAGTGGCTGATAACAACCCATCATTCCTCTGTTCTAAGAATTTTCCTCAGCTGACAGGAGCTGCTTTGCCCAGAAAGACTTGCATGGATATACCTCTCGGAGTTGGAGCCACAGAAATGGCCTTGCTTCAAGGTGGAAAACACGTGTTCCCTAGAGCTCCCTGTGTGATCAGGCTGAGATTAGATGAGGCTGCACCCACACCTGTACCTATGCCTGTCTTCTTCCCTGTCTATTTCTGCTCTCCTCACTCCCTCTGAGGTTTCAACTGAAAGCACCCTCTGAGTCAGTCACCTGTACAAGAGCCATCTCAGGATGTAAGAGGTAGGTCTACATCGCAGAGCCTGAGACAGGAAGCAGGTAGGACCACTCCACGGGGCCAATTAACTGGCCAGGGTCACCTGACTAATAAATATCAGAACTAGGATAACCTTCCAACCTGGTTTGTCTGGGACTGAGGGGGTTCCCAGGATGCAAGATGCTTCGTTTTCAAACTGGAACAGTCCCAGGAAAGAAAGAGAAGCTGCTCACTCTAGTCAGAACTGGGATTCAAACCCAAGTCTGGGGAATTACCTGGTGGTCCGGTGGTTAGGACTCCACGCGTTCACTGCTGAGGGCCCGGGTTCAATCTTAATCAGGGAACTAAAATCCCACAAGCCACACTGTGTGGCCAAAAAAACAAAAACAAAAACAAAACAACAACAACAAAAACAAACCCAAGTCTGTCGCATTCTAAACGGCGTCTTTCTCTAGACAGTGCTCGTCATTTACATGAGTGTGGCCTCATGTATAACCTGGGCACCCGCTAGCTCAGGCACCACCAGAAAATACATCACCACATGGTGCCCACAAAGGGATGTTTGTAGGCTCTGAGGCAGCCCCATCCCTCTCTTAGAAATTGTATTCTTACTTGGGGTCCATGGGAGGGCTTCAGGTCATCTATAACCCCTCTCATAGGGTTGTTCTTTCTTTTCCTTTTCCTTTTTTTTCTTCTTGAAAATGACTGTAGATTTCATCAGGTGCTCAACGTGCTCCTCGACATCATTAAGGTTAAGAACCATTGTCCCAGAACACACGGCTTTTATTTCCGGATTAAGTTGAACAGTGGGGCGCTGCACTTCTGTCTCATACTCACGGGTCTCAAGCAGAGCTGTTTCCCAGTTCAATGGCCACACACCCACCTCTGTGTTCACCAGAGCATAGTGGGTAGAAGACATCTACCTCAATCCTCAGGCTGTTCTCATCCTAGTCCTGGGAGGAAAGTTTCTTTTTTTATTTAAACTGAAACTTGAAAGATATTTGTCAGGGCTGGCTGAGGAGACAGGAAGGGGAGGTTGTCTCAGGGAGCGGGTAGAGCAGGGACAAAGAAGCATGCTTCAGCATGGCCCTAAACAGGACACCAACCTGCTGACCAGGAGCTCTAAATGGTACTTAAACAGGATTGTGGTTATTTGTTTTCACTGAAAATTGAAGATTCCTGGCATTAATTCTTCCGTATGTGCTTTGATAAATATTGGGCGCATGCTCAGAGTGCCAGGAAATGTTCTACGTACCTGTGCAGCTATAAACATGACAGAGTCCCTGCACCATGGAGCTTACCATCTTGGAAAGGAGAGAATTAATTTTTTTTTAAAAAAAGTAAAGCAATACATCCGTAATAATATTCAAACAGGTATATAGTGATGAATGCTATGGAGAAAAAGAAGGCAAGCTCTGAGGCTGGAAAGCAGAAGGGGCTGTTTGACTAGGGTAGCCCAGGGAGATCTCCACAAAGAAGAGACTTGGATGAGGGGAGGGAGGGAGCCATGGAAATATCAAGGGGTGACTTTCCCAGCCAGCAGTGTGAAAACAAAGCAAAAAGCCCTTAAGGAAAGAGAAAGCTATAGAGTGTGTGTTTTTGTATTGTTTGTTGTATTTTTTGAATGGGTTGAATGGGCAGTGCTATCGACCTTGTGAGTCTAAAAGAACATTTTTATTTCCTCATTCTATATATTCCCCTGGGGGTGATCACATCTACTCCCATGCTCTGAATTAGCATCTATGTGCTGATGATTTTCTAAGTTCAGATTCAGTCAAGAATTCCTTTCCGAGCTTGACTGATGTCTCTAATTGCCTAAAATGTACATGGATTTCCTCAGAGACCTAAAAATCTACTTATTCAAAATAGAAGTCATCATTTCCCCCTGAAAATCTGTTCTTTTCCTTGTGTCCCCAGCCAATAGACGGCAACAAGGCCAATCCATCAGACCAGGTCAGAAAACTAAGAGTCAACCTTGATATTTCTGCACTTCTAGGTACTGTATTTTGAGTCATCCACACTTCCCAATGCTCAATTGCCTTAATGTCTCAAGTTTGTTCTCCTTTCTTCATCCCTGTTACCTTAACTTTGTTTGGGATTATCACTACCTCCATACAGCCTGGGTTTCCTGCACTGGCCTCCTATCATGTCTCCATGCTTTTTGGCTTGCTCCCCTCCCATGCATCCTCTCTAGTGCAGCCAGAATCCAAAATGCCTATCTGTATCTGTCATTTCCCACTTTAATATCCTCCCACTGCTGAACAAAGCCGGAGGCATCACATTTGCTGATTTCAAATTATATTACAAAGCTATAGTAATTAAAGCAGCATGGTACTGGCATAAAAACAGATACATAGAATAATGGAATAGAAATAAACTCACACATATATAGTCAACTAATCTTTGACAAGGGTGTCAAGAATACACAATGAGAAAAGGATAGTCTCTTCAATAAATGGTGTTGGGAAAACTGGATACCCACATGCAAATAAGTAAAACTGAACCCTTATATTACACCATGCACAAAAATAACTCAAAATGGAACAATGACTTAAACATAAGATCTGAAACCAAAAACCTCCTGCAAGAATACACACACAGTGGGAAAAGCTCTTTGACATTAGTCTTAGCAATGACTTTTTAGATATGACACCAAAAGCACAGGCAACAAAAGCAAAGATTAAATAAATGGGACTACAACAAACTTAAAGGCTCTGCACAGCAAAGGAAACAATCAACAAGAGTAAAAAGGCAACACACGAAATAGAAGAAAATATTTGGAAGCCATACATCTTATAAGGGGTTAATATCCAAAATATATAAGGAACTCATACAATTCAATAGCAAAAAAATAAAATAAAATAAAAATAAATGTTGGCAAGGATGTGGAGCAAAGGGAACTCTGGTGCACTGTTTGTGGGAAGGTAAATCAGTACAGTCATTATGGAAAACATCATGAAAGTTTCTAAAACAAATTTAAAGTAGAACTACCATATGACTCAGCAATCCCATTTCTGGGTATAGGTCCAAAAGAATTGAAATCAGGATCTCAAAGAGATACCTGCAATCCCACGTTCACTGCAGCATTATTCACAATAGCCAAGATACAGAAATAACCTAAATACCCAGCTATGGATGAATGACTAAAGAAAATGTGGTATATACATCCAATGGACTATTACTCAGTCTTAAAAAAAAAAAGTAAGAAAATCCTGTCATTTGTGACAATATGAAAGGACGTGGAGAATATAATGCTAAGCAATATAGGCCAGACACAGAAATTCAAATATTGTAGGATCTCACTTAAATGTGAAATCAAAGAGAGTCAAACTCATAGAAGCAGAGAGCTGGGGGAGGGGAAAACAGGGACACAAGGGGTCAAAGGGTACAAAGTTTCAGTTCTGCAAGATGAGAAAGTTCTGGAGAGCTCATGCGTAGAATGGTGTCTATAGGTAACAGTACTGTATTGCATACTTGAAATTTGCTAAGAGGGTAGATCCTAAGTGTTCTCATCATGTCTGATTTTAGTTTTACCAAGATCGCTCTAGCTGCCCTGCGTCAAGAAGCAGAGATGAGGCAGGGATGTCCATTCAGAGCCTAGCGTGCTAGTTCAGGTAGATGAAGGTGCTGAAACCAGAGTGAGTGTGGTCAAGCTGGAAAGAAACCCCTGAGTGTCACCCATGACCCCTCCCTCCTCTTAACCTACATCCACAGTCAAAAGTCCCTAGAGTGTTCCACTGATATTTTTCTGATAAAGGATGCAGTTTGTTCATTTATCTGACACTTCTCCATCTCTCCCACCTTAGGATTCCTTCTGTTACTATTTCCTGTCCATCACTTCTCTTATCTCAACTCTCCTCCTTGAATTCAAGACTCTTATCTGAAAAGTCTCCTAAGAGGCCATCATATTTAGTGCTTGATCCACCTTCTCAAATCCAACCTCTATTCTGAAGCGAGGGACAGTGTTCTGCGCAACTCTAAACCTTTCCATGGTTCCCAAGACCTTCAGGTTAGAGGACAAGCTATTTAGTCCGCCTCAAAAGACTCTCAAAGATGTGGCCCCTATTCATCTCCCCAGCCTCAAGAGACGCCACTTCACTTTTTTGTGTTCCAGCCCTGCGCATTCACGTCCCTTCTCTGTGACCTCCCGAGTCCAGGCTTTTGCATGTTACTTCCTCCCGCTGAGTCCCCTTCCCTCCACTTGGAAATTCCTGCAGATTTCTTTCAGGCCCTCTCTCTTTTCTGTGAAGCCTTCCTTGACAGCCCCTCCTAGGAAACATATCAAAAGTCTCTTCTCTTTGCTCGTCAGAACCCTGCCTTGCCTGATTCACTCTTCTGTTTCCATGCCTGATCCCTCTACTACAGGGCGCAGGTCTTTGCCTTGTTCACAGCTGAATCCCCTGCCCTGGTGTGATGAGTGACACATGGCAGGCTACGGATTCAGATTTCCAGTCCTGGGCACAGACAGTGTTTCTCCATCCACACCAGAGGTGGACGGCTACGGGAAAGAGCCCTGGTCCACAGAGCTAATTTCCTCTGTGATGCTAAAACCTCCCTCAGGAATTGCTCCTGAGATCAGTGTGCAGCCGTCTAGAAATGATTCATGTTTGAACAGAAACATTTGGCGTTGCTGAGCACCCGGAGTCTGGGAAGCTCAGTGACTATTAGAGATATCCGTGAATCCCCTGCAGCTCTTGCAGGTAAGACAGGGTTTCTTCCATACAGTTTCTTGTATTTTGAATGAAAGAGATCTTCCAGGATGGACAGAGCAGCTGAACATCTTGCCTGAGGTCAGATAAGAAGTGGGGTGAGACAAGGAGAGATAGCAGGGTGTATTCAACACCTGCCTAAGTCCCAGGGTCATCTTGGGGACTCTAGCCTTCTAGACTGGGGACAATTCTAAAAGAGGAGAAATATGGTGGGGAGGATATGGGTATACAGTGCATTGAAATGTAACGTCTAGACAAGTGATGAGTTTTGACCAAAAGGACAACCTGTAAGGCCACAGAGGTAACACTGGCAAGGAGAAAAGTTAATTAGGAGGTGGAAGCACTGAAAACAGAGGGAGACGGGGCCACTGAAATCACCCAGACAGTTTATTGATGAAGAAACTGAGACCCATAAAGGTGAGGAGGCCAGGTCAACAGTCCTGCGAGCGGTTAGGTTCAGAGCTGGAGTGAGGACTCAGCCCCAGAATCTAAACCTTGAGCGTATTCTACTGTTTCCTGGTATCTCACGTGGAAAGAGGGCTCTCGGAAACTACCACTATCTTCTTATTAGTAATTTCTCTCTCTCTCTCTCTTCCTCCCTCCTTCCCTCCCCCTCCCTCCCTTCCTCAAAAAGGTAAGTGAAATAGAGGGATAAAGAGAGACAATGCATTTGGGACATTTCCCAAAAAAGTCGCAAACTTCTATTATGGGCAATTGTATCTGTCATTTGGAAATTACAGATATAATGTACTATGTGTTGGGCATGACACTTTTCTTAACATATGTCTTCCCAACTCATCTTGAAAGGTAGCTGTCATTATAATGGTACACAAAGAAGGCAAACGGCTGAGGGGGCAAAATGATGCACTGAAGGGCACACGGAGCTCATAAGTGCAGGGCCAGCATTACCAGCTCATCTTGTCTGATGCTGTGTAATTAGACGTAGACATTTTGCTCATTTTCCAGGACAAAGAAAAAATTGTAAGAAATAATGTACTGGGTAGGGTAATTTACAGTTTATGAATTGCTTTTACTGCACGGTTTTCCATTCACTCCAAGCACTTGGCATCTCTGTGAGATGGGGATCACCATCCACATTTAACAAATGAGAAAACTGAGGCACAGGAAGACCAGGGGTCCTAGTCCTAGGTCCTCTTAGAACCAGGATTTCTCCAGTCTACGTGCTTTTCCAGTACACTGGAGCTGAAATCAAGGGGAAAAATGGAAGGGAGAGAAATACATTTTCAGTTTAAAATACTCCATCAGATGTTTCCAGCAAATGTTATATGAAGGCCATTCAACACCAGATTACCATTATTCTAAAGCACCCACTTGAAAACAAATGAGCGTTTTTAAGGCAAAATATGTGTTTTTGTTCTCCTTCTCTCTGCTTCAGCGGGTTGACCCTAAATAACGCACAACCACCCAGCGAGCATCCTTCAGGCTTCCTGCACAGGCTGCGATGGGGGAAGGCAGCTCGGCCAGCCTTTGTGCGGGCCTCTTCCAGTGCCGGTGGTTACGCTGCAGGTAAGGCTTGGGCACACATTCGACAACCAGCCATCACGGCAATCACTATGCCAGGTGCAGGGGCCACAATCGTGGTAGAATAAAACCAAGTTCCTGTCCTCAGGAAGCATGAAATCTAGAGAGGGGGCAGCACGTATGCGAGCGAAGACAACATGACCCAGCACAAACTGTCCCGGAGCAGGTCCAAAGTGCAGTGGGAGTACAGGGGAGAACCCAGGAAGGCTTCCCGTAGGAAGGGGCATTTGAATTGGGTCACGAAGGGAAAAAGGAAGTGAGAAATGAAATGGTCATTCTAGGCAGAGGCCAGCATGAGCAACATCAGGGGTAGAAAAGAGCAGGGAACAGTATAAGACGGTCCAGCCATTCCATCAAGCCATAAGCCTTCGGTCAAACTGGGCAAAAATTGGGTAAACATTTGGAATTACAGAGCACAGCTGGATGAAGGTGACTTTTGCCCCAAGGAGTTCACAATGTGTCCGATGTATCCATTTAACCAACATTTAAATGAGTCCCCTCTATGTGCAAATCCCTTTTTATGCCTTAAAACACTTAGTCCAGCTCCATGGTGAGCAGACCTCAGTGTTCCCAAACTAGATAACTACCACATTTGATGTCAAAGCCCTTGACCTTCAACATCTGTAAGCAAGGATGACATGCTGTGCTTCCTCCGATAAAGCCCTCTTTATATTCCCCTGAGTGTATCTTGAACCGGACTACAGCACATCAGCTATGAGTCACTGACCGATATTTCTACTCCCTTTTCATAGCTGATGCCCGTTGAATGACTTGCTGATCTGAGGAAGGGGTTTTCTTTAGAAAATGATGATAATTCCTTTTATTTGCACTAGACATTAGGTTTTGAAAAGTCCCTTCCCATCCACCCTCCCCATCATGCCCTGGCAAACTGGAAGAACTGTTAGCATCCCATTCTACAGATGAGAGAAGGGAGTCTCAGAGAGGTGGGGGAACTCAAGGTCACACAGCAAGTGTATGAAGGAATCAGAGCTCACATCCATGTTTGACTCCCAGATCATGCCCTCCTTTCTCTACCCCTTACCATCTGCCTGGAATACAATAATATCATCCTCATTATGACACAAATCCCAAATGAAATGCTGGTCAAATCACATCCCCTCAGGCAACACAACCACAGCATAAATTAAAAACTCAATTAAAGAACATGGCCTCTTAACTAGGACTGATCACTGTCCCCTGAGGCCAGAGTATAAAGAGAGGGCCTATAAAAGTCAATGGCTGCCCATCTCGGATACTACCCAGAGACCCACTTACCCACATGCAAGAGACTTTAGACTCAAATTATTCACCTAACTTTATCTCCCTCCTGTACGGTCTTCTGGAGCCCTGGCCCCTGCTGAGCTGGATTTGGAATCATGCCCAAACCTTTGCCCCTCTCTCTGGCCTGTAGACGAGGTTAACAGTCCATCACTCTGTGGGAAGAGCACTGGTGCTTCTCAGCTCTGACACATCCCTTAACATCAGGAACCTCAGAACCTGATGGAAAAACAACGCCTCCCTAGTTCAAAAAGAGAACTGAAGCTGAATTCTCTGGCTGTTTGAAAGTGGGATAGTTTGCCAATGGCTGGCATCCCCTTTGGCCAAGGGGACAAAGAGTGTTGTTATAATCCATGAAAGTTTTGTTTTGCAGACAATAGTTGGGGGGTGGCTAGAAGTGAGTTAAGGAAATAAAGAGGGGGGATTTTTGGCTCTTAGTTTATAATTTTATGTCTATTCTCACTCCACCCCTTAGAGCCAAAGGCAAGAATGTGATAAACTTGAGGGATACCCCTGGGTCCAAAAATGGTGATAGTTACTACTCCCCTTGTCTAAATATCCCTTCCAGTTGCTGGGTTTAAAGCTGACTTTACAAAGCAAGACATGTTGTGTGCTCTGGTCCCTTTCCATGTCAAATGTCCCCCACCCTTGTACCCAGCCAAGCCACAGGGTCAGCCTGGGCCACAGAGAATCGCTACCACTGCCCCATTTCACCCCAACATGATCTTCTCCCCAGCCTGTGCTGGGTCAAGGACTCAGAGAACCTGCCTGCAGAAGGGTCTGGATGTGCCCTCTCAGCCTCCATCTGGGACTTCTGCAGGGACCCAGAATTAACCCAGCGTCTCCCCACCAATCACACCGGATTTCCCTTCTTGTCCTCTCAAGACGTGCCCAGATGTGCCTTGAGACTAGAGGACAGAGAGATTGGGGGAGACATAAGGAGATAAACCACATTTCGCGGCAGAATCCCTGTTAAGTAATAGAAAGCCATCCAACTAGCAACCACGCTTCCAGAAACGTCACTGCCACAGAGGAGAGAGTTTTGCAGCTGCCGACCCCGGAGTGCTCTCACCTACCTGTCTCCCACTGCAGAGCTCCCCTCTCTCTCCTCCTGGGCCACTGCTCCTGGGTCCCTCACTCTGCTCTTTTTTGCCTTCTCCAGCCGCCAACACTTGCAGCGGCAGCGGGCGGACCGCGGAGTCCGGGCACCTGCGAGCTGGGTCTCGGGTCCCCGCAGCAAGGCTGCCTGGAGGAGGAGCGAGAGGATGCTGCCCGCGCCGCCGCCGCCGCGGTGGTGCTGATGAGGTTGCTATGGTTATGGAACTCCGCAGCTGCCCCCTCTCGGCGCAACAGCTGCCCGGCCGCGGCCTCCTCTGGGCAGCCCCAATGAAGAGGGCCGGGTGGCAAGGCTGTCAACACGGTGAAAGGGACTCACCGCCACCCCTGAAAAAGGGAAAAGACCGAGGGCCTGCGCCCGCGCCTCTCAGCTCGCGCCCGCTGGCTCTGCTCACCTCCGCGCCCTTGCTCCTCTCCTTCCCTCGCCGGGACGCGGCCAGACCCCGGCGCACGGCGCGCAGCGCGCCCTCGCGGCCTGGAGAGCCCTTCGTGCCGCCGCCGGCTGGCCTGGCTCCCCGCAGCCCTGCGCAGCGCCCTGAGGCTGCGCGTCCGGCTGGGAGGCGCGGCGCCCGCTTCCCCAGCCTCAGCCCTCCCCGCGGCGACTCGGCGACGGGAGCCCGGGGGCCGGGCAGCCTGCCCGGGAGCCAAACCCCGCCCGCTCGCTCGGCCGGCCTGCGGGGGCGCAAGCAGCCCGACCCGACGCCCACCGGCCCTCGCCAGCCAGTCCTGGCCGCGAGCATGCTCAGTCTCCGCGGCGGAGGTGCCCTTCCGAATTGGAAGATGGGGATGCAGGAGAAATAAAAAGGTCCTCTCCAGACCTTACCCCCAGGGTGGGGGGACAGATGACCGGGGATGAGGGGGTCGGTGGCGGTAAACTTTGAAGAGGGACCCAGAGGCAACACAGTAGATGCCTGAGAAAGGGTTAATGCCCTAAGCAATCAGTATCCTCCGTATGGTCGGCAGTGGCTGTCAACGAACGGACTAACGCATCATTTGCTAGGCACCTACTTCCTGCTGGACACTGAGGGTTCAGAGATGTCTAAGATTCTGTCCTGGGCTTCCCTGGTGGCGCAGTGGTTGAGAGTCCGCCTGCCGATGCAGGGGACACGGGTTCGTGCCCCGGTCCGGGAAGATCCCACGTGCCGCGGAGCGGCTGGGCCCGTGAGCCATGGCCGCTGAGCCTGCGCGTCCGGAGCCTGTGCTCCGCAACGGGAGAGGCCACAGCAGTGAGAGGGAGAAGATTGTGGCGGGTTAAACCGACCACCAACTACTGAGCACCATCCTTCACCAGGCACTGCACATGGAGAGGTCTCTAATTCTCCCCACCACTATGTTAGGGAGGGCCCTTGGCACTCACGATGAAGTTGAGAGCCTCAGAGACAAAAGCCAAAATTGAGACTCCGCTACACTGGGCTGCACTAACTCACGGTCCAAGAGGAGATGTGGATTGTAAGCCAGCAATTACAACCGGGGTGACTAGCATCTAACTAGTTAGGGAGGGTGGGAGGGGAGGCAATCAGGGAAAGGAATCTGAAAGAAGGGACAAGAAGAGGCAAAGGGAGGGGAGGAGAAGCGGGTAGAATGTTCTTTGCAGAATGAGAAGACCAAGTATGCAAAGGCCTGGAGGCAAGACAGCCAGGACTGGGTTTTGATCCCCACTAGGGATCCAGTAGAGCTGAAACTGAGTGTGCCAGGACAGGGGAAGCAAGTAATGAGCTTGCAAGAGCAGGAGCTGCACGTCGAGGGCCTTGGAACCCAAGAGAGGGGGTTGGAATTTGACCCTAAGGACAAGAGGGAGCTACTGCAGGAAATTAAGCAGGGGAAAGGCTGGGTCATCGTTTTGGGACGTTCTCTGTTGTTAAAGGGTATGTGGCGGGGTGAGGTGGGTATTGAGGCTACAAGGAGTATCACGAGTTGCCTGTTGCTGCAGCCTGGCCAGGGCAGAGGAAGGATGCATTCTTCTGCCATTTGTCCTCCCCACAGCACCCAGCCAAGCCCCGGACAATGCATGTTCTCAACGTCTGCTGAATGGCAAATACGTGAATGTTTAGTTCTCCATAGAGAAAAGGGGTACCTGTCTTTCACAATTTTGGTTCTTAAAATGTGGTTAAAATCACACGACAGCCTTTGGCTACGAACATTCCATTTTTATGCAGTCTTATTTGTGAAAGGCAGTGCGAGTCCCCACTATTTCCTCTGAGTCCCCAGCAGCGAAGACGTCCCAGTAGCACAGGGTTTTCTTGTACTGGGATGTGTTTCCATTGCCCTGATAGAAGATCCCCAGAATATACTGTGAAGTGAAAGAGCAAAGTGCAGAATAGTGTTCATAATAACTCTTGTGAAAAAGAGAGGAGACCCAAGGGGGGTCTCTTGCTTATATTGGCATAAAATATACTGGAAGGCTATGTAAGAAACTTGTAGAAGTGGATATTAGCTATGGGGGTGGGGTTGGGTGGAGAACTGGGGGACAAAGGCTGAGTGGCAGTGAGACTTTCAATGCACTTTTATAAAACTTTTTGAATCAAAAATAAATTATATACACCTGTATGTGTGTGTATATATATATATACTATATATAAAACATATATATAATATATATGCACATGAACTATATAATGTATTACCATCTGTGACTAGAATCTTCATGAACCTTGAGATAACCTTTCATGTAAGATACAACAAGTCCCAAATGAATGTGCCCCAAGACCTACTCTTCCCACCCACCCCCACTTCCCTATGTGGCAAAGTAGCATTATGACTTATTACTGTGACGTCTTTCTCCTCAATCCCTGCTCTGCTCATGGATTGGAGATAAGGAGAGAAGAGGAAGCACAGACATAGAAACTGAGGCCTCCGGGAGGCCAGGAGTAGAGAGCTGTGTGGACAGGACCCATGTGTCAGGCCCCAGGGGTCTCCCCCTAGACAACAATCACTGGTCCCTGGTGGCCAACATGGCACCCCAAAATCAGGCAGCTGGAGTGATGCTCTCTGGGCCCAGAGGTTCCCTCACCCAACGCCCTCCTGTGGACAGGCATTGGGTGCCCCACTCCGAACTGGTGCATTCTCAGCCCCACTGGGTGAAGCCCTGAACAGCCAGGGGACTGCAGGAGATCTGCAAGGAAAGCCCTGACCACTGTCCAGGGTGGGCTTAGGTGGAACCAACTGAAAAGCAGAAATAATCCTCCACTGTTATCCCCCCATCCATCAAATCACACAGACCTAACATCATCCTGGGCTCCTGGGCTCCCTGCCCTCCTCCTCTCTACCCCCATCAGCCCACACACATCTACTTAAATACTAATGTCGGTCAATTCCACCAGGTAAACAGCTCCCAAGTTGTCAACAGCAGGGGCTCCCCAGGAGATTTTTTTTTAAGTCCTTCAGCAAGAGGCTGTGAGTGATGGTGTCTAGAGAAATGGGTGTAATCTTAGCTTTATGTTTTGAGGTGATCCGCTCCAGACAGGACAGGAGGACATTGGTTCTGGGACAGAGGCAGAGCCTGATCCAGCCCCAGCTGGAACGTGACACCCTACGTGGAAGAGCTGAGAGATACAGCTAAGCGTGGGGTGCTCCTGGCTGAGTTTGGCTCTGGGGGAAGGAGGTCGCCCTTCCTCACAGGGCCACAGGGGCTCGAGCCCCTTCAGAATGAGCAAAGAATCACAGCCGAGTGGACTGGCATTTTCTCACTGTGTTGCAGAAAGCAGGTTTTCAGTGGTGACATCCTGTGGCATGAAGAAGCAACTGTCTTTCCATGTGCCTGTTGGCCATCTCTATGTCTGCCTTGGAAAAGGAAGATCTTCTGTCTGTTCAGACCTTCTGTGCATTTTTTAATCCATTTTTTAATTATTATTATTGAGTTGTATGAGCTGTTTGTATATCCTAAATATTAACCCCTTATCGGTCAGATCATTTGCAAATATTTTCTCCCATTCAGTAGGTTGTCTTCATTTGGACAACAGTTTCCTTTGAGAAATGCAAATAAAGACCACCTAGAGGGGTGGGATAGGGAAGGTGGGAGGGAGGGAGATGCAAGAGGGAAGAGATATCGGAACAAATGTATATGTATAACTGATTCACTTTGTTATAAAGCAGAAACTAACACACCATTGTAAAGCAATTATACTCCAATAAAGATGTTAACAACAAAAAAAAAAACTACAATAAGGTATCACCTCACACTGGTCAGAATGGCAATCATCAAAAAATCTACAAACAATAAATGCTGGAGAGGGTGTGGAGAAAAGGGAACCCTTGTGCACTGTTGGTGGGAATGTAGATTGGTGTAGCCACTATAGAAAACAATATGGAGGTTCCTCCAAAAACTAAAAATAGAACTACCATATGATCCAGCAGTTCCACTCCTGGGTATATATCCAGAAAAAAACGAAAACACTAATTTGAAAAGATACATGCACCGCAATGTTCATAGCAGCATTATTTATAATAGCCAAGACATGGAAACAACCTGCGTCCATCAACAGATGAATGGATAAATTAGATGTGGTATACACACACACACACACACACACACACACACACACACACACAAAATGACTACTACTCAACCATAACAAAGAATGATATTGTGCTATTTTCAACACCATGGATGGACCTAGAGAGTATTATGCTAAGTGAAATCAGGCAGATAGAGAAAGACAAATACTGTATGTAATCACTTGTATGTGGAATCTAAAAAAATTAAACAAATGAATGTATGTAACAAAACAGAAACAGACTCACAGATGCAGAGAACAAGCTAGTGGTTACCAGTGGGGAGAGGGAAGGGGGAGGGGCAAGATAGGAGTATGGGATTAAGAGAAACAAACTATTATGTATAAAGTAGATAAGCAACAAGGATGTATTGTACAGCACAGGGAAATATAGCTATTATCTAGTAATAACCTTAAATGGAGTATAACCTGTAAAAAGATTGGATCGCTATGTGGTACACTTAAAACTAATATTATATATCAACTATAATTTAAAAAAAAACAGAAGAAGCAATGGTCATGAGATGCTTATCGGACTCCATGCACTCCACAGGATGGGGAGGAAGTTGGGGAGCTGGAATAGCCTTCCCTTTTGACTGTACCAACCCCATTGTTTTAGGACAGTTTGGGGTGGGGAGCGGGGGACATTTGCTAATAGAAGAACAGATTGGAGCAGCTTGCCTGGCCTTGAAATCTGGCTTTGCTACTCTCTTTAATGTGTGTCCTTTAAGATGTAACTTGACCTAATTGTATCTCCAGTTCCTTTCTGTAAAACAGGAATAATAAATGTATCTCATATGGGTTTTTTTGGCGAGGATTAAGTGGATTCAAATTTAGATGGCTTTAAATGGATTAAAGCTTAGACCTCATGCAGAGTCAGGGCTATGTACCTGTGAGCTAATTTTTTTTTAATTTATTTATTTATCTATTTATTTTTGGCTGTGCTGGGTCTTCCTTGCTGCACGTGGGCTTTCTCTAGTTGCGGCGAGCAGAGGCTACTCTTTGTCGCAGTGCATCGGCTTCTTGTGGTGGTGGTTTCTCTTGTTGCGGAGCACGGGCTCTAGGCACACGCGCTCAGTAGTTGTGGCACACAGGCTCAGTAGTTGTGGCGCACAGGCTTAGTTGCTCCCATGGGATCTTCCCAGACCAGGGATCGAACCCATTTCCCCTGTATTAGCAGGTGGATTCTTAACCACTGCGCCACCAGGGAAGTCCCTGCTATTATTATTTTTTAAATGTTGGAGTGATTTGGGGAAATAGGAAAGGTGCTTGGGATGTCGTGTTTATCAGGCATACTCTCTTTTCTATCCACCACCTGTGCCCAGATCATCCTGTTTCTTATCTAAAATACCACAGTAATTTCTTTTTTTTTTTTTTTTTTTTTTTGCGGTACGCGGGCCTCTCACCACTGTGGCCTCTCCCATTGCGGAGCACAGGCTCCGGACGCGCAGGCTCAGCGGCCGTGGGTCACAGGCCCAGCTGCTCCGCGGCACATGGGATCCTCCCGGACCAGGGCACGAACCCGCGTCCCCTGCATCGGCAGGTGGACTCCCAACCACTGCGCCACCAGGGAAGCCCCAGAGTAATTTCTTAATTACCAGCGTAATTTCTTAACTGATATCCCCAATTCCAGTTCCGTCCCCCTTACCCCATCTGCTGTACATGGCATATCGATCTTCTAAAAATGTAACGTGAGCCTATAACCCTGCCTCTTAAGATCCTTCAGGAGTGGTTCTAGACTCTCAGAATGAGTTTCAAGCTCCATGGCCTGGCATTCAGGCCAGCTAAGGTCTGATTCCTGTTCATCATGAATCCTGGCTCCATTTGGCCCAAGCAATACCAATCACCTGTACTTCCCAGAAAGCTCCAGGATGTCAAGTACATCCATGCATGTGTGCTCATCCTTCAAACCTGTGTCTACAAATTGCTGCCATTTGAAGCCTGCTAAGATCTAACTTAGAGTTCATCACCTCCTCCTCTGAGCTGCCTCTGAACCCCACACATACTTGGAAAAGGCACTCAAAGCTTTGTGGTATACTTATTTACATCACAATGCATTACCCACACTAGACTGAGGAGTCTTTGAAGAAAGTTCTCCTTTTTTCCCCTGAATAGCAAAAACAATCTTGAGAAAGAAGAGCAAAACTGGAGGAATCATGCTCCCTGATATCAGACTGTACTACAAAGCAACAGTAATCAAAACAATATGGTGCTGCCACACACACACACAAAAAACAGGCATATAGATAAATAGAACAGAATAGAGAGCCCAGAAATGAACTCAAACCTATATGGACAATTAATCTATGACAAAGGAGAAGTCTTTGAAGAAAGTTCTTAAGAAAGGGTCTATGCCTATCTTTCTCTACCCAACCCATAGCACAACATCTGGAACATAGAGATGTTTGATACATCTTTAAAATTTATTTGAATAGATTTGGGGTTGACTTTCTTCTCATGTATTTGTCTTACCTTGTCCTGCCAACCAAAAATCGAAAGTTTCCTTTAAACATCTTTGCATTTATGATAGGTGCTCAATTACTATGTTCAGTTTGACTCACAGGGAAGTAATGTTCACCTAAGAGCCAGATCGATTGGCACTGGGGTGGGAGGGTCCTCAGGAGAAGGCCAACCTTGTTATGCCTTGGGATGGGTCTTCAAGGGAACGACTTCTCAGCAGCACAGCAGTTCAACCCACAGAGCTTCACGTTTTTATCTTATCTCATTCTCCTCTCATTGCATTATCGGAGCACATGTAACTGTGATTGCAGCAAACCCACACGCAGTTGTGTTCTTACTAGGCACCAGGCACTAATATAAACTCATTTTATCTTCACAACAACCCCGTGATAACCCTCTTAGGAGGAAACGGAGGCAAAGTTGCAGAACTTCACTGAAATCACACAACTAAAGGGGGCTAAGCCTGGGTTTGAATGGTCAATCCCAGTTCCTTATGACTAGGCAACACTGCCTATATGCTCTGCTATGACCATGGTTTACATTATCTCTGTCAGTTCTATTTGGAAATTATATAGAGATCCTGCATCATCATCTAACGCAGGGTTCTCAACTTGGCATTATTGATATTTGGGGCCAGGTGATTATCATGAGGGCTGCCCTGTACATTATAGGATGTTCAACACCTTCCCTGACCCCTGCCCATTAGATGCCAGTAGCACCCTGCCCCCTACCAACACCCTCAATTTTGACAAACCAAATGATTTCCAGACATTGACAAATGTCCCTGGGCTGGGGGGAGGATGGAGACAAAATTATCCTATATTGAGAACCACTGATCCAAAAATAGACTTAGGGTAAATTTTATAACATGATAATGAATGTAAACCCAATTTCAAATAAAATTGCTGATATTTTTTTAAAATAGGCCATTATTTGTTAGGTATGATCACATCAGCTTTGTTTTTACTCAAAGATTGGGCTGGCGGAAGCTTTCTTCTGGTCAAGGTGCTTGCTTGACCTTTTCTTCTTGTTCTCTCATATTTCCATTATAAGTACCTCTATCTTTAACCCACGTGCATGTATTTCAAAGGGGTCTTTTCAAGTTACCTGAGCAGTTTGTGAGGACCAGTTTAGTTAAAACACTTCTATGATCACAATTCAATTAACTAAGCACCAGTAGGCAGTAGCGTTTCCCATTACACTGAATGGAAGGGACCACTGTCAAGTACTACTGGCCATGTGGTCCTCGGAACCCCCCTTCAGAACAGTGCAAGGCAGGTGCCCAGCAGCACGTGGACTGAGGGCAGCCTCATCCAGCCTCATATTTAACATTAATGAAACAATCATTTTTTAAAGACAGAGCTCAATGTAAATGAACACTTCGATACATTCTGGCTGTACATTCTAAAAAATGGGTCATCTCGCACCTGCCCCCTCCCAACCTGGAGATCGCAGTTTTTTAAAGAACCAATTAGGGACCCATTAGAATCAAAGAGATCCAGTGTGACCCCAACTTCCGCCACTTCCCACCTGTGTGACTTGGTGCATAATAGGAGATAATCTGCCTGATCGTCAGTTCCCTCATCTGCAGGTTTACATGTATCTAATACGTATAGGAAAAGGCTCTAACCTCTGGCCAGTTATGGTAGCCGTTCGAATTCATTCTGATTCTTTGCAGCTACCAAGCTGCATTTGTCAGCCCTCCTCGTAGCTGATGGGGACCTCACGACGGAGTCCTCACCAAGTCAGATGAACAGAAGTGATATGACTTCCTGTGGGAGGAAAAAGAGTGGGTATGAATTACACACACACACACACATTCACATAACCTTTCTTCTATCTGTGCAACTGAAAAAAAAAACAAACAAAAAAATGAATAAGCCCAAACAAGAAAATGGCCAATTTCAAAATGGAGACAGATCAAAGGTTGCCTCTGAAGCTGCTGATGGTGGTGGCCTGACCTGCATCAGACTGTGATGGGGCAAAAATTAACTTATGTACATCACTGAGATTTCAAAGTTAATCTGCTTATGTAGCATTGAGTAGCCACCGTTGGCTAACACGAGTAGAGAAACACGATTTCCAAACCACTAGATAATCACCTGAAAAACCACACCAACAGTTCACATGGCCACACCAGGAGATGAGTGCTATTACTGCCCAATTTTTTCCAAGATTAGGAAACTAGGCACAGGTAGCTGTCAACTGGAAAAAAAACGCACAACCTAAAGTTGAAAATTATGTTTTACTTGGATTTTCTGAGGATGGAAGACAGCCTCTCAGGTCGCTCTGAGGGACCACTCCGAAGAGGTAAGAGAGGAGCCAGATAGTGGAGTTCCCTGGTGGCCAGTGGTTAGGACTCCGCGCTTTCACTGCCGAGGCCCGGGTTCAATCCCTGGTGGTGGAATTAAGATCCCGCAAGCCACGCGGTGTGGCCAAAACAAAACAAAACCAGGTAGTGGGCACATTAGAAAATTACTGTTTATTAAAGAAAACCAAGTATCTCGTGTTAATGAATTTAGCGCTTTTCTAGAAATGGGAAGATGCAAGAGTCTGGGCTCACTGAAATCATTCTTTAACCACCTAGGGCCAGTATCCTGTTCTTTCCAACCCTGAGTCCCCTCGGGGTGCACCGCAGTGGCTGAGGGCTTGTTGGTCTCCATCCTGAGATCCCTCAGGGCTCATCCTTAGGGTGATGGTTTGATGGCGGAAGCATCCTTGGTTGGCTGATAAGGCAAGCAACATTCTTCCATCCACAGAGCTAACAGGACTTCTCTGAGCTAGAAAGCGGCAGAGCCAGGGTTTGACCCTGATCAACTGCTTCGAGGGTCTACACACAGGGCTTCTACTCTGTCGGTTCGAAACCTGGGGAGCTTCCTGGGGTGGAATCTGAAATTGGCTCCCGGAAGCTAAGGAGAGACCAGAGAAAAGGCCACTCCAGATGGAGGCGGCAGGTTTAATAAGCAGGGGATTTACCTCGGAGGTTTGTCTTGAGAAGCCACGAGACAAGTAAATCTCCGAACACGCCAGCCCGGATCTCCGAAGTTTATAGACAGGCCTTAATGGGGTTCAGTCACCCAGAGGGTCCCAACTACTGTTGCGTTCTCAAGGCTGAGTCCTTGGAAAGGGCTCCCACTGTAGGAAAAGTGGGTGGGGCTTATATTCCAAGGACAGGGAGGGAGTGCGGAGCCTCCGATTGCCTCGGTCAGCTCTGGGATCAGCTGGCAATCCTGTCTTCTCCATGACCTCCTGCAGCAAACGCTGGGACATCTCAAGAAAGGTCTGTGCGACGAGTGACTGATGGAATGCCAGGCACGGGATTGATGTTTACTTATCACACTTTAATGATGTTCATTACTTTACTGCTGTGGAAAGCTAGATTCACTACCAAAAAAAAGTTAGTTGGTAACAAATCATTAGTATCTTTTCGAAATCAGCAACTTTGAAAGAAAGGAGGGGGAGACTACTGAGTTGATAGTGAGGATGATGACACTGACAAATAAACACTCCTAGTAAATTGTAAGGACACCACTTTTCAACTCAATATGTAACCGAGCAGAACCCCCCTCCCCCGTATCCTCTGCTTTAGCTCCTCTCTAAAGTACCTAGATAATAGTATCTCATGCATATTTCCTGAGTTTTTCAGATGCTAAAACCACCACCAAATGGAAGAAATTAACTACTTGATGATCTTGAGCGTGTAGCCCCCAGACCTTCTGCCGCCTAAGGATTGATCACCACCAACCAATCAGAGAATCGTGCGTCAGCTGATCACAAATCCTCCCCGTCACTTGCAATAACACTTTCTCTGCTCCCAGCTCTGACATTTCGGTTTGGCCTCACTGTGCATCGGGCACACGGACTTGCCTTCCGTAACAAATAAAGGATATTTGTGTGTTTTATATATATATATATATATATATATATATATATATATATATATAAAATTTTAAGTTGGTGAATCATTAAATGACTACAGTAGCACTCTGGGGACAAATTCTTCCTTTTAGAAAGGACACAGCCTTGGGAGGTGGCCAGGACCTTCTCACTTCTCATAATCGAAGTGTCTGGGACGTCAGAATCATTCCTGTCTGCAGAAACTCCAGGCCCTGTTCCAAGGCCTTCCCTTGGTGAGTTATAAAGGGGAAGAATTTAACGTGAGCCTGTCTCTGTGAAGTCGGATATGAACGCTGCCCCTTGTGGGATGGTCCTGGGGATTGAAGGACCCCAGCATGGATCTGACACCTAAGGGCCCCCAGTACATCTTAGGCCCATTGCTCCCTGACTCCTTTGCACTCTGGTGTTGCCTTGCTTGCTAGGACTTGCAGCTCACCTTCATTCTCAGATGCCCTGTAGGGGATGGAAAAGACTCAGTGACCAGGTGATAACCTCTTAAGAATAATATAGCCAGGGAGCCATAAGCCTTGCTTCTAGTACTAGAATCTGCCAGTAACCAGCTCAGTGACCTTGGGAAAGTTACTTTGACACTTTGAGCCTCAGTTTCCTCATCTTTATAATGGACAGGATTTACAAGAGGAGCACTAAGGTCCCACCTGATTGGACGGTTGTGGGTCTCCAGACCTGCGCTCCATTCCCTCTATGCCTCTAATGGCTCGTGTGACAAAGTACCAGTTCAACATGAAGATCATCTCAATACTTTATTTGATATCAGTGTTTTCTCCCTTAACTGAATGTATTTCCTATTGTCTTAAGGTTTTTTCATTATGAAATAGATGAAACAGATAAAGTAATATGTTTATACATATATATTATACACACATAGAGAGGGAACACACTCATACATGTTTGTTAAAAATAATTTTTTAAAGACCAGGTGCAATCAGTTCAGTTTAAGGAGAAGACCATGTCCACACCTCTGATTTGTCATGTGTGTCCTTTTTTTTTTAACATCTTTATTGGAGTATAATTGCTTTACAATGGTGTGTTAGTGTCTGCTGTATCACAAAGTGCATCAGCTATATGTACACATATATCCCCATATCTCCTCCCTCTTGTGTATCCCTCTCACCCTCCCTATCCCACCCCTCTAGGTGGTCACAAAGCACCGAACTGATCTCCCTGTGCTATGCGGCTGCTTCCCACTAGCTATCTATTTTACATTTGGTAGTGTATATATGTCCATGCCACTCTCTCACTTTGTCACAGCTTACCCTTCCCCCTCCGCATCTCCTCAAGTCCATTCTCATTCTCTATGTCTGCATCTTTATTCCTGTCGTGCCCCTAGGTTCGTCAGAACCAACTGGTTTTTTTTTTAGATTCCATATATATGTGTTAGCATACGGTATTTGTTTTTCTCTTTCTGACTTACTTCACTCTGTATGACAGACTCTAGGTCCATCCACCTAACTACAGATAACTCAATTTCATTTCTTTTTATGGCTGAGTAATATTCCATTGTATATATGTGCCACATCTTCTTTATCCATTCATCTGTCCATGGACACATAGGTTGCTTCCATGTCCTGGCTATTGTAAATAGAGCTGTAATGAACATTGTGGTACATGGCTCTTTTTGAATTATGGTTTTCTCAGGGTGTGTGCCCAGTAGTGGGATTGCTGGGTTGTATGGTAGTTCTATTTTTAGTTTTATAAGGAACTTCCATACTGTTCTCCATAGTGGCTGTATCAATTTACATTCCCACCAACAGGGCAAGAGGGTTCCCTTTTCTCCACACCCTCTCCAGCATTTATTGTTTGTAGATTTTTGGATGATGGCCATTCTGACTGGTGTGAGGTGATACCTCATTGTGGTTTTGATTTGCATTTCTCTAATGATTAGTGATGTTGAGCATCCTTTCATGTGTTTGTTGGAAATCTGTATATCTTCTTTGGGGAAATGTCTGTTTAGGTCTTCTGCCCATTTTTGGATTGGGTTTTGTTTTTTTGATATTGAGCTGCATGAGCTGATATTGAGGTTTAATCTTGGAAATTAATCCTTTGTCAGTTGCTTCATTTGCAAGTATTTTCTCCCATTCTGAGGGTTGTCTTTTTGTCTTGTTTGTGGTTTCCTTTGCTGTGCAAAAGCTTTTAAGTTTCATTAGGTCTCATTTGTTTATTTTTGTTTTTATTTCCATTTCTCTAGGAGGTGGGTCAAAAAGGATCTTGCTGTGATTTATGTCAAAGAGTGTTCTTCCTATGTTTTCCTCTAAGAGTTTTATAGTGTCTGGCCTTACATTTAGGTCTTTAATCCATTTTGAGTTTATTTTTGTGTATGGTGTTAGGGAGTGTTTTAATTTCATTCTTTTACATGTAGCTGTCCAGGTTTCCCAGCACCACTTATTAAAGAGGCTCTCTTTTCTCCATTGTATATTCTTGCCTCCTTTATCAAAAATAAGGTGACCATAGGTGCATGAGTTTATCTCTGGGTTTTCTGTCCTGTTCCATTGATCTGTATTTCTGTTTTTGTGCCAGTACCATACTGTCTTGATTTCTGTAACTTTGTAGTATAGTCTGAAGTCCAGGAGCCTGATCTCTCCAGCTCCATTTTTCTTTCTGAAGATTGCTTTGGCGGGCTTCCCTGGTGGCGCAGTGGTTGAGAGTCCGCCTGCCGATGCAGGGGACGTGGGTTCATGCCCCAGTCCGGGAAGATCCCACATGCCGCGGAGCGGCTGGGCCCGTGAGCCATGGCCGCAGAGCCTGCGCGTCTGAAGCCTGTGCTCCGCAACGGGAGAAGCCACAACGGTGAGAGGCTTGCATACCGAAAAAAAAAAAAGTTCTTTTTACTCGTATATACTAAACTTTTACGATAATGAACGGTTATTAAAATTTTATCAACTATTCTTTTCTATGTCTATTAAGATAAGGTGATGTTTCTCTTCACTTCTGTGAATAGAGTAGATTACATTAATGTGTTCTATAATGTTGATGTGAATTTGCATTCCTGGAATAAACCCCAGTTGCTCATAATGTACCATCTTTTCGTATATACACTCCTCTTCAGACTGGCAATATTTTATTTAGAATTGTTTCATTATGCTCATTAATGAGATTTGGAATAATTTTCCTTTCCTTTACTCTATCAAACCTTGTTTGGTGGTAGAATCAAGGTGACTCCACCCTCTTAAAGTAAGTTCTATGGTAGCCTCTGTTTTTCACTTCTTTGAAAAAATTTATGTATTATTAGCAATAATCAGTTTCTTGAACATTTAACTCAACTGTAAAATCATTGTGGGTCTAACGTTCTCTTTGTGGGAAGAGTTGCAATTAGTTATTCAGTTACTAGATGGAAAATAGAGTTACTAGGGGGATCCGCAGGGATGGAGGAGGAATGTTTGTTCGGGATTGAGCCTGTTTATAAACTGAGAGGAAAAAACCATCATGGGGTAGATTGAAGACAACAATCTGCAATTGTTAGGAAGGGATGGAAGTAGAGGGAGACCCAAGAGAGACTAGAGTAGGTAATTCCAATCTAACTGGGGGCTTGGGCAGGCCAGTGGAGCCAGCTCTACTCTTAAGAGACAGGATGGAAATAAAAGACAGTGGGATACATCTGAAGGTGATAAAATCCTGAAGCAGAAGGAATACTTGTCTGGTGGGCTTTATTTTCTTTGGGAAGTAGAAAGTAGGCTTTCCTGCCTAGAGAGGAAGAGTTGGAATTAGGGCTTGAGGAAAATAGAAACATGGATCAGTGGAGGAGAAGAAGAGGTGAGCAGGGACAGGTGTTGGCTTCATGTGATGTGAGAAGAGGGCAAGTCACTGGGCTGGAGCTTGAACCCCTGGGTCTATAGCAGGAACAAAGGGAGCTCAGGGGCTATGAATTAGGGCAATTACATGAAGTTGGTTGAAGAGATGAGTCATGATAGACTGAAAGAAAACAAGAGAACTGGGGAGTGGATGTCTGTGAAGTTAAAAAAGAAAAAAGAAGTGTAGTAGAAGAATGGGAGAGAAAGAGGAAGCAGAAAGACAGATGCTGTGATCAGAAAGGACAACAGGTCAGAGGACTTCCCTGGTGGTCCAGTGGTTACGACTCTGCACTCCCATTGCAGGGGGCCCAGGTTCGATCCCTGGTCGGGGCACTAAGATCCCGCATGCCACGTGGCTTGGCCAAAACCAAAAGGACAGGTCAGAATTTATGCTGGTCAAGTTGGCCTTTCCAGGTTTGGGGTTGGGTTAAGGATCAACCCAAAGACAATCCTAATGAGACGATGGGAGGGAAATGGAAGGGGACTTCTGGGTAAGAGACAACGGAGCCAGGGCTGAAAGACCAACTGCAGTGACAGTCTTCCTTCATTCTGCCCTTACCATCCGCTTCGGAGTGTTAAGGAATTTACATAACATCATGTAATTTAATCCTCCCACAGCTAATGAGGGGAGTCCTGATACTATCTCCAATTTGCAGATGAAAAGCTGACGCTCAATTAGGACATTCCTCAGATGGTGTTTGAATGAAGGTCTTTCTAATCCCAAAATCTTTACATTTAAGGGATATCTGACACTGTTAAAGAGGCCAAGAATTGGGATGAGTTATTCCTGGGAAATAAAATCTCACAGTAATAGCAGGACTTTTGGTGGAGAGAGCTTTTGAGTCAACAAACGCAGGAGTGAGGAGAGGTGAAGGGTGGGAAAATCAGGAACCCTGGGTCCTACGCCTTCTCATCCATCAAAAGTGGGGGTTCCTGGGGCTTTGCAATGTTTATGGACACCGTGCAAGGCATAGTGGCATTTGTGGTCTGTGAAGACAACCTTGATTTGCACAGTTACACAGGTACTATATAAGAGTCTCCCCTCCCCTTCCCTATTCTTCCTTTTTCCTCCAAAACAAACAAGCCTCCTGCTCTGACCCTTGGTGCCACCTACTTCCCCAAATTGGCAAGAGAACCGAGTGAGGCATCTCACACTTAGCATCTTTCTCGATCCCTGGTGCCACCCTGGGAGTTAGATGTTATCATCCCCGTTTAAAAAACAACAAAATTTAAGCACAGAGATTGAAATTTGCCTCGGTACAAACGTCCCTTGCAATTGCAGAGCTTTTTGAAAAAAGCAGATCATTTACTGTATGATTTTGTATCCATGTTCTCCTCTTGATTTTGTTCGTGCCAAGATCTCCTGGAGGAGACAAGTCCTGGGATCCCCACAGGCAGAGAAGGAGTGCTTCTCCATCCAAGTCTCATAACCCATGAATGCTGCTGCCGGGACCAAGCCCTATAGCCTCTTTTGTCTTGCTCTCCTGTGATCTTTGCAAGAGGATCATGGTACTTCTTCCAGAATCAGAGACAAAGCGCCAATCTCCAGACTCAAATGCCTGGTGAGTTTCTTCAGTTTGGCTCAGGGCTCCCTGAAGACCTTGCTGAGCCTGGCACTCACTAAAGCTCCCTTGTCCTCAATCATCTGGCTTTAAGGGACAACTGAGGGACCACCAAAGCATTCTGCAGAAGGCAGAGCACAGGTCAGGGGAGTGAGTGCCAAGGTCCCTCATCCTAGATGCTGATCAGTTGGCCCAGCTTCAGGGTTGAATTATCTGTGTTAATTTCTAGTTTAGCCACTTACTAGCCGTACGCTCTTGAGTAGGGTCTGAACATCTCTGTACCTCAGTATCTCCATTTTTCAAAGCTCACAGCAATAGTCCTACGATAGAGGATGGTGACAAACGATCCTCAAATATAAGCATTCTATAACGGTTTCCTATAATATTAATGATGGTGATTATTATTGTTATTTAAACACATATGAAAACTGAGACCCAGAGAATGCAAGAGAACTTCCAAGTTCCCACACTGAGCAGAAGCCACAATTCTGTTTTGTTTTGTTTTTTTAACCTCAGCATCCTTCTTCCCTTACGAGGATGAATTGGGCTAATATGGGCAAAGTACCATTTCCGTCAGCTAGGGCTGCCATAACAAAGTGCCTCAGACTTGGTGGTTTAAACAACAGAAATTCATTTTCTCTCCATTCTGGAAGCCAGAAGTCCTAGATCAAGGTGTTCATGGGTTGACTTCTTATAAAGCTTCTCTTTGGCTTGTAGATGGCTGTCTTCTCCCTGTGTCTTCACGGGGTCTTCCCTCTTTGTGTGTCTGTGTCCTAATCTCCTCTTCTTATAAGGAATATGGGATTAGGACCCATTCTAGTGGTCTCATTTTAACTCAGTTGCTTCTTTAAAGACCTTTTCTCCAAGTATAGTCACATTCTGAGGCACTGGGGGGAGGGGGGATTAGGACTTCAACATATGGATTTTGGAAAGGCGACATTCAACCCATAATAGATGCAGATTACAGATTCTGACAGAGAAAAGTTGCTCAGGAAATATTAAGTATTATTTTCACGGCATGGTTACTACTGTGCCTTATCTCCAGACTTTGATGAAATTCCCACGTTGAAAATGTGTGATGTCCATTGAAAGGCCCCTCAAACAGCCTTTTGTATGTGCCCCGCAGAGGAGTTCACACAGTTCCAGGAGGCTGCTGTGTGCCCACAGGACCCTTCTGAGGAAAGAGAACTCATGCAACTTTCTCTGCATAGAGTTGCTTTGGCTGGAGCCCACGAGCACTGAGTGGATTAAGCCCTACCTTCACTGCTCACCGGACCTTGGTCAGACCTCAGTGCAAGTTCAATGCAACCACAGATGCGCCTGTGAACACTGACCCTCAGTGTCTGTGGTATGGGCTGGTACTCCAGCCAAACGTAAAAATTATATAGTTTGGTGGCTAGGAAACGTCTCCTTGGGGACAAATAGGCAAACAAACCAGAATTGAGTTTGATCTCATCTGTACCCACTGCATGTAAAAAGAGAAACAGAGAGAGCGCCTCTGAACACTTGGCTTCGTCTTCTCTGGAGTTTATAATTCACAATACGTCCCTTAGATACAGAGTCTTTTCATCCCCTCTGTCATTTTCCAAGATCCTTTTTCACCCTCTTCTTCCCAAGCCAACCGTGTTCCTTTCCATGAAGTGCGCTTCTTACTCACAGCGAAAACAGAATTACAGATATCTCATTCAATCCTGAGAAAATGGGCTAGGTGTGAGAGGCTGGAGTTCCTCTTCAATATCAGAAGCATCTGTGGTCCCCTTTCTAGGACCAGGGACTTTGTAACACTGGGTGCACCTATGAACGAGGGGATTGCATAAACTCTGTGTTAAGGTCCTTCCCAGCTCTTATGACCTGTGATGCAATATATGGTCCCAGCATCTTCTGGGGTGCGTGCACCTCTGGCGGTCCCTTCTTCCCTCACACTATAGCAGAACCAAAGCCTCAGAAGGCAACTCTGATCTCTGCCTCTGCAGGGAGAGAGACTGGGGATGATGGATGGAGAGGGATTTGACAGGTTGATTTCAGTGAGTGTGTGTGGGAGTGTGCATTTCAGCTTAAAGAACGCAGGAGGAAATACCACATCCATGTATTTGTTTATCCCTGTTATCAAACAGCGATGCTCTGGCCTCTGCACTGTGGTCGACTCTGAGAACACAGGAGACCTCAGCATCTCGGAGACACCACCAACCCGTGTACAGATCATCAATCGAACACTACAGGAAACCCACCTGAAGGCAACTCACTGGGCCTGCGTTTCAGAATGAAGGGGCTTTGGTCATTTATTAGCTTGTAACCCTTAACAAGGCCTTCACACAGCACGCTGGGAGAATCCTGAGAGTTAAGGAAGAGCTCTATGAACTGCAGATTGCTTTACAAATGCTAATTATGTTAGGAAGGTGATTGCCCTGGGACACGATCAAGTTCAAATTACTTAGTGTGACAGCCAAGGTGGCTAAAACTCTGACTCGTGTTATGCCGCCCCTGCAATGTAGTCAATGTTCCAGATACATGGTGCAACTTGACATTTCTCAAATCATCTGCATCTTGTCATGCGTTCATGCCTTTGCTCCCTTCCTGCTTGCTGTCTGACAGATAATTGCTTATTTATCAGAATTAAAATCTCACATCATCCCCCCCACATACACATGCATACACACATGCACATAGACACAAACTAAGCACCATTAGCTATTCTCTCCTGGGCAAATTGTTTGATCTCAAGATAAGTCAGGAAAGACCAGATTCATTAAACAACCCTCAGTTCCCTTCTCAAGATGTCCCCAGATTCTGATAACCCAGCGGGTGTGAAAGAGCTCTAGCTAAGGTCTTTCTTTCCTGAGCCGACCTGTGAATTCTCAATCAGAGTGAAGCAAATGTAGTGAACTCGTAGATAACCTTTCTCCTGCAATACAAGGATGTTCATCCCTGCGTTGTTTGCATTAACACAAACTGGGGAAAACATTTTAAAATGGCTAACAATAGTGGGGACTGGTGGGATAAAATAAAAGATAATAAGCTATTAATCAATCATTAAAGTGATGCTTTATTTTAAAATAAAGGAAAATATTCTATTACTTGGAAACATCAATTTTATATGTTTTATGTTGTGATTCCATTTTTTTGTACAAAACTAGTAAGAAAAATAACACCCTGAAAGTGTATGAAACCAAGATAGGCTCTGGGAGCTGGGAGTGCAGGTGATCGTAATTCTCTCCACTGTGTTTTGCTACATTTTCTAAACATCCTATAAGAAGTAATTATGTCATCAGGCAGAAATAAGTGTGGCTTAATTGTTTTTCTGGTTTGGGGTTTTTTTTTTGGCCACCCCGCACGGCATGCAGGATCTTAGTTCCCCAACCAGGGATCAAGCCCGCGTCCCCTGCAGGGAAGTCCCATGGTTTAGTTGTTTTAATCACTTTGATTCAAACAACACAGAATTTTGAATTTTAGACTTTTGCGTATTTTTAGTAGTTGCTCATCCATCCACCCTTCCATCCACCTTTCCTTCCATCCATCCACCCTAGGAAAAAAAGGGTGAGATTTGGGAAGGGTTTGATACAAGTTAGTTCCTACTCACTGGCTCTGTGACCTCCAGGGAATTGCTCAAACCCTGTCTTCAGTTACAGCATCTGTAAGTGGAGCAGTGGCCTCAGCATGGCCTGCATTTCTGGGTTATTTTTAGCAACAAAAGGACTCACAGATGTGGAAGCCCATTCAAAGCTTCCACTCCCTACATGTGTGACCTGAGATTTTCAGTATTCAAGCAGGTTTCATGCTTGCCCATTTCGGTTTGCAGAAACCCACCATTCCACAAATAACAGTTTTCACATAAATGCATCTTTGGAAGCTCTAAAGGCTCCAAATAAGATTTTGATGTCTAAAAAAAATGCACACCATCCCTTCTGATGCAAAAGTAATTGACTTCCTTCCCACATAAAGGATTCTTATCATTTAAATGGAGAAGCAATCTTAATAATAGATGATTGCTTTATGAATATGAAAATTATATATTCATTGCATAATCAACCGTTTAACTGACACATCATTGCAGCCCCTGTGGAGTGTGTGGAACAGATTTGAAACCACGTGACCGATTGTTCCAATTCTTCTTTTAGAAAACAAGAGGCCTGCTATTCAGCTCAGGGTATAAGGAAATAGCAGATTCAAATCTGCCATTACTTATTAAGCACCTGCTGTGTGCAAAGAGGGACTGTTGCAAAGTTTACATTTTTCAGGAAGATATCACACCCCCCCCTTGTGAAGCTCAAAAATGAGATTGCTGGGATTAGCAGAGACAAACTATTATATAGAGAGTGGATAAACAGCAAGGTCCTACTGTATAGCGCAGGGAACTATATTCAATATCCCATGATAAACCATAATGGAAAAAATGCCAATGCAGGGGATGTGGGTTCTATCCCTGGTCCGGGAAGATCCCACGTGCCGCGGAGCAACTAAGCCCGTGCGCCACAACTACTGAGCCTGTGTGCCTAGAGCCCGCACACCAAAACAAAGAGCAGCCCCCACTCGCCACAATTAGAGAAAGCCCGCGCGCAGCAACAAAGACCCAACGTAGCCAAAAATAAATAAATAAAATAAATAAATTTACAAGAAAAAAAAAAAGATTCCAAGTAGGAGCAACCTCAGAGTGCCAGGGCATTGATAAAGGTTCCCCAGAGCAAGAGGCATTCCGAGGGGACTGAAAAGGGACAAGGGCAATGGGATGGGGTGAAGGGTAGTCTCTGTGGAGGCCGTGAGCATGAGGTGAGATCCCTGCGTGGGTTAGTACATATAGAGATGCCTCAAAGGTGGACGGGAAACAGGCTATATAGCAAGCCTTGGATAGCATGCACCTTTGGGGCAGGGAGCTCCGAAGCCCCGAGCAGGATGTAGCCGACGGCAGTTAAAGGAGAAGAGAACATCAAAGGGACTCTGAAGAAACCCCAGGATCCAGCCTTCTCGCCAGTGTAAGGTTGCCAGACCCAGCAAATGAAAAGAAAGATGTCCAGTTAAATTTGAATTTCAGGTAAACAATAAATAATTTTTGAGTAAAAGGATGTCTCAGGTACTGCATGGGAAACACTTCTACTAAAAAGGTGTTTGAAATTCAAACGTAACTGGGCATCCTGCATTTTATCAGTTCATCCCACCCAGAAGATCACACACCCTAAGTGTCCTGGTCGGCATCCCTACAGAACGGGCCGCCAGCCCTGCGGAACCAAGGCCCACGCCATCTGCAGCTGGCTGGCCTGCAGCGGGGGCTCAGGGGGTGCTGCGCAGACCCTCTATTATAGAGTACCTTGCAGCCAGTTTGCACAATCATTAAGGACCTTTCCAGAATCTGAGTGTCTGCCATGGACCCGTGAGAAATACCAAAGAGAGGGCAGGCGTGGAGGAGAGTGGGAGTCAAGAAAGGGACAAAAACACCGTGTAATCACTTGAGTTGTCTTCAAAGAAGGACACAGACACCAAAACTCTGGAAAGGAGAAATCAATTTCCTTTTATCCTGGTGTTGCCTTCCCTTCCTCCCATTCAACAAATAGTATTGACTTCCCAGGATGTGCCGGGCACTGTGAACTGCAGTTATAAGATGAGTGAGTTATAGTAGGCTTGCACACTAGGTTTCAGACACTGGGTTTCAAACGCTGGCTTTGCCACTTAAAAGCCGACCGATCTTCCATTGATCCTCAGTTTTCTCATCTGGAAAATGGGTGTAACAGTGCGTCCAGGAAGGTTGTTGTAAGGATTCATTTAAATGATGTAAGCAAAAAGTAATACTCGCAGAAAGCCAGCTTCCCCTCCCTGACCCCATCCTCATTTTCTCATCACAGAGAAAGAGACATGATCTCATAATGACGAAGTAGTGAGCAAGTGATACCGTGTTTTCAGAGCCCAGAGGAAAGAGCAAGGTCTTCACAGAGGAAGGCATTTGGCTGTGTCCTGAAGAAGGAATGAGATGTGCTGGACAGAAGCTTTTGAAGTTTAAATCTGCCCAGCGTTCCCTCTTAGAGGAAACCACCCCTAACCCCATCCTTAATCCCATTTGGTCCATGAGGTTTGCTTGGGGCTCCTCTTGTTCCCAGGGCTGGGCCATCAGAGTCCCCTTGTGTCTATTGCAAGAGCAATCAGCCCAGGATCTTACCCCTCCTCTGAGATCCGGAACTCCCAGAATTGCAGAAGCCTAAAGCCCCCGGAGCGTTCTGCAGTCACCCAGAGAATCACACCTGACAGCAAAGAGAGATCTGGTGACATAGTTCAAACATCTGCTCTATGTGGGAAGCCAGATCTGCCCCTGGACTCACCCATCTCATTTACCAACAGAGGCTGCTTTTTGCTTAAACCAGTTTGGTTAGAGGGTTCATCCCTAGTAATTAAATAGCTCCCATGCTGGGTGACATTTTACATTAATTTCTCAAATGCTCAGTGTTGCCTTTGTTACTTAATAAACAAACTAAAAGCTATAGTTTAAAGCAGTAACCAAACCCTATTAAAATGTGTGATCCTTTTATAGAGAAGATGTTATCTCACTATCGGGATCTGTATCACCGATGTTTATAAGGTGGGACGCCTCCATTTTGTTACCGAGTCCAAGCTTTCTCTGCTCGCCACATGACAGTTGCTGAGGCAGGGAACATGACTTTATTGGGAAAGCCGGCAGACCGAGAAGACAGCAGACTAGTGTCTCCGAAAAACCATCTTCCCAGGGTTTGGATGCCAGTTTCTTTTATAGCACAGAGAGGGGGAGGAGATGAGGAAGTAAAGTAAAAAGACCATAAGTTTTGCGAATGTCCCCTGGAATGGCCAGCCTCGGGGAGAGGATGTGTTAATTTCTTCTTTCTTGCAGGCATCCACAGGTGGACAGGGTCCGATGTTTCCCTGAACAAAGGCACTTTGGTTTAACATTCAGGCAGAGGGGCAGGGTTCCCCGAGGCAGGGAACATTATGTATACACAGTATCCTTTTAGTGAACAAAAGCAGCGGGAAGCAAAGGTTAAAGTAAAAGAAACAGATCCAACATGTAGTCAGATTTGGTTCTTCCCTGTTACAATTTGAGTTTGATTTTGAAGGCGGAAACTGTCTTCAGATATTGGAAAATAATAAAAAAGCAAACACCATGGTTACTCAAAATACAAATTAATTTCCATTTATGTACTTTAAGAAAGTATTAATATTCCTACTGGTCAAGGATAAGTTCTAGATCGTGGCAAAATGATAAGAAGACACTCTTGCCTGGACGATTATTTGTAGACACAAACTGAGCTTTTAATGCAGATTGCAATTGATGCTAAACTATCTTCTCCTTGCAGTCTTAAAACATTCCTGAGTTAGCTTCTGTACGATTTTTTTTTAATCCTAGGGTATGTTGGGGAGGGAAAAAATTTCCCTTGCACTTCTTGGTTCTTTGGACTGGTCTAATCATTAAATTGGCACAAGGCAGATTAACAAGAGAAAAAAAATAATTTCACGCATACAGAGGTCCCATAGATATGAGACCCAAGAAGTGACCAAGGCAAACTGCTTGTATACCTTTTAGACAAAGAAACAATAAATTTGCAAGAAACTGACAAGACAGAGAAACTTAGGTTTGGGTAATAATTAAGGAAGAAACTAAGCAGAGTGTGTTTACACAGTCTTTTGGGCCATGAATTCCCTGTTTTCGTGGTAAGTATACCTCTCTAGTCTTGATTCAGGGAGGGTACCTTTCACAGGGGAGATTTTTTCCCTGCTTTCAGGGTGACAGAGGAGAGTCAGAGGGTTCTTCTTGTACAAGCTGTTTCTCAAGTAACTTTAATTCAAAATAATTAATATGCAGAGTGGCACATTGTGGGGGTGTCCTGCTCTGAACCCCATCAGGCACTTAAAGTATTAGAAGTTCAACTTTCTTATGTTCTGGGAATTTTAGGAATAGTCAATGTTTGCATTTACATAAGCATTTTTATACCTTCATAAATCAATCAGAACAGAGTACCTTTAATCTGAGACTTTATTACCTAGGTTTTTCATACCATCTGCACGTCAGAAAACATCAGCCACTAGCATAGTAATAATTAAAGGCCTCTTTGAATAAAGAGATACAGGGACTGAGAGCTTTGAATTCCAGTATTAGCCATAGACCAAGAGACACCGAAACGCAAAGCTCAAAGATCCAGAAATCAAGAGCGGGTCTCCTTTCCAATGGGCACAGAATTCTTAATTTGATCTGAGCCCAAGTAGACGAATAGACACACAAACAAACAAACAAAAAGACTGAAAATTGGATTCTCTGTTGGCTCACACCCGACAAAGAATAGACTTTTATTCTCCAGCAGTCCTTTTACAGAGATCACCAAGTGGTCAGAGCATGAAACCAAATCCCCCGTCATCACTGCCACAACCAAGAAACAACCTTATCAGCTATCAGTAAACCAAAAGCAAAGAAAACACCATTAGAAGAGAAGAAATTAAAACAGAAGAGTGGGCAAAGCTCTATTGCTGCTTGGAACTCCCCTCTGTAAGACAAGAAAGGATGCAACTGGGCCTAAGCTGTTCTCTTCTGGAAACACGGTTTACCTGCCTCTGTCCAGTGACTCCATGGGCAGCTCAGTGGATGACTTCCCGAATTATAAAAAGATACTATTCTTGAAAAGATACACTCATCACGTTCACACAAATCTAAAGTCAGCATATGTCAAAGATTTCCTTTAATTTCTTAGTAACGAGTATATATGTGTAGGGGAGCCAAACTTTGCCACCCTAAAATGTGTCTCTTTGGCATGAGGATAATTTTGGGCTGATGAGGTTTTTTTAGCATCTTTATTGGAGTATAATTGCTTTGCAATGGTGTGTTAGTTTCTGCTGTATAACAAAGTGAACCAGCTATACATATACATATATCCCCATATCTCTTCCCTCTTGCGTCCACGACCCTTGAGGTTATCCCCTTTACTGGGCAGAAAGAATTTGCATCATCACTAGAGAAAGCTGAGAAGTGAACAGGAAATGTCACACAGAAATGTCAAGTTTCCAAATGAAACAGAGGGAAATTTCCCTAGATAATTCAATAATCCTTGAATGTACGTGTTAAACAAAGCCCCACTGTGACCTCATACAGACTCCCTGCTCTCTCTTGGCTTATTTTCAAGTTTTGGGTGTGTTTGTCTAATCAAACAATGTTCCAACAGAGAAGTCAAAAATAATACAATGTAATGATAGAAGAAATTATTCGATGTAAAAAATAAGATTTTGTACTATTGTGTCAATAACCTTTATTTACTTTTTCCTAGCTTATTCTAATACTAGAAATAATGCTTTCAAATATTGTTCAATGTCGTACAGGTCAATAAAATCTTAAGCTTTTTGGTTGTTTTCCTTTCTAGGAAGAAACAATTTACATTTCTTCTGGACAAAAACCTACAAATTAATATTCAACTTTAGAGTCTAGATTTTAATTGGTAGTGAATAGGAAGTCAAAGAAAACATCCTTGGTGGTGCCTGATAGGCAACTTTCCAGTGTGATATTGAAAAGATGTGGGACTTCCCTGGTGACTCAGTGGTTAAGAATCCGCCTGCCAATGCAGGGGACATGGGTTCAAGCCCTGGTCCGGGAAGATCCCATATGCTGTGGAGCAACTAAGTGCGTGTGCCGCAACTACTGAGCCTGCACTCTAGAGCCTGCGAGCCACAACTACTGAAGCCCGCGAGCCACAACTACTGAAGCCCGCGTGCCTACAGCCCGTGCTCCGCAACAAGAGAAGCCACTGCAATGAGAAGCCCGCGCAGCCCCCTCTCGATGCGACTAGAGAAAGCCTGCGTGCAGCAAGGAAGACCCAACACAGCCAAAAATAAATAAATAAAAAATAAATTAAAAAAAAAAAGACATGCCATCATTCTTTGCTTATTTCTAAGTATTGGAAAATTGTTTTCTTAATATTACTCTGGTTTGAATGAGCTTGAATTAATAGCATTTTATTATGCCAGGACTTCCTTTGAAGTCTATCCAGAAGGTTGTAACTGCTAGCTATAAAGGTACCTTATGCTGCCATGTGTTCCCTTAATTTTCTAAGAAACTACGAGTAAATTTAGAACGCATGGCTAGGAAACTCAACTCCCTGCCATTATTTCTAATCAGACTCCTACCTCATACTCCCTTTTTGTCCATTTGCAAAGAATGCTTTTCAATTAAGCTGCTTCACTGTGTGAATGAAAATAGAAGCCCCTGGTTTGGCTGAAATTACATCACACACCAGCCCCTCTATTTCTCTGAATAATGACTGGTCCAATCTTTGCTTGGTTGTCTGTTGCCCAAATTTCTGTTGAGAACAACAGCAAGTCATGGCTATGTTTAAACACAATGAAGAGAGTGGCAAATTGACACAGTTATCCCAATCATTTGAGCTAAAAGGAAAACAATAATTGAATGGGAAGTAAGGCATCTTCCAGCAGACATGATACAAATGGGCTAGACTTATTAGTCAAATTCAACCTCCTAATGATTTATTTTATGGATTCTCTCTAGTGGATTTCATAGAGAGTTTATTGTACATGACATGTGAGTCAGTTTGATATCTATTTGCTCATGAATAGATTGTGGTGAAATCTTTGCCATATTATGTGTGTAGTGAAAGAAAATGTGACTTAATTTGGACAGACCCAGTTGTAACCCCAGCTCCACTCTTTTTTTAAAATATTTATTTTCCTTTTTTTCTTTTGGCTGCATCGGGTCTTAGTTGCGGCATACGGGATCTTCGTTGAGGATCTTTTGTTGTGGCACGCAGGTCTTCATTGCAGTGCGTGGGCTTCTCTCTAGCTGTAGCACGTGTGCTCCAGGGTGTGTGGGCTCTGTAGTTTGCAGCACGTGGGCTCTCTTGTTGAGGCATTCAGGCTTAGATGCCCCGTGGCACGTGGGATCTTAGTTCCCTGACCAGGGATCAAACCTGCATACCCTGCATTGGAAGGCAGATTCTTTACCACTGGACCAGCAGGGAAATCTCCAGCTTAGCTCTTTACTAGAGATGTCACGAGGGCAGATGTCTGTTCCTCCTCTGCCTGCTCCATCCAATGGAGGTACCAGTGCTGACGTTCCAGGTTACCGTGAGGAGTAGATAAAATTGTCTATGTATGGCATGTTGTCCAGCATCCAGAGGGTCCCCAGTAAATGCTTCCCCACATTCCTGTCTCTTCCTCTTCTAGGAGGTTGTGTTGCAGGAAGATGGGGTCAGAGAGGGTAGGATATGGGTGCAGAGTATGGTGAGAAGTTTCCAAACTCTCTTGGCACTAAGAAACCCTATGAGTACTTGTCAAAAATGTGAACGAGCTCCACCCCAGACCCACTGAATTAGATTCTCCAGAGGAGAGGCTGGAGCTGAGGGGATGCCCCGTCTACAGAATACTTCATGGAAGAGACACTATTCAGTCTCTGAATTAAAGAGACTTTTATCATCTCAGAGCTGTGGGTAACCTGGACAATTGACATTTCAAACAACCTTATTTGTTTCCATTGCAGGACTCTTTCTTCAAACAAATCTGAACTGGAAGTAGAATATGGGAAACAGATGAAGTGGAGCTCTCTGGTTTGAGTCAGAGAATGAATGAGAGTTTCCTTTGGAATATATGTGCTGTGGTGGATAGAATAATGCCCCTCACACAGATGTCCACACCCTAAAACCCAGAACCTGTGGATAGGTTACCATTGATGGCAAAAGGGACATCGCAAACATGATTAAATTAAGGATGGGGGGATTATTCCAAATAATCTGCGTGGTACCCATGTAATCTAAGGGTCCCTAGAAGGAGGTAGCAGGATGATCAGAGCCAGAGAAGATGTTGTGATGGAAGGAGAGGTCAGACTGACGTGGGATCATGAGCTAAAAAGTGCAGCTGATCTTTACTGGCTAGAAAAAAACAAGGAAAAGGATTCTTCCCTGGAGCCTCCAAAAGAAACACAGCTCTGCTGACTCTTGTTTTTTTTTTTTTTTTTGCGGTACGCGGGCCTCTCATTGTTGTGGCCTCTCCCGTTGCGGAGCACAGGCTCCAGATGTGCAGGCTCAGCGGCCATGGCTCACGGGCCCAGCCGCTCCGCGGCACATGGGATCTTCCCGGACCGGGGCACGAACCCGTGTCCCCTGCATCGGCAGGCGGACTCTCAATCACTGCGCCACCAGGGAAGCCCCTGCTGACTCATTTTGGACTCCGGCTTCCAGAACTAAGGAATGGCTTCCAGAGAACGGATTTGTGTTGCCTTCAGCCACTGAGTTTGTGATAATTTGTTACAACAGCAATAAGAAACTAATACATAAGCTCCTCTGACACTCCTCTGACCCCAGCTAAAAGCCATTAAGATGGACAGTAGACGTTCTCTTAGGAAAAGGTCCGCTGAGATCAGATTCAATTAAGTGGAGGACAAAACTGGCCAGGGTCACAATAGGTCATGGCATCAACATTGACACTCCAGCCAAACCTAGGAACCCCAAGTTCTAGGTCCACTCCACCACCCCCAATGCCCGAGGCAGGGTCAGCAATTGTTAACAGCAGGACAGCAACGACAAGAGCTCTCATCTACTCAGGGATGCTGCCTATGGCCACAGAGGTCATGACTTGCCCAGCTCTGGGGGACACATTTTACTCTGTTGGAGCTGAGCCGCCTTCAACTTCCGTGACCTTTCACGGAAATCTTGGCACCAACATCAATGCTGTGCTAGGAACTAGGGATGCAAAGATGGGCAACAAACAGTTCCTGTCCCAGGGACTCAAAGAGCTAGTTGTCTACGTGTGTGTCACACCCACTAATTCCTGAGCTTCTAGATCTTATGCATGCCCAGCCTGGTCTTAGAGACGGGATATGCAGCCTAGAGTAAGCGCAAGGCCAGTGGACCCTCTCCACCATGTGGAGACCTTGAGCTCCTTGAGAGGCACACAGGTGCGTTTTTCACCACCAAGTTATCATTTAGCTCTTCTCATCTCTAAAGTGAAAACTGTTTCCAGCTCACATAGAGGTTGAGAGAAGACAATACAAAGCATGTAAACAATTCAGCCTGGAGGTTGGTGCAGTGAGCTCATCATGAAGAAAGGAAACATCAAATATAAGGTGACATTTCTCCCCATTAGACTCTCGGCACCCCGGGAGCAACAGGCTTACCTTCTTCTGGAGGCAGTTAGAATCCTTCTTGCCCTAAAAGTAAACTGCACCCCAGACCTATCTTGAAGACAAGTGGCCTGATTTGCTCCATGTGCCTGTATTCATATGACAGTCAGAGTTCCTGGTCGGCTGTTTGCTATGTTGCCTAATAAGCTTCCAGGAAACCTGGAGGCGAAATGTCACACCCAGAAGGGGTGAATAGCCTTTGCAGACTGCTGCAGGCCTGTGCTTCATGTGACACTTCCTGCATCCAATTCTCCCTCAGGCTGACCTGACTCCCGGCAGACTCTACAGTGAGTGAGGTGGGCCTTTGCAAGCCCTCAGGACCTGGTGAGCTGGAAAGGAGTTCTCTCTGCAGCTGTATTTTGGAGAAAGATTGAGTAGCTGTGTCTTGAGGTCAAAGGGCTAGTTTGAAAGGACAGGAATGGAACCAAGAAAGGCACAAAGGGACATGTGTTGAAGACCTACTCTTACTACACCGTGCTAAGTGACACACACACAAGACCTCTTAACTCCTCCAGCATCCAATGGAAGTAGAACTCACCGTACCCATTAACAGATGAGGAAAACTAGTCTCAGGGAATGTGAGTGCCTGCCCAAGGCACCCAGACACTATGGGTAGAATCTGTCTCTGTGGCCCCAAGGTTCTGAATCTTGCTACTATTACTGCCCTACATCTGAACTGCCTGAGGAACGAGTGTCTCAGCCAAAAGATATCTTCTCCATCAAATTATGTCCTCCTCTTCACACACAGAAACACAAGCTGGGACTGGGGAAGTAAAGACAAACCTGTAGAATCTCCAGTATCAGATCTGGAAGTAATCTTGTTTAAGCTCATTATTCCCCCCCAACATTTGGGAGATGTTTAATGAGCATCTTTATGTATCAGACACTGTGCTCTCCCAACCCTCCACAGTATTTATGGGCTGTGGTGTGAGATTTGAGAATTTTATTCTTCATGTCACGGGAAGTCCTTGGAAGATTTTGAGCAGGTGAGTGACATGGTCTGGTTTATTTTTTATAAGGAGCACGGGTATGAAAAGTGAGTCCGAGTGGGATAAAAAGACTATCCTTGGAAAGCACGGAGAGTTAGAACCAAACCCAGGTCAGAGGGCAAAGCAATTTCAAAAGGGGAAACAGAAAAAAGAAAAAGAAAAAACTGAAAAGGAGAGAAGAGAAAATAAAATAAAATAAATATAGGAATGAATGAATAAAATAAATAAAGACAAGTCCAAGAGGGGTAGAGATGAAGTGAGTCCGCCCTTAAGCTTGCTGGGATACAGCGCCACATGACTGTAGATCTTGCCTTTCTTGTTCATAATTATGTCCCCAAAGCCTACGCAGTGATATTCTATAAATACACGTTCAAGAGTGGAAGTAAGGAAAGAAGGGATATTATAAAGTATTAAGAAAAAATGCAAATGCAGTTGCTGACCTGATATCTGGAAAATCATGAAAAAGAGGAATGTTAAAGGGCAGAGGTAGATGAAATGTCATTTTGATTTGTAAAACGTCTGAAGAGGCAGATTCTACAAAACGTACGCTGTGAGCCTGGCTTCACTTGTGTATTCGGATTAGTTTCAGCTGTGAGTGGAGGAAACCCCAAAACGGCAGTGGGTTATAACCGCCACGATTATCTCCTTCTTGACTTCACGCGGTTGTGAAGGAAGCGTTCCAGGGCAGTGGTCCTGCTTTGCTCCACAAAGACCTCAGGGATCCAGGCTCCTCCCAGCTCACGTTCCACCTTGGCTAAGGTGTGGGGTTGTCCACGTGGTCAAGAGGGTGGCCTTTGGAATGGAACCTGACACCATGATTACCACAATCTCATCCGCTGGAGTTTTACTGCACGATCACATCCAGAGAGGAGCTGTCAAACAAAGGTAGGCTGGCAGCTTGTTTTTATAAATAAAGTTTTATTCGAACCCGGCAATCCCCATTCCTTCATGGATTGCCTATGGCTGCTTTGGCTCCAGTGACAGCATTGAGTAGTTACAACAGAGGCTGTGTGGCCCACAGAGCCTTACGGATTTACCCTCTGACTCTCTGAAGAAACAGTTCGCCAACCTCTTATACAGTAGAAGACGGAGAAGAAGGCCACCCGGGGATATCCCTGGTTGGTGCTATAGAGCAAATCACCAAAGAGATGCAGGTTAAGGACCTAGAGGAGGAATATAACCTGGGGAGCCAGAAGGAGTTCACTGAAGGGGAAGAGGCTGGTCTTGGGGTCAGGAAAGCCCTACAAAGTGCTCCGTTTGCCAGTACATTTGCTTTGTAGATAGCAGTTTCCTGTGCCTCTCCGAGTCACAACTTTCTCACCGATAAGAAGGCATCAGAAAAACATCTTTTTTTTTTAAATTTATTTTATTTATTTATTTTTGGCTGCCTTCGGTCTTCGTTGTTGCACATGGCCTTTCTCTAGTTGTGGCGAGCGGGGGCTACTGTTCACTGCAGTGTGAAGGCTTCTCATTGCGGTGGCTTCTCTTGTAGCGGAGCACGGGCTCTAGGCTCACGGGCTTCAGTAGCTGTGGCACGGGGGCTTCAGTTGTTGTGGTCACGGGCTCTAGAGCACAGGCTCAGTAGCTGTGGTGCACTGGCTTAGTTGCTCCGCGGCATGTGGGATCTTCCCGGAGCCGGGCTTAAACCCGTGTCCCCTGCGTTGGCAGGCAGATTCTTAACCACTGTGCCACCAGGGAAGTCCCAGAAAAACAGCTTTTAATGCAAGTTATGAGGATTACATGAGCTGAGGAGTCTGAAGTTTCTAGCACCGGGACTGGCACATAGCATATGTTCAAAGAACAGACAGTGTTAGGATTCCCAAGAGTAAGTCTTCACAGACCGACCTCCCCTCCTTCCTTCCTGTGTAGGATCTTCAGAGGGTGCACCAGTGGGCAGGTGACCTAACATTCTGGGTCTTAATGAGGCCTTGGAGACAAGCTCTGGCCAACGTGCATGTGTGTGTGTGCGTGCGTGTGTAAGTTGTATGTGTGAAAGTGTGTAGGTCGTATGTGTGAATGGGTTGTATGTGTGAGTGAGAGAGAGAGTGTGTGTGTGTGTATGGTCTGAGCTACTTTCTTAAAAAACAAGGAAAACAATAAACTGAGGAACTATACTGAAAAGTTTGGGATTCACCTGGATTGAATTACTCAATATTATAATAGCACCAGCCTTGTGCTGGGGATACCAGGCAAGACATTAAAAATAATTTTTTAAAAAGCTCTTTTGGAAAGATTTTCTGTTTGAATGCCTAGAAGAGCAGCAGAATGAGAACACATGGGACTTCTCTCCATTAATGTGGTGGCGTATTCCTGTTTCTATTTTAATGCCATGTGAAGCAGTGTCGCATTTTCAGCGCCTAAACCCTTCCCAGGTCTTTGTCTGGGGCTGTAGCGGGATGGATATCAATGTGGAGGATTCGGTGGCGATGTGCTGTGTGACCGAGTCAGTTCTTGGCAGATGTAGGCAAGGACCCCATAAAAAACAACCAAGCTCACATTTAAAACTTCACGTGTAAGACCAGCGGTCACATTCCCTCAGGAAGCAAACAAACGACAATTAAAACCACACTGATGAGTGGTTGAGAGTCTGCCTGCCGATGCAGGGGGCACGGGTTCGAGCCCTGGTCGGGGAAGATCCCGCATGTCGCGGAGCGGCTGGGCCCGTGAGCCACAACTACTGAGCCTGCGCGTCCGGAGCCTGTGCTCCACAACAAGAGAGGCCACGATAGTGAGAGGCCTGCGCACCACGATGAAGAGTGGCGTCCGCTTGCCACAACTGGAGAAAGCCCTCGCACAGAAACAAAGACCCAACACAGCCATAAATAAATAAATAAACAATTTTAAATCATATGGGCTTCTAAAAAAAAAAACACACACTGACGAGAACAAGTCTGGAGAGTGGTAGCTCTTATTATATCAGGGTTGAATCTCAGGAAGATCAGAAATGTGGAATCAAAGTGAAGGCTGCCCTAGGCTGCCTCCAGAGAGGCTCAGCGTCTGTCTTGGCCTATGGTCAGTGGTCACAGGACCCCGGAGAGTGAGTGTGACTGGGCGACCTGGCATGGAGGAAAGTGCAGCGGCTTTGCAACTGGCCGATTTGGGCTCTGGTAACAACTCTCCCCCTTAAGGGCCACTTGACACTGCACAGGTCACTTTGCCTCTCTCAGCCTTGACTGCTTCATCTGTAATATGGGGATGCTGCCTATTTTGCAGGGCTGTTGACACAATAGAAGAGTGGGTGTAAAGCGTTGGCTTCATACCTCGCCCACCGCAGGCACAGGAGGACCTTCTTATAGAGCACGTGAACATCCTGCTAAGTGAATCTAGTTCTCAGCTTTAAGGGAGCTCCAGGAGTCCCAGGGGACCCACACCACAGACCCCCTAAGCGTGGGTCATGCTGAGGTTGCAGTGATGCACTTCCTTGTGAGGCTCAAAGTCATTCCCATGTGTGACCTTGACATTTACTAAAGGTACCTTTGAACAGTGAAAGTCTCTAAGGACAGGGACCACAGTGCTAGTCATCAGTGCCCTGTTCTACTGCCTGTGGAAGGTAGACACTCCCAGCCTGTGTCAAGACAGGTGTCTGAGCCAAGCCACCAAGACTGGCTCACGCTTCGCCGAGCACTTCCCTTGAGTGTGTCATGCCATTCACACAACTGCCAACGTGCTAAGCATTCAACCCCTTACAACAGGGGAAAATGCATCGTTATACATGAAAGAATGACGGATGGATGAATGAATGAAAGAATGAATACATTAATGAAATAAGACAAACGTCTGGATTCAAATTCTCATCCCGCAACTTCCAATTAGCTTCGTGACTCTGTCACTTGACTCCCGTGAATGCAGGTCTGTTCTCTATACACGTGTCTGTTGTAGAATCGGAGGAAGTCTTTAAAGATAAGGCTTGGCATAGACCCTGGGACATGAGAAAGACTCCAAATAAGGTAGTTACTATGGTATTAAAAGAAGGCTAACTCCACAGGGACAGTGTGACTCCAATGAGATAAGATGAAGAACATCTATTATTCAGTGACAAATGCTAGTGATTAGAATTCTAGCTCTGAGTGGTGATGAGTCTGTGGCAGGAAGAGGATTTATTTTCTTGGTAAAGGAGGTACAATCTTCAGTGAGTCAGCCTAAGAACACCAAGCTAGAGGATCGTGGAGAAAACATACACTGTATACATCATAATAAGAAATCTTGCAGGGATTTCAATGGGCTTATTATCTGTTCCATTCCAAAAGCAATATATACTCATTTAAAAGGATATGGAAATTATATTAAAGCAGGAAGAAGAAAATAAAATTACTCACCTACCAGCTAGAGACACACTCTATTAACGTTGTAATATGTTTCCTTTTACCTTGGATTTTTCCTCTTTACAGATTTTAACAAGAAACTTCAGAGAATTTATTTTTTAACCCAGCGGTGAAAACAGAGGATATAAGATTTAGCATTTTATATTTTCGTCACTTTTCTTTATAAGATAAACCTTTTCTCCATCTTTGTTTAGGTTTGTGAATACAATTGTTACTACCAGCAAAATATCTCAAACGTATATGCCCGTTCTTCTTAATCTTACCAGTTAAATGGTTTCCACTCTTTACTGCCCTCAGTAATAATGGCGTGAACATCTCTGCCTGTAAAGTTTTCTTTTTAAACTTTAGAAAATCCTTTGCATTTGATCAACATTTTATTGGTTGCAAAGGTGGTTCATTTTACCCATCATTTGAGAAATACTTATTGAGCATCGACCACTTGCTTGCCACTGTTCTAAGGACAAGGAGATTCAGCATAGAGCAAGACGGGGGCCGATTCTAAGGAGACTGTGGACAGCAGCCCAGCAGCCACTACATGAACCCAGTGTTGCAGGCACTAACCACCATTACCGTTTTAGGGTATGAGGAACTTGGAGGTTTAGCTGACATAACTTGTCTGTGGCAGAATGATACTAAAATGGATTGTTCTGGAGGTAGGTCCAGAGTGCTTTCCTGCCTTCCCACTCCTCCACCCCTAACCCATACAAGGAGAAGTGATGGCTGGTCCTCCTTTACCTTTACTGCGGGGCCAGCAGCACAGCCTTGGGTTTCCATATGCATAGCTGTCAGCCCCCTGGACTCTGAGCTCAATAAACGTCAGCGTGCAGTCCTCACCTCTCTAGGTCCCCAGTGCTCAGCTCCCAAGACGGCATTCAAGAGATGTCTAATGGGGCTTACCTGGTGGCGCAGTGGTTGAGAGTCCGCCTGCCGATGCAGGGGACACGGGTTCGTGCCCAGTCCGGGAAGATCCCACATGCCGCGGAGCAGCTGGGCCCGTGAGCCATGGCCGCTGAGCCTGCGCGTCCGGATCCTGTGCTCCGCAACGGGAGAGGCCACAACAGTGAGAGGCCCGCGTACCGCAAAAATAAAATAAAATAAAATAAAAGAGACGTCTAATGGAAAACTTAATGATTTTGTCTTCTTTTCACCTTCCCAGTATCTATTATAATGAGGGTGCCCCATTCATCCCACTGTCAGCAAACCCCATTTCCTAAGCCCAGCTGTGAGCACGTCACCTGTCCAAGACTTTGACTTTGCTCTCACCAGTGGGTAGTGCACTGGGGGGATGGCACTCAGCCCCCCCACCTCCCGTGAGTTCCAGAACGCTTCCCAGACTCAAGCTGTGTGCCCTCGTGGGGTCAGCAGTGAACGCCCCAGGAGGTGAGGGTGGGGACCAATTCAAGCGAGGCTGCAGACAAGGGAAGTGGGGGTTTGATGAGAACAGTGGGATGCTTTCCATCTGGGCGTGAAATGGAGTTTTTCCTGTGGTTAATGAGAACAGCCTGTTTCCAATTTGACTAATATCTTCCATTAGAGCTTTGGCTCAGCCCAGCAGAGAGGCGCGATTGGGGGCTTTGCTGTCATTTCTTAAAAGCCAGAAACTGCTTTGTCATTCAAAACATTCCTTTGATCCACCCCAGAATTCTAAGGCAAGATTTACAGAGGCAGATTCCCCACGTGCCTGCCAGCAAGGATTCCCCACCTCCCTGAGCTTCAGTTTCCTCTTCTGTAAAATGCGGGTGATAACACCTGTCCAGCCTGCTTCCCAGGTTCCTTGTGAGGATCAGATTTTGAAACAACAAACAGCAATGACTACAACAATGTGTTAATCCCTTCATTTGCAGCAGACACTGTGCAAGACATGTTACCCTCAACATCTCCTTTGGTTCTCATAGCAATCCTGGAAGATGTGGTAGACAAAATAATGGTCCCCCCAAAGATGGTCGCATCCTAACCCCTTGAACCTGTGAATATGTTAAGATGACACAGCCGATGGGGAATTAAAGTTGCAGATGGAATTATGGTTGCTAATCAGCTGACCTTAAAATAGGAAGATTTCCAGGTGGGCTCAAAGTAAGCACAAGAGTTCTTAACAGTGAAGGAGTCAGGGCTTCCCTGGTGGCGCAGTGGTCGGGCGTCCGTTCTGCTGATGCAGGGAAAGCGGGTTCGTGCCCCGGTCTGGGAGGATCCCGCATGCCGCGGAGCGGCTGGGCCCGTCAGCTATGGCCGCTGAGCCTGCGCGTCCGGAGCCTGTGCTTCGCAACGGGAGAGGCCACAGCAGTGAGAGGCCCGCGTACCGCAAAAAAAAAAAAAAAAAAAAAAGTGAAGGAGTCAGAGAAAGAGACATCACCATGGACCCAAGGTCAGAGTGATCTGATAGAAGAAAGACTCCACCTGCAGTCGCTGGCTTTGAAGTTGTCGGAAGGGGCCACGAGCCAAGAAACGTTGGCAGCCTCTAAAAGCTGGAAAAGGCAAGAAAATGGATTTTCTTTTAGAGCCTCCAGAAATAAAAAGAAAAAACACAGCCTGCCCACACCTAGAGTTTAGCCCAGTGAGATCTGTGTCGGACTTCTAACCTACAGAAATGTGAGATGATAGACATGTGTTTTTATTTTATTTTTGCGGTACGCGGGCCTCTCACTGTTGTGGCCTCTCCCGTTGCGGAGCACAGGCTCCGGACGCGCAGGCCAGCGGCCATGGCTCACGGGCCCAGCCGCTCCGCGGCATGTGGGATCTTCCCGGACCCGGGCACGAACCCGCGTCCCCTGAATCGGCAGGCGGACCCTCAACCACTGCGCCACCAGGGAAGCCCCCGTGTGTTGTTTTAAGCTCCTAACTCTGAGGTCATTGGACATGGCAGCCATGGAAACAATACACTATTATTTTTCCTTTTCTTTCTCTTTATAACAAAGGAGGAAACTGAAAATCAGGAAAATGAATGTTTTATTCATGATCTATCAACTACAACCAAGCAAAGACTGTGATTTTTAAATCAGTCTCTAAGGGCACAAAATGATTATTGGGCACAAGCTTGCTTCCTGGTACCGGCTTAAATCACATTTTGAGGAACCTGTACATTTCTAGATGCGTAGTGCAGCTGCTGTCACCAAAGGCCAGTAGCTTTCTTTGAAAGGTCTAGTTATTATGGCCCCCTCCTTCTAACCTGCACTGGGAAGTAAGCTCCTCCTTTTCTCCTCCACAATGGAGGGACTGCAATGGGATGGCGTGTTACTTTCCTACCGATGCATAGAAAACTACCCAAAACTTCAAGGCTTAAAATCACGCTCATTAATTACCTCCCGGCTCGTGGGTTAGTAGAATGGGCATAGCTCATATCCCATAAGACGGAGTCAAGGTGTCAGCTGGGCTGCCTTCTCGTCTGGAATCATCCACTTCCACATCCCTCAGGCTGTCGGGAGAGTCCATTCTTTTGCAGCTGTGGAAGTCAGGGAGGCCTGCTTCTTCAAGACTAACATCTAGACCTTCCTCTAAAGGTCTTACTCGATTGGGTCATGTGCACTCAGGATTATGTCCTTTTCAATTCACTTAAAGCTAACTGATTAGGGACTGTAATCTCATCTGTGAAACCCCTCTCCTTTTACCAAGAATGTGACACAGTCATGGGCTTGTTATCTCATCACCTTTGCTATATTCTATGGGTTAGAATCGAGTTGCAGGCCCCCTTTGCATTCAAGGGGAGGGGATTGCACAAGGCCGTGGGTCTTAGGATGGTCTTGGGGATGGGAATTCTGCCTACCACAAATGGAGTGGTGCGGATGGGATGGGATATTCAAGCCAAAAGCCACTCTAGTGACTGTCTCATCCGACTCGCTTCCTTTATAAATGAGGAAACTGGAGTCCAAAGAGGTAGAAGGAATGGCTTCTGGTTCATTCCACACATGGTTACTAAGGCCTCCTGATCCTGGAGCTGTTCTTGGTGCTAAAGATGCGGCCGTGAACAAGCAGCTGACAAAACCAGATCCTGGTAGATGGAGAAGGACAATCACTGGAACGTAAGAAAAAAGGCTGGGTGAGCCTTGGGGCTGGAGAAAGGACCCACGGGTGTAGATGGTGAATCATTCCCGTGGAGGAAAGGTTTCCCCCCATGGGAGAGGCTCCTATCTCACTGGTGCTCTAAGTTTCTGGGTGCTTTGCCCATTTCCACCTCGCGGCAGTTGTGTGGAGTCTGTTGGACGAGAGGTTGCCTGGAGACGCAGCCTAACCCAGATGCCAAGGAGGCAAGAGGGGTGGTGCTTGGGGGCAAAGGGCAGGCTGAGAGAGGGTGCCCATGAAGAACCTCGGGAGAGGAGAGAAAAGAAGCAGAGGCAGAGGCAGGAAGGTGGCCCCAACTTCCCCAGGAATGTCTAACGAAGACCATCGTCCCCTGTGTCCTCCCTGGCTTTGCTCTCCCTATAGCTCTCAGTATCTCTGGTTCTCGTTGCCCTTTTCCTCTCCACCCTGCTCTCCTTTACTTTCTTATTTTATTTTATTTATTTATTTTTTTCATCTTTATTGGAGTATAATTGCTTTACAATGGTGTGTTAGTTTCTGCTTTATAACAAAGTGAATCAGTTATACATATACATATGTTCCCATATCTCTTCCCTCTTGCATCTCCCTCCCACCCTCCCTATCCCACCCCTCCAGGCAGTCACAAAGCACCGAGCTGATCTCCCTGTGCTATGCGGCTGCTTCCCACTAGCTATCTACCTTACGTTTGGTAGTGTATATATGTCCATGCCTCTCTCTCGCTTTGTCACAGCTCACCCTTCCCACTCTCCTTTACTTTCTTATTTCATCACCTCATTTCTCCTTTGCTACCTCTATTTTTTAACTGACGTATAGTTGATTTACAATATCATATTAGTCTCAGGTGTACAGCATAGTGATTCAGGTTTTTTTTTAAAGATTACACCCCATTAAAAATTATTACAAGACAATGGCTATAATTCCCTGTGCTGTAGAATACATCCTTGTTGCTTACCTCTTTTATACATAGCAGTTTGCATCTCTTAATCCCATACCCCAGTTTGTCCCTCCTCCCTTTCCTTTCTCTTTTGGAAACCACCAGGCTGTTTTCGACGTCTGTGTCTGAGCCTGTTCTGTTTGGCACGTGCACTCATTTGTATTATTTTGGGATCGCCCATGGAATGATGTCACGCAGTCCAGCCGACAATCTCCCCTTCGCTCTCCTCCCAGCTCTCTCGCCTCACTTCTCCTGCTCCTCTTCTAATCCTTGCCCAGCTCCTCACGCACTTCTCTTCTCACTTCTCTTTCCCTTCCCCCGACCTCTCTCCCGCCCTGTGAAAGGCACATCCCACTTAAGTTCCTTCCAACATCTGGCCTGGAGCAACCACCTTCTTTTTTTTTTTTTTGCGGTACGCGGGCCTCTCACTGTCGTAGCCTCTCCCGCTGCGGAGCACAGGCTCCGGACGCGCAGGCGCAGCGGCCATGGCTCACGGGCCCAGCCGCTCCGCGGCACGTGGGATCCTCCCGGACCGGGGCACGAACCCGTGTCCCCTGCATCGGCAGGCGGACTCTCAACCACTGCGCCATCAGGGAAGCCCTAAATGGATTTTTAATAAAACGAAATGAGGTCAGAGTCCTGGGAACATGTAATGGAGCAGTAAATATAAAGGGAGCCCACAGAGATGAGCCCAGTTGGAATTCTGGTCGCTGTAGCTGGCATACACTCCTGCTACTTGTCCCTGTGGGTATTTCTCCTACTAAAGTGCTTTAAAGACAGCAAGTACCTTCTGGAAAAGTGACCAGCCTCCAGTACACCGTCCAAGGGGCACATTCCGAGTTTTGTGCTATCAAATGACCCCCAGCTCCTCCCTGGAGCACAACTGCCCTGAAGGAAGCCCCAGCCAGCCCACCTTCACCAGGGGCGGGTTCTGACAGATTGAGCGCAGATAGACTTGCATCCCTTTTGAGAAGAGTGCTGGTTCCTGAGCCAGATATAGCCCTGGGGGATGTTTATAGACCTGCTAACATGTTTCAGAGCCACTTTAATCAGAAACATGACAGGGGAGGGAGGGAGTTTTCATTTCTCAAGTTAATGAACGAATGGATTTCCTATTCATTATTCATTGACTTTGAAGTTTAATGAATAGCTCAGGGACAACCACTAAATTTTGGTATTTATAGAAAATCAGCACAAGCCAGATTCACTATGCATCAAGGAGCTGTTTATTATACATAATGAGTTTCACTTATTACTTTATCTGGTATTTATCAACTTAAAATTTTTCAGGTACCGAAAGCAATGAATTCATTAAGAATGCCCTCGCTCTTCACTCTCTTTTGTTTTTATTCCTTTGTGAGAACCAGATGAAAGTTTCCAAGAGCCTGCATTGCTTTTCATCTGTGTCTGTGTTCTAATTTTTTTTCTGTTTCCAGGAGAACTAATCCTTCCCTTGACAGTCATCAACTTTTTCCGTTCATTTCTTCTTCTGCTGGTAAAATAATACATTTCCTCCTCTTCTCTCCAGAAAAAAAACAGAATAAAAAATCAGGGATCTCACGTTTAATATTAGAGTAAATAGAAGAAAAGACATTTTAAGACTCATGCTGTGTGATAGCCTAAAACCAGCAGAAAATCTACAAGAAAAAGAATAAAACTCTATCTCAAAACCCCACACCCATTCCCTGTAGTCTTCAACCATAGACATTTGAAGAGAATAAACTTAGGGATGCTTTCAAAAGGAAGGGGAGGGCTTGCCTGGTGGCGCAGTGGTTGAGAGTCCGCCTGCCGATGTGGGGGACACGGGTTCGTGCCCCTGTCTGGGAGGATCCCACATGCCGCGGAGCGGCTGGGCCCGTGAGCCATGGCCGCTGAGCCTGAGCGTCCGGAGCCTGTGCTCCGCAACGGGAGAGGCCACAACAGTGAGAGGCCCGCGTACCGCAAAAAAAAAAAAAAAAAAGGAAGGGGAATTCCCTGGCTGTCAAGTGGTTATGACCCTGCACCAAAAAAAAAAAAAAAAAGGAAAAGGTAAGAGATCGATATTACCAAATAGAGCCTCTTGATCATTTTTATCATAATCAATATCATAATCATTACATCTTTATTTTAGGCCTAAATATGGTGGAGGCAGAAACAGAAAGCTGGTTTACTTTTCCAATAATGGTCAACAGCTGTGATCTGTGACAATCTCCCTTCCCATTGGAGAGTGGTTTTCTTTAACATCTAAGTCTGACCCAATGGTATGTTTCGTTATCTTCCATTTCTGAAGCCATCTTGCTTAAGTTACTAAGGCTCATGCGGTCATTTTCATACTTCTGTTCCATACCCAACTCAAGGTTCCCTACATCCTGACCCTACCATCGCAGTATTTGTGCAAGGTAATTGGTGCTTAATCAGTGGCCCTAGAAAACTGATGAGTATCTCCAAGTATCTCCAAGGCTCAGCTCCTCCAAATGCTGTGCACATTGCAAGGGAGAGCATGGGTCACAGGGACGTCCTTGAATGAGAAGCCAAAGGGCCTGCATGCTGACCTCGACTCTGGCACTGGGTCCCCGAGTGTGCCAGGCATGAGCCCTCCCCTCTCTGAGGCTCAGTTTGTGGGAGTCAAGGAAATACACGGGAATACCTAGTCTCCATAAGTTGACTTGGATGGGGTGCAACCTTATGGAGTTGTGCTTTCCTTTCCCTTTCCACCTGATGTATTATTCATTCTTCCCCCGGGGCCATTCACTGATCACTTTAGGAAGCAGAATCATCAAGGCAAGAAGAGCACACATGGCAGAGATGAAATAAACTCATTCAGAGAGAGACTTGCTAATCAGTAACAGTCGTTGTGCCAGGATTTGCTTCCCTAATGAAAGCTGGAAAGAGGGATAGTGAGATCAAGGTAACCACTAAACCCTGAACCACTAAACCCTCCCTTTTCCTCAAGCAGGATGGAATGTGTGTTTTAGTGACTGGGTAATATTTGAGGGGGGAAAAAATAGGATAGAAGCATCAATATTTGGTAGGCACCCTGAAGACTTTGCAAAATAAATATATTAACGTCTAATGGTCAATCTTTCTCAATATTATTTCTTTCCACCCTGGCAGGACTGTGACTCTGGGGGAGGCCAGGACAGAGTTATTAGCAATTATGAACTCTGGTCATTTGGAAAAGGTTGACAATGAACAGATTTTTAAATCCTGTTTCAAGATGTTCCCCTCATTAAGCCACATAAAAGGTAGTCACTCAATTTGAGAGTCAGTTAATATGACTGAGCGCTCTATGCCAGGCATGGAGCTGGACACTTTAACTTGGGTGGTCTTTATTTCATGCTCACCCAAAGCCCTGAGATAGAAATGAGCAGCCCATCTGTAGATAGTGCAGCCGAGGTCCAGAGAAACAAATTGAGTTTGTTTCTCAAAAGGGACAGAATGGGGGCTGGAATCCCATTTTCCTGATTCCTGGTCCGATGCTCCCAAACTTTGTGTCCCAAGATATAATCTGAACAAAATGTGAAATTTTTTTTTAGTCTTAATCATCACGATGTGTTTCTTCTTTTTTTTCCTATGTGTGAGGCGTTGTACTTTGTGCTTTGTTGCATTATTTCATTTGACCGTTGTCAAAAGCCTTTGTTATAGAGATTATTGTAAACTATTTTACAGCTGAGACTCTCACGGAGATAAAATAAGTGGTCCGAGATCACCGAGCCAGAGGGTGGCAGAGTCAGGATAATGCAAGACCAGATCCATCTGCCTCCAGGGCCTGTCTGTCACCTTTGGGGCATGACACCCCCTAGAGCAGAGTTTATACCCCAAGTCCATCTGCCCTTCTGAACATAGTGAGCTGTGCTACATTTTATTTATATAGTTTATTTTTTAAAAATTTCTTTCTTTCTTTCTTTCTTTCTTTTTCTTTCTTTCTTTCTTTCTTTCTTTCTTTCTTTCTTTCTTTCTTTCTTTCTTTCTTTCTTTCTTTCTTGTTTGCTTGCTGTGTTGGGTCTTCTTTGCTGCGCGCGGGCTTTCTCTAGTTGCGGCGAGCAGGGGCTACTCTTCGTTGTGGTGCACGGGCTTCACCTCAAACCAAAGGAATTATTGCAGTGGCTTCCCTTGTTGCAGAGCACAGGCTCTAGGCACCAGGCTTCAGTAGTTGTGGCACGCGGGCTTAGTAGTTGTGGCTCACAGGCTCTAGAGTGCAGGCTCAGTAGTTGTGGCGCACGGGCTTAGTCGCTCCACGACATGTGGGATCTTCCTGGACCAGGGCTTGAACCCATGTCCCCTGCATTGGCAGGAGGATTCTTAACTACTGTGCCACCAGGGAAGCCCTGTGCTAGGTTTTAAACTAATGCCAAGCTCCCTTAAAATCCTTAACTCCTTCCTGTTATTCACATTATCTGCAACTCTGACTTTTATCCTACGCCCTTATCCATTCCATCAACAAATGCTGTTGGCTCCACTATCGAATGCGTCCACAAGCCCTCACTTCTCACTGTCTCCAGGCTACCACCCTGGAATGAACGCGTGCCCCCATCTCCCAGCTGGGTTATGACAATGACCTCCTTTCTGGTCTCCCCACTCATGTCCTTGACCTCCCCGGAGTCTATTTTATATACACAAACAGAGGGATTCCTGTAAAATACAAACCGGAACACATCACTGCCGTCTCTCAGGCCTGCAGTAGCCTTGCATCTCATTACAACGAAATCCAGACTCCTTCCCATGGCCTTCAGGGCCCCGCGGAAGTGGCCTCCAGCTGCCCCTCTGGCTGGTGTCCTCCCCGTCTCCAGCCACAAAGGTCCCTTCACTGTTGCTGGAAAACAGGGGGTGCACCAGACTCATCAGAGCCTCGGCACTGATTGTTTTCCATTCCTGGAATGCTCCTTCCCTGCACGGTGCTTCTCTCCTCACCCCATTCATTCAGGTTTCTGCTCAGGAGCCAACCCTTGATTCCATCCCCTGAGACACCTTGTTCTGCTTTACAGAATGTTTCACCCCTTGATATTATATTAAACAGTTTCCTTTCTTTCTCTCCTATTATAAACTCTATAAGGGGAGGGATCTTTATTTTTCTCACCAACATACTCCCTTCTCCATTGCCTACTATGTACCCTAGCACATAGTAGTTGCCCAGTAAATTTTTTGAATGTATGAACAAAATCATGAGATTTCTTTCCCTTTTACTCAGAGCAATTCTAGAGAAGTTGTCCTCTCTTCACTAGATTACAAGTTTTTCAGGAGCATGGACCCTGTTCTTCGTGCCCCCAGTTGTACAAGTCTCAAAGAAAATTGATTGAAATTAGTGGAACATGAGGAAAGCGTATCTAAATTGTCTATGTGGATAATAGCTATCTACCAACAACAAAACCAAGATGTTATGCTTCTAGGAGCACAAGAAATGTTCAGCTGACCAACTTTAAAATTCATTAATCAAAGTACATGCTGCCAGTACAATAGAAATAGCTCACACTAAAGGAATTATTGTGTGTGTGTGTGTTTTTGTGGGTTTCTTTCTCTTTTATTTCTTTGTTATCATATTAATGGGGCTTCTGGAAGGAACAGAAATAAACTCACATATTCAATCCTCATGGTCAACAAGAAGTCCATCACATTCTTCCCAATGTCCTTTGAAGCATCATTTAGACAGTTAATTAGTATCCCCAGCTCTTCAATCACTGTGATTCCTAAACAAATGCTTCCTAATTTTTTCAAGTCTGAGGACCTCTTTTCAAAACCAAGTACTGTTAAGCTCCGGAATCCACTGATTGAGAAGCTGCACAAGAGACCAAGTTTCCTACGGGCTTAAACCTACGCCTGGCAGAGAATTAATAGTGAATAGTCATGTATGAAAGTAACTAATGAATTCGATATTTGTTCACTGAATCAATTCTGTAATCATCTCTAACTCATCTACATATTTGATATGAATCACAACACATACATATACATTTGCATGATTGCTATAGTGGGAACAGCTGAGCCTAATGTGGATTTTTTTTCCATTGGCTCATGTGTGATTTTGCTTGGGAGAGACACGAGGTGAGTGTAGAAAACTGCTCCCAGCGGAAGCCGGCCATGTAGGAGCACACACAATACATACACCTCAAACCTCAAACCTCCAGGAGCTGCCTTCTGCCACTGGATGCGTTAGGGGCCACAGGCATCCACAGGTGGTATTACAGCCCTTCATCTCCTATTAGGTAACCTTCCCTCGACCCCTCCCCAATAATTCACAAGCTGCAACCCTTCTGATGCCTGTGATCACAAGCAAACCCCACGTCTTTTTCAAAGTAAAACACCATAGTTATTTTAGTAGTTAGGTATTATTTCATTCTTTTTTATGGCTGAGTAGTATTCCATTGTATACCTATAGATAATCATACTAAGTGCAGTAAGCCAGACAGAGAAAGGCAAATATCGTATGATATTACTTATATGTGGAATCTAAAATATGATATACATGAACTTATTTAGAAAACAGAAACAGACTCTGAGACATAGAAAACAAACTTTTGGCCACCAAAGGGGAAAGAGATAAATTAGGAGTTTGGGATTAATATTACACACTACTATGTGTAAAATAGACAAATACCAAGGTCCTACTGTATATCACAGGGAACTATATTCAAAAATCTTGTAATAAGGCTTCCCTGGTGGCGCAGTGGTTGAGAATCTGCCTGCTAATGCAGGGGACACGGGTTCGAGCCCTGGTATGGGAGGATCCCACATGCCGCGGAGCAACTAGGCCCGTGAGCCACAATTACTGAGCCTGCGCGTCTGGAGCCTGTGCTCCACAAGAGAGGCCGCGATAGTGAGAGGCCTGTGCACCGCGATGAAGAGTGGCCCCCGCTTGCCACAACTAGAGAAAGCCCTCGCACAGAAACGAAGACCCGACACAGCAAAAATAAATAAATTAATTAATAAACCCCTACCCCCAACAACAACAAAAATCTTGTAATAAGCCATAATGGAAAAGAATATGAAAAGGAATATATATGTACATATATATGTATATGTATATATGTGTGTGTGTATATATATATATATATATATATATAACTGAATCACTTTGCTGTATACCAGAAAATAACACAACATTGTAAATTAACTATACTTCACTAAAAAAATAAGTTATGTATTTCTTAACAATTTTGCAGGTATAAAAGGATGCTACTGGGTTTCCCTGGTGGCGCAGTGGTTGAGAGTCCGCCTGCCGATGCAGGGGACACGGGTTCGTGCCCCAGTCCAGGAGGATCCCACATGCCACAGAGCGGCTGGGCCCGTGAGCCATAGCTGCTGGGTTTGCATGTCCAGAGCCTGTGCTCTGCAATGCGAGAGGCCACAACGGTGAGAGGCCCGCGTACCGCAAAAAAAAAAAGAAAAAAAAAAAAAAAAGAAAGAAAAGAATGCTACTGTTTTGATTGTGTTTTTTTTAATGTGTCACTGATGACTTTTTTGAGTGCTATACCCCAGCTCCATTTTCCCATAAGCCTGCTGGGTTTTGTTCCATGACTGTAAATAACTCAGTGATTTTTAGGAACATATATATTGCGTTCTAGCAGAACTCACTCTGCACGTATGTATAAAGTATATTAATTATTTAGTCAACTTTACCTTTTTATAAGTTCATAGGTCTAGGCATGGTGTAAATGACAGTCTTAAAGTTAGAATGTAGTAATTTATTTGGTTTTGTTTTCTAACATTTCTGAATCAGGGACTTTGTGTCATTCAAGATTTGGCCAGAGAAGCAGAACGCCAATAAGTAATAGATAATAAGGATTCGTTGCAGAGATTAGACCTTAGACTGAGTGGTGCTGGTGGACAAGTTCATGCAGGGCTGTTGTCTCAATGACCATCACTATAGCTCACGCGGGCCAATAGTTGCAGATGAAGACTAGGCCTGAAGTAGGACAGAATAGGCACAGACTCAATCTATGAGGACATCCCGTCCAAGTTTGATGATCTAATGACCTGCGGGAGGGCTTTGCCAAAGAGGTGCACGCATACCTGGCCGAAGATGCAGAGGGGCTGAAGGAGGAGCCCTGGTGGGGCCTGAGGAAGTTACGCGCCTAGGTTCTGCCTCTAGAAATCTTTGAGGATGTGAACGAGCTGCCCAGGAGACTGGTGCCCCTGCCGACCCTCAGAGCATACAAACAGCTGCCGCTTCACTTCCTCCTTCCAATGGTGAAGAGGTCTGGCTTTTAAGAGAGTAAAAGTTGGTGCAGTCTTGCTCAAATTTGAGATCTCTCAGACCCATCAGAAGACATCTGCTTATGTCCAGAGACTCCCAGACTGTAATGGGAAAATACTGCCTTATAAGCTAAATGCTAAGATTTAGGCAGATGCATATAAACATGAATACAAACACAAATGCGATCTCAGGAAACGATGGGTGTCGTTTCCTGAACCCAGGTGGCTCAGAACATGTTCCTGTTATTTTTAAATTAAATTTGAAATAAAACATTTTAAACATCTTGTAGAGAACTTCTGGAACCCGGAATCTGTAATCCTAATTTGAGAAACTCTACATGCAGTGGTCAAAAATTGGCTTGAGAACCAGAACTGCTTCTACCATTTGCTTTTGACTTTGGGCAAATGCCTTTAAATTCTCCGAGACTCAGGTTCATCCCATATGAAGTGGGGCAAATAACAGTAATTATCCTGTCGTGAGGATTCAATAACATATTAGGGGGTAGTTAGAGGGGTGCGGGATGCCCAGAGTGTCAGGAGAATGTGAGCTCTTCCCTGGCTGTTCTCACAACTGTCGTCACCATCATCCTCATTAAAGTTATTATTTCTATTATTTAGCCAGTTCCCTGCGGGATAAATAGCAAAAGGTCTAATTAGTGAAAATTGGTCTCTGAGAAGTTGAAGGCAAATCTGAGCTTGATGCACCTGGATTCAGAATAAATGAAGACAGAAAACGGGTTCTATGACCCGAGGCGTCTCCTTCTGCACCGGCACCAGTTATGTGTGCTCACTTGGCAGTGAGCACAGCTTTCATCTGGGGAACATGTTTAGAGAAACTATGTGATGTCTCACCACCAGTAGACCTGAGCCAAGCCTCTCTCTTCTTGGCCTCCATCTGCATGAAAGATGGCAGAGGAGTTATTAAGTTAAAACCCAAGGTCAAAAACGGGTGCTCAGGGCTTCCCTGGTGGTGCGGTGGTTGGGAGTCCGCCTGCCTATGTGGGGGGCGTGGGTTCGCGCCCCGGTCCGGGAAGATCCCACATGCTGTGGAGCGGCTGGGCCTGTGAGCCATGGCCGCTGGGCCTGAGCATCCGGAGCCTGTGCTCCGCAGCGGGAGAGGCCACGGCAGTTGAGAGGCCCGCGTACCGCAAAAAAAAAACAAAAAAAAAAAACGGGTGCTCATAGACCATATCTTTGACCCACAAGCATTTGGAAAAGCTTTTGATCAGAAATCAGAAACATACACATGAAGGCCTTGATTTTCTAAAAACAAACACACAAACAAAAAGATGGTGGGCAATCTGACCCTTCTACTTGCTACCCATCTGCTTCTGGTTGACGATGGCCTCCACAGGCCACCACCCTCTCCCCCCACTACATCCTTGACCAGGGGCTGTCTCTTGATATTTGTCATTGTCCTTGAAGGGATACTTTTCTTATAATACAGATATGTTTTTCTCCGTCTGATTCAAACCAGACCAGGGAGAAATCGAAAGATGGACCTCCAGGTCCTTGGATTTTGAGAAAAACGAGCTCGACCATATCTCTTTGTGAAAGAGAAGTTTATTTCTGTAAGTTGGCATGCAGAGCCAGTGTGTGTCAAAAGCTGCAACTTTGGATGTCATTGTAAAACAAGTCTTCGAGATTAAGACCACTAAACCATCTCCAGTGTTTGCTCTTCATTTCTCTGTTAATAGAGATGCCCAAGCTTTGGCTCAGGACACGGTAAACCCATAGGTGGAAGGGCATCTCTGTGTCACATCACGGGTCGGGGAGGGCTACACCTCTGATGAGGTAGAGCAGGAAGTTTTCAGGCTTTCCAACAGCAGGCCCAGTTACGATGGAGCAGTGTTTGAGGGTTTGTCTCCCAGCAAGATCATGCTTTTATAATATTATTTGCTGAGCTTATAACTCAGTGTAGACGATGGGAAGGCAGGTCTGGGGCAGATGTCCCAATCCCCTAGATGTGGACTGCATGGTGGGGGTTAGTCCAGAGCTGAAACTTGGAGGTCCAGGAAGGATGCTGGCTCTTGGGAAATAAGATGCTAGGTCACCAAGTCTTGTCCATGCCCTCGCCCACTGTCTTTATGTCTGTCCGCTCTGGGCAGCGCCCCAGGACCTGTGGTTCCAATCCACCACAAGTCCAGGGGATTTTGCCTGCTAAACATCTCTTGTGTCCACTTTCCATGAACTGCCACAGACCTCCACCATGCTGGTCTAATTTCCTTCCCCTTTAAGCCGGTGTTACTGAAACACACTGTTCTCCCTTCTATGTTCTCCCAGCTTCCTTCGTAGTCTCTGCCCTATCCATTCTTCTAGCAGCAGCCAGCCATCTCTGTGAAATGCAAATTCGATCCCCTGTAAAACCTTCTAATGGTTTCTCACTGTTTTAGAACAAAATCTAAAAACCTAAGCAGGCTCTCCCATGGCTGGACTTTGCTTAGCTTGTCAGTCTCAGCACAGATCTCACCTCTGCCTTCTCTGCTCCCTCCAGGCGTAGGTTAAGTCCCTCCAATGTGCTCCATCCTCTGTAGGTCCATTGTGCATCTGTGTTCTCTGACTGTAATTCTTCTCCTCTCCTTTAACACCTGCCCTAATCCTTTGTACCTAAACCCGCTCATCACCTCCCGGGGAGCCCTGTCTGTCCCCCTGACTCGTTCAGCGCTCACCATCCCGCGCTCCTGGAGAAGCCCGCGTCTTCTCCATCCCGCGCTCCCGGAGAAGCCCGCGTCTTCTCAGCACTCGATGCAGACTGCACGTTTTTTATGTGATTCCTCAGTGAATGTCCCTATGGTGGCCATGTCCATGCACATCATCATCCTCTAGTGACAGAGAACGGAACTGACAGGGGGTCCCAGGTCCTGGGTTTTGACCTCCATCCTTGTGTTTGCAATAAGGCCGCTCCTCCCATGGGAGGAGCCAGTGAACGAGCCAGTGAACCAGCCACTGGTTCAACTCGTACCAGCCAGTGAACGAGCGCAACAGGGACACCAAAGCGGACTTGTTTCCCAGAGACAAGGTTCTCCTCGGACAGCCAAGTTTGGCTGCAGGATTCCTAGTCGGTTTTTTGTTTTAACATCTTTATTGGAGTATAATTGCTTTACAATGATGTGTTAGTTTCTGCTGTATAACAAAGTGAATCAGCTCTACAGCCCCGGTTGGTTTTGAGAAACATGCCTTAGACTACATGGCCGTCTGGGAAGCTCCTACAGCCATCTCTCCCTTTTCCTTTCGCTCAAGTTCATTCTTGCTCACATTCTGACCACTTTCCAACCCCTTCTGGCTCCCTCTCTTGCTTTTATTCAAGCAAGCAATGCCCTAATTACCTTATATGCTTAATCTAACACTGATGTTTGCCTTTGAGAGGACCTGGACTAATACAGTCTTTTTTCTTGATTAGATGTTAAACTTCACAAGCGTAGAGAGGTCACATCCCTTTAGGACACCACTGGCCCCAGGACCTCACGCAGTGTCTGACATACACAAAGTTGCCAACAAATTACCAAGTAAATGAAGAATCTTTGCTTCTGAGCACACCTTTTTCTCTCCTTGGAACACACCCCTGTGGGTCTTAGCCACTCATCCATCATAACTCACCCACCAGCCTGTGAAACCTTCACCACTATCACGGCTCAGTTATCTATTCCCACTCCAGTGCTCTCATTAAATATTTCACATTCTTCTATCACAGTGTTTGTCACTATCTATCTGAATTTCTAAATCAGAATTTACCACTGATTTTGAGCCCCTTGAGTGCAGAGATACTATTCTGTATTTCTTCATTTGTTTCATTGTCATCTACAATGATTAATCCATTTTAGATAACCGTTAAACATGGGAAGGAAGGATGGACGGAAGGAAGGAAGGGAGGGAGGAAAGGAGGGAGGGAGGAAAGAACACTGGGAATAGAGTTTAGCTTCAGTAATTATTCATTTCTTCATCTTTAAAAGGTTCCAGCTATCCCAAAATGTTTATAGGAAACACAAGAGAAAATAGACAGGCTTCATACATCCAAAATTACTTTTTAACATTATTTATTTATTTATTTATTTGCAGTATGCGGGCCTCTCACTGCTGCGGCCTCTCCCGTTGCGGAGCACAGGCTCCGGACGCGCAGGCTCAGCGGCCATGGCTCACGGGCCCAGCCGCTCTGCGGCATGTGGGATCTTCCCGGACCGGGGCACGAACCCGCGTCCCCTGCATCGGCAGGCGGACTCTCAACCACTGCGCCGCCAGGGAAGCCCCCAAATTACTTTTTAAATAGAAGCATTTCTAGAGTAGTTTGCCATCGTGGGAAAGACATGGACTCTCAAATCTCTCAGTCCTGGGTCAAAACCTCTGTGCATGGCATGCGCCACTGTGACCCTGGGAAAGTCAGCTGCCTGCTCCTTCATGTCCCCCACCGTAAACCAGGACCCAGTAAGTGTCATGAGGCAATGCATGCAAAACCCTTGGCCCGCAGTAGGGGCTAGAGAATCAGGAGCCACTGTTCAGTTTAAACTTCAAGTCCCGGGGCGCAGCCTGAAACACACGACTGGGGTCAAGTTTTTCGTATGGAATCTTAGACAGATAAAGAGAAGTAGCAACCCTACCACAAAGAATATATATTGGTGTCCTGGCAGCCAGAGTGATTTGAGCCTCACATCACAGACAATCGTCAGACCAAAATAATCTTCACCAGGATTTCAGCTTTAAAATATGTGTTTTTAAAAAATCTTGGCTCCTCATGATTTGTCAAGCTCTAGTTTTATATTTTTATTGAGAAAAAAAAAAAAAGCCCTGTCATTTCACACTTGCTTGTTACTGTTTGCTACCTTCTGACAGCTTTCACTGCCTGGATTGGAATTCTGAGTTTGTCGTGGAAAGACGAGGTGAGACATTTGAAAGATGCCAGTGTTCAGGGACCACAGATGGATTTACATAGCCTTGCGCTTTAATTTCCCACCTCACCAGTTCCACGTCCTGCAGCCCCACTAGCTCCTGGCGAAGGCTCCCTAGGGCCATGCTGTCACCAGCCTCATCTTTAAATATCCTTAAATATTGCCACTCATGCCTAGAATATCTTCCTTACCTCACCTACCTTCTCTCACCTCATCACCTTCCTGAAGATTTCCTTTACGCAGGCCGATTTGATCTCTCTCCTTGACACTGTCACCGAACATGACTGTCTCATCTTCTTTTGTGTGTTCACTTCAAACATTCATCCAGCGTCCACCAGGTGGCAGATTCACAGAGAAGGACCGAGGGTACAAAAGTGAGTAAAATGGACACGATCTTCCCCAAGTCCTAGAGCACATAATTTGGTTGAAGAAATGAATAATTGGATAATTATGAGTCTGTAAGTTGCCACAAAGTAGGCAGTTGTCCATGATGGTTTGACCAGTCAAAAGGGGTAGATGACATTGTAGTACCACCACCAATAACAACGAACCTATTTCAACATAACACAACTAACATAACTATAATAGTTGTGTATTGCTGCGTCGTGAAATACCACAGACTAACAGTTTAAAGCAATACTAATGTATCACCACACTGAGTCTGGGGGCCAGGAGTCAGCATGCTTTAGCTGACACCTCTGTTCAAGGTCTCACAGGCTGTAACTGAGGTGTCATCTGGGGTCATGTCCTCATCTGGAGGCTTGACTGGGAAGATCCGTCAGGTTGTTGGCAGAATTGATGTCCTGTGGTTGCGGGACTAGGGTCCACATTTTCTTGCTGGCTGTCAGCCAAGCCTACTCTCAGCTTCCAGAGGCCTCTCTCTGGTCCTTGTCATATGGCCCCCCCAACCCCCATACACCCTCTCATGCTTCGAATCATTCCCTTCAGGAAGGGTCCGGTCCCATTTAAGGGCTCACCTGATTAGGTCAGGCCCACCAAGGATAATCTCTCCCTTTATTAACTCAAACTGACCTGGGACCTTAGTCCCATCTGCAAAATCCCTTCACAGCAGGCTTTACACCATTGTTTGATTGAATAAGTGGGAGAAAGGTGTGTACGCCAGGGGGCAGGAATCTTGGGGTAAGTATATGATGGCAGGTAGAGTCCTCTCTCACTTTACGAGTTGGTTGTGGGTCAGTGAGGCTGCTCTGCACGTCATAGTCAGCCAGGGGCCCAGGCTACAGATTCTCCGCCTCCATATGTCCCTCTGCGATCACCCCAAGATGGGGAAGTCAGCAAGGCTAACCTCACATCCCCTCTGTGGCATCAGGACTAAAATTAAGGCTCAACATTGCATGTGGCCTCGACATCTGGTGAAGCTGGGAGGGCCTTGAGCAACCCCATCACGAGTCCCCCCACCTGTGGGTAAGGTCTCCTCATCAGGGGGTCCTCGTGCAGTTCCTGTTTATCCCCGAGGAGCAGGGTTTGCGGAAGTATTCAAATAAGGCAACCACATCTTCCCGCAGAACCAAGGAGACACCCCGCCTTCTTGACACTACAGAGTTGGCCTCCTAGAGTATCTCCTTTTTCTCTCTGTTCCCAAGTGCAACCCTGAAACGGAGCAGGGCCCCGTGGTCCTCCCTCCACCCCCATGTCTTCCATCTGCCTTTTGTCTGTGGAAAAACTTTAGCCAAAGAATAAATTTAATCAGAGAAGTGAGACAATGCAGAAACAAAGGCAAACAGTCCAACAAGACTAAATAATAATAATAATTTAGTCCTTAAGCAGAGCGAAGGACCTGTAGTTCCTTCTCAAGGGCTATAGATCATATTCTGAGCCGTAGCCTGTAAGCTGTCTTGTAGACACTGAAACCGCCACCAGGTGAAAGAAGTTAACTCACGGTGACCAGAGTGTAGCCATGACATACGCTGCCGCAATTCCAAGAATAGGCCTCAGGGAAATGGGAACAAACTGACCCTGGAACTGAAGACTCACTGTACCTAAAACAGTCAAGGTGATCAGACCATCGCGTGAACAATTTCAAGACGACGGTCAGAGCTGACTGTGCTGTTTCTGCGTGTCGCCCCCTCCCTCCACCTATAAAAGCTCTTCTCCACTGATTGTCGGGGACTCCGTTTGGACAGGAGTCCGCCCTCCCCCTCGGTTGCCGGCATCCAAAGTAAAGCAGACTTTCCTTTCCACCAGCCTGGCCTCTTTATCCGCTTTTGAGCAGCGAGCTGCCGGGCCCCGCTTTCGGTTACAACCCGCCATGTTCCTGCGTGGTGTGCAGTGTCTTCACCCCCCGGGGTGTGGACCTCTGTAACGGATGAACTGCCGTGGATGTCATCTGTCTGGTGTTGCATGCTGTGTGTACGGTCATCCCCATACCTCTAGGGTGGGGATCCCTTGTTACCAATGGCCATTAAAACACTAAAAATACCATTAAAACACTAAGGATACCACCCCAGGAGTAACACGAGGTAATCTTGTTTATATTCCTTTGGCCAAAGAGAATCCTTAACTTCAGGGAATTTCAAAAAGTTATAACCTGTGTTCAAAAAGAAGGACAATCTGTAGTCTTTAGTGACAGCAGTTATGACCCCGCCCACCGTGGTTAAGGATACAGACTCTGCAATCAGGCTCTTCCATTCATGACTTGTGGAATTTGAGGCAAGTTGCTTCATTTTTCTCTGCCTTTGTTTACTCTTTTATTAGTTAAAAAAAAAAAGACTTTAACAGTGAAACCTAACTCAGAGGTTTTTCATGAAGATTAATGAATGCGTGTCAAGTTTTAGATGTTTGGAACGATACCTGTTCTCATTACTCATTAGTTGAGTTAGATAATGAAGAATTCCTGACTCTGCTGCAGTATTTCCTGACTGATTGAGGACTTGTTAACCAGCATATAGGGAATCACTAAGTTATATATTCATCCTATGAATATTTGCTGATCCCACATGTGCTCCAGAAAATGTTAGAGGCCCTGAAGATTACGCAGTAATCTCAATAGACAAAGTTCTGCCCCATGGAGTTTACATTCTAGAGAAGGGAGACAGACAGCACTTGTGTTAGATGGTGTTAACTGCTATGGAGACCAAAAATAATAATAATAATAATAAGGTAAATAGGAATCTGAAATCAGGAAGGAGGGTCATTTGCATAAGGTTCTCATGGAAAGGCAAAAGACAAGTTGACATTTATGTAAAGACCAGAGAAAATGACACAGGGTCATTGAGCTACCCATGACAAGAGGTTTACAAAGGAGACTGCATGTGCAAAGGTCCTGGGGCAGCAGCCTGCCTTGTATATCCGAGGCCCATTACGGAACTAGTGTGGAAACAGAGTGAGCCAGAGTTGGGAGAAGTAGCTGGGGAGGTGGGGAAGAGCAGGGAGGGAGGCTGGAGCGGGGGAGGGCTAGTGTGGATGATGTAGGGCTCTGCAGCTCATTTAAGGAATCAGATTTTTACTATGAATGAGAAGGCAAGACAGCGGAATGACTGGGATGGAGTTATTGGAGTATCTGACCTTCAAAGGATTTCTTAGGGTTTGGCATCTTTTCTGAGTCTAGATAATAAAGCTCTGAGCTCTGGGCTGATGTTTGGCTCTTGACTCTAAAATCTGGGCTTCTCTGATAGGCTGCCGCAGGGGTCTGGCATTCTCTCTCTCTCCTGCTTCAAATCTCTTCCCGCGCGTTGGTCCTGGTGCAGATGTTCTGCTATTGTCTTTGAACCGAGAGCTCCGGATGGGTAGGGCGCTCGGGAGTTTCCATTGGCGGTACTCTCCTTGCTCACCCTGCTGGAGAACATCCGCTCGGCTGGACCAAGGGCAGCTCCCGGTCCGGTTTCTCAGCAGGGACTAGAAAAAGCCATGTAACCCCTCCACTCACATGGATGTGAAATATCACTTGGTCTTTACAACCGGGACTGGCGTAGCGGATGATTGCATTTCTGAAGCGAACGCCATAGGTTATAATGAGCGCTGGGTGGGAAAAAAAAGAAACATTAGCCATGATTCATGCCTCAAACTGAAGGTAGGACAAGTAGTTCTTGAACATCCTGATTAGATTTTCATCTTGTTTTAGCAGCAGTAGCTCAAGTTAATGTTTCCTCAGTGCAATCGCGTCATGTGGATTGACACGTAGGTAATTATGCTATTTATCTTCTTATAAAACTCTCTCAGCTGGGGAACTATGATAATTCAATGCTTGAGAATGTTGGGGACAAAAGTCACTTCAGCAAGAGAGGGACAGCAAGAAGTCCTTGGTGATCGGGGATGGTGAAGCCTGAGAGGCGAGAGCTCCCAGTGGCAAAGGAGGCTCTTTCCCCCGGGTCCCCCCGGCACGCGTCCTCCTCCCCAGCTCTCACGTCTCCAGCTCAGGCCCCTATTCCTGCCCTCAGGAGCCTCGCAGTGGTCCTCTCCCCTCCATCCCGCCCCCAGGCTGCTGTCAGAATGGCCTGCTCACCCTGCCTTTCTTCCCCTTTCCCATCTCTCGGGATTATTTCCTTACTAAAAAAAAAAGAAAAAAAAAACAAAAACAAAACCCTCAATCTCTCCCTCTCATTTAGCAGTGGTACGTGGACCTAATATATAATAAACAACCAATTTTCTAAAACCCAGGCCAAATCACATCACTCATCATTTTTTAAAACTAAAAATTTTTACTGGTTTCTTTTTACCTGCAGAATAAAAACCTCATACCGACCTGTATCAAGATGCTCCGTGATCAGCCCCCATTTACCTGTGAGGAGCCCCGCGTGGCCTCACTTTTCAAGAGACCTAAACTCTGCACATCGTCCACTCACCCCCTTCTTCATTTTGCCATGGTGCATGGACCAGGGCATGGGCGTGTGACAGGTCCTGCCAATATAGGAAGCCCTCATTCACCCTCACTGGTAAGAGCAAAATGGAGGGACAGGCACCACACCTTGGGGAAAAAGTAAGGCTGGAAGCACTGAAGGAAGTGAAATTGGGCTCCTAGATCTTAGATGTAAATACTGCATTGGCCAAAAAGTTCGTTCGGGTTTTTCATAGGATTTTACAAAAACCCAAATGAACTTTTTGGCCAACCCAATATATTTAAATTTATACATATAAATTTACAAATATAATTTAGATTTAAATATAATTTAGGTAGCTATAACTTAGATACAGATAAATATAATTTATATGTATATAATTTAGATAGGTGTATTTGGATGTATACTTATAGGTACAGGTATAGAGACAGATACAGATACAGATTCATCCAGGCCACATCCCTCTCTGCTCTTCATCCCAGCAAAATTGTCCAAGGAGCTCTCTGTACTGACGTCTCTACACCCTCACTTCTGATGTGTCCCCAACCGACTGGGTTAGGCACTCAGACCCATCACTGCTCTGAAGCTGACCTGAACAACTCTACGAGTCACTTCCACCTGACTCCAGCCAAGAGCCCATCCTCTGTCCTCACTTTACCTGGCCTTTCAGCAGCAGTGGGCGTGGCTGACCCCCACTTCTTTATGAAAACTTCTATACTCTGGGCTTTCTTGACACGAACCAGGCTGGCTGTTGCCTACTTTACTGCCTCTTCCTCGAGCTTTCCTTGGACCCCCCCTTCTCTAGAAACTCTAGGAGTCTCAATACGCTGGACTCAGCTCTCTTTTCCTGGAGGGAAACGCACATGGAGAAGAGGGCGTGTTCATTTCTATAGTTGGAGAGACCGTCTCTACACTAACGACTCTCAAAGTTATGTCTTTAGCTGCATCTCCTCTCTGAAATCCAGGTACATAATCCAGGTCCATTGCTGTCTCTTTTAGGAGTCTTCAGGCATCCCAAGTTAACCTTTGTAAAACAGAACCATTGGTCCCCCCACTGGATCGCTTCCCAAATTCTCCCACACTCATGATATCTTCGTTTCAGCCAATGTCTCTTTCGCCAGCCAACACTTGAACCAAGGTATGAGTGTCCCCTCCCTCCCTCACACCTTGCATCAGTGATGTCCTTCAGCAGTGCCTTCGAAACATTCCCCAAATAGCCCCGGTGCCACCACCTCTACAGCTGCCACCATGCTCCCAGCCCATCTTCCTCACCTGGACCATTGCAACACCTCCTACCTGATCCCTCCCAACCCCCATCTTCCTCCCCTAAATTTTCCAAAGTGACATTTCCGAGGACCCTTGGTTTTTCATTACTCTTAGAGTAAAAACCAAGCCCTCTATCCAGTCCCTGCAGGTTTTATTGAGCACGTTCCTTCCTCTTTCTCTGATCTCAGCTCTTCATTCTCCTCCACAGACCCTCCATTCAGAATCCCTCAACTGTGACATCCTGCTTCCTGCCACAGGACATTTGCACAGACCTTCAGCTTCGGATTCCCTCTCCTCCATCCCAGATCTATGCTCAGTTGCCTCCTTTCAGCTCAAATGTAATCTTATTGGAGATTTTTCCTCCAATCTGCCTGAGACAGGTACTCTACCATATCACTCATTCTATCTTATCTGTGGTTCTTTTCAATATCTTTATATAGTGTGTATGTGTGTGGCTGTGTGTGTCCTTCAGAGTTACATTGTCTCTCTATATCCCCACTAGAATAAATCTTTCTGAAAGGCAGGAATAATTACCCTTTAATTCCTGTATCTCTTGTACCTAAAATGGTGCCTTGTGAGGTTACCAACTGCTCTTTGGTAAGTTATAGACCATAAATATATAGACGGAGCTGCAGCCCCAGGACGTCATACCTGGCTGTAACCCACAAAGCCAGCTGGAAAAACTCACAGCCCAAATATATGTTCAGCAGTGTCCGCAGATCCATAAGGCAGTGTATCCTCTTTCTGTGCTACCATCAAGTGTGAGTGGTTAAATGATTTTCAGTCACCATCAAATGTTGGGAAATAAATGAAAAATAAATTTAAGAGCAACACATTGCCTGCAGAGAAAGGTCATTCCACTTCCATTTGAATCCTCTGCTGACTAGCCCTGTGAAAATGGGTAAAATCCTTTCTTCTTTAACATCTAACATCTCTGAGCCCCAGTCTTACCATCCGTAAAACGGGGTAACAAGCACATCTATCCTGGGGCTTGACTATGAAAATTATATGTATGTACGTGGTTCAGTCGCAGGTGTGATTGCCTCTTGCCTTCACTGTCCTCTGAAAGATGTGAGGTTTCTCTCTTTGGTCTTGAACTAGGAGGACCCAGGACACTGACCCCGTAAGAAAGCCCCGCCCCTCCGCCACCCCCTTTGTGTCCCTTTCCCCAGATGGTCCTTCCAGGAGAACGTCAGGCAGCAGAACACAGTTCAGAGATTGTTTCAAAAGAAGTTTCACCCTCTACTGCTGCACTCTCTGCTCCTAACTCCCAAAATCCACCACGGAAGAAAGCCCTCCTCTGGCATGCACCTTGGGGAGATGGATGTTTGGTCTGGAGAAGAGAAGGTGTCAGGGGGCCCCACCTGATCATGGCCCTCAGAGATCCAAAGGACTGAAACTAAAGGAATACCCCAGCCAGGGAGGTGGCCGGCCCGGAGGAGCCAGGCACGTGTGCATTAAACCGCAGCTCCACCATGTTCCGGCTTCCTCTTCCGTACAGTGTACGTGTGGCCCTCGTGGAAGGGACAGTGTAACAGTGTCCCTAGTGAGACCGTGGGAAGGGTGGGCAGTGCAGCCCTTTAGCAAACAGCTGTGCTGCTAGGGGCCAAGCACACGCGTGGCTGCAGAGGGACGTGCCGCTCAGACCTTCCCGTGGAGGTGGAATCACACAGCCCAACCTAGAGAGGCCACTTGGGGTGGCTTCATCGTCTGTCCTCGTCTGGACTGTTAGATCCTTTCCAGCAGAGACACAGTCTGAGATTCCCTGGGGCGTGGCTCACAGCTGGGCAGGGAGACGGTGCTCACTGATCCACAGAGGGAAAAGTGGAGAGAGAACTTTCCCCCTGGCTTATCTCCTTATTTTCATCTGTCTTAAAATCAGTCCGCATCACCTTAGGGAAACAGCCTGTTCCACAAGGCAGAGCTGGTGCGGTGACACACCGGGCAGGTCAGCATCTTCCCAGGAGCGGGGGCCGCCCTCCCTCCACCGGGCCCTAACAGAAAGCTCTGGACCAGAGCCGGACGCTTGGATCTGTCTCAGCGCCTTCTAGTCAACGTTCGCTGCATCCTCGGCGAGTCATTTCACCTTCTCTGCACCTCCGTCCTGCACGAGTTTATTGTAAAAGCAGCTCACAGTGCGGCTGGAAGAATTAAATGAAGAGTGTTGGGCTTCCCTGGTGGCGCAGTGGTTGAGAGTCCGCCTGCCGATGCAGGGGACGCGGGTTCGTGCCCCGGTCCGGGAAGATCTCACATGCCGCGGAGCGGCTGGGCCCGTGAGCCATGGCCGCTGAGCCTGCGCGTCCGGAGCCTGTGCTCCGCAACGGGAGAGGCCACAACAGTGAGAGGCCCGCGTACCGCAAAAAAAAAAAAAAAAAAAAATATGAAGCGTGTTTGCCAAAGACTCCAGCAGAGTTGGGCAAATGCAGGGGCTGGGAGAAAGTTGGTGCCTGGAGGGTGCAAGTCACAGAGGGTTGTTAGGAAGTACTGCTCCCGGGAGTGGGTTCTCCAGCACCATGCCTTCAGGACGAGCACTCTGGAGGCGGGTAGGGAGGAAGGCTGGGGCGGGGAGACCAGAGAGATGACGCTGGTGCCCATATTGGCAGGAGACAACCAAGACTGCAGAGCAGTGATGGATGGAGGAGGAAGATGGGACAGGTGTCTTTATTCTAGCGCCTCAGATGTTTCCACATTTCCAAGGAGGGCAATGTGTCCAGGAGATGACCGTCACAGGCAGCCCAACTGGTGGTGAGAGGAAGGGGCAGAAAAAGCCAGACAAAGCGTCAGGGTCTGCGGTGTAACTGATCTGAAGAGAAAGAACCTCAGTGGGAAGATCCCGTCTTTGATCCACTTGCATCTTCTGTTTCTGGTTCCTCTTGGTCCCTCGGTGTTTGGTCCAGTGGCACCTGGAAATGTTCTCTTCTCCCAGGAGTTCCAGGAAGTCCTGAAGAGGAATGCACTCCGCTGTGGGCAGAGGTTGGGAGTGGCACTCTCCCAGCTCCCAGGCTTGAGGAGGGGAGTGGAATTCAAGGAGGAGACCCTGCGGGGAGGGCAGAGCTCCAGGGAGACAGAGTAGAGACAGATCTTCACCAGCCCGCCCAGGGTGGGTCTCCATCAGAATCCGGGTGGTCAGGCGGCTTCGTGGGCACAGAAAGGCCACTATCTGAGCACACTCATGGGTGGTGCTTTACGATGGGTCTATCTGGATCCTCAAGGAATAAGCGTCCTGCTGGGGTAAATAAGAAAGCGTCTTGAAAATAGGCAAGCAGAGATGGCAGGCAGGGTGAGGGGGCCACGCAGGCAGGGTGGTCAGAGCCCCAGTGGGTGAGAAGGGCAACCGTGCAGGGGGTGAGGGAGAGGGCAGCTGGCTCGGGATGCCAAAGGCGAGGCGGGTGGGGACCCTCGGTAGGGGCCCCGGGGGATGGAGCGTCAGGCCCCCAGCGAGGTCGGGGACCTGACAGCAGTGGGATTGAGAGCACACAGGGCATTGATCAAACGAGTAAATAGATACGTTAGGGACGAGGGTCCCACTCCTCAGTGCTGGAGGAGAGAGTCACAGGCGTGGAAAGAGAAAACTAGGAAGAACTGGGTGGTGCTGGATTGGCGCTGGTGGGCTGGTTGGAAGTCGCTTTCGATGCACAGATGTGTAACAAGTCAATACAGATGCAGTGCGGCGTGATGAGTCATCTCCTCCATGGTAAATGGTACCGCTCGAGGCCCAGGGGTCCCACGGTGCAGTGGGGATTTAGGGTCACCTCCCCGATGTATCTGACCTGAGCCTGACTTGGCCCCAAGCTCCCTTGACTTAGAAGGGGACATGGGGCCAGGGCCCTGGTGGGCGGAGGCCACTCCCAGACTCTCGCTCGCCCACCTCTGCCCCTGCAGCTCCCCTCAGCTCCATCTGCACCCACCTCACCCCTGCCCCTCCTCTGGTCCCCTTGCCTCCTTGCTGGGCTCCTGGAGTCAGCTGTCCACCAGCTGTCCCCCCTCCCGGCCTCACGACTGGGTGGAGGGAAGGGAGGCCCCGTGGGTCCCGGTGGAGGGACCTCCAAGGAACGGTGCTCTGGCCTGAGGGCTGGGATCCAAAGGGCAGCCACGCGCACATCCTCTGACCCACAGCCCACAGCACATCGCCAGCACCTGTCAGGACTGGGGGCGGGGAGGCGGGTGGCCGGCTCCCTGCAGCCGCTTGTTAAGTGCTGACAGCCAGCTGGCCTCGGGAGGCTGTGGGAGCAGGAAAGGGGGGGGACACAGAAAAGCTCTCCCGACGTGATGTTAATAACGCTGCTGCTGCTGACACCAGCTCGTGGTTTTTGCATACTTAATATAGGCCAGATATTATTACAAGTACTTTTCATAGAATAATGTAATTAAATCCCTTCAGGGTCTTATCAAGGAGGCGCCGTGCTTGATCGCATCATAGGGAGGAGGAAACCAAAGCGGAGGATGCTCCTGAGACTTGCGGCAGCTGCACATGCGGGAAGAGGGGAGAGACTGGAGTCCGTCCGTGTGCATCCGCGTGGGGAGAGCCGCCTCGCCGTGGGGTCAGCAACCCCTGCCGGCCTGAGCTTCTAGCCCCTCCCAGGGCCCCTGAGGGTGTGGCCAATTCCACGGGGCTCCAGTGGAGGCTCCAGGCACCAATGAAGCCTGAGTGGACCCTGAGGACAGGCTGGGGGGACCTGGGGGTGGGGGAGAATGGAGTGGGCGACGCCAGGGTGTCCTGGCAGAGGGGCGCCCTTTGCCGGCAACAGCAGGGCACTTGGGACTCGAAGGTCTTGGGTGTGGCTACTGGGGAAGGACTGGAAGTCTGTAATCCTCCGAGTTGGGGCCAGGGAGGCAGCGGAGGCCAGACCTCAACTGCCTGCCACGCCATCCAGAGGAGATCACATGGCCGCACGAGTGGAAGAAGCCCTGCAGCTCCAGAATCCGGGAGTGTGCTCAGAAAATTCCAGACAAGGGGCCTGGGAGTTGCTGCAAGACAGAGCTCAGGAGGACGGGCTTCCTCACTGGGGGAGGGGGTGGCCTCAGAGAGGAGGCGGCTGGACCCTCTCCACATGGGGAGGAAGCCCCATCTGTGTGCCTCAGTCCTAAAACGCTTGTAGCAGAAAATCAAGTCCATTAAAATTCCAGACGCAGAAAATGTGTCTGTTAATGACCAGCTTTGCGAGCCTCCCTGAGCAGAAGCGCTAACAAATGGATTCTAAACAGAGAAAAGCCCTTGACAAGCAGGCGCTCAATCAAAGGCGAGAGCCCTGCTTTTGACTAGAGGGCAAGGAAGCACTCACCCAACTCCGCAGCAGGACTAGCTCAGACTTCAGGCGGAAAAGCCAACTGCGCAGCCGCAGGCTGGAAAGGGATGTATGACGAATCTCACGTCCTCGCGGGATGAACACGAGGCCGTAGGGCAGGCCAGATGTGGAGGGCTCAGGGGACTCCACACTCCTCTCCAGAGGAGAGCCTCTGCCTCGGGCTGGGAAAGCCCTTCCCCCACCCCCACCCCACCCCCGCTGAATAAGCCCCCGGGCCATCGCCACCGCAGCCCAGAGAGCTGAGGCTGTTTGGCTTGCCCACCAAGCACCCAGGAGTGGACACAGGGCCCGGAAGCTGGACGCTTCCAAGAGGGGCAGCCCTGGAGGAGCTTAAGAATGAGAGCAGGGGTGAGGAGAGGGGCGGGTGCTGGGGCTCAGAGGGGAGAGAGGCAGGGGGAGGTGGGGGAGAAGAGTCCAGGGGGGGCTAAGCCAGGAGAGTCTCAAAAATGCAAGACTGAGAAGGTGTAAAATAAATGTAGGGAGACGGAGAAGGGCAGAGAGACACCAAGAGAGGCGAAAAGGGAGGGAGACAGCCTCTCGGACTGGGGGACAGAGGCAGGATTTGTCAGAGACGGGGGGAAGGACGGAGAGAAGGACGGAGAGAGCGAAGGGAGACACAGCTGTCAAAGCCAATATTGGCCATTTACAAGGTGATCTGTAACTATCACTTCTCTCCTCTCCCCACCCCACCCTCTTTCCTACCCAACTCTGACCTAGAAGATTCTTTCGGACAGTCTTGTGGCCTTTTCTCTCCAGTGTCTCTCCTGGTAACCTGTTTGGTACCGGCATCCTCTTCTCATTGCCCTCCCGTAAGGAAGCCCCATCCCTGAACCCCAAGCCATGACTCCCACGAAGCTGGCACAGTTTTCCCGTCTCGCCCCCGGGCAGTGGTATGACCCTTCTCCTCGCACAGCACCTGGAACATTCTCATCCTTTAGGACAGGACCCCCTCTCCTTGGGCAGCTCTGTAGAAATGGTTTCATGGAGCCCAGGTGACCACCGTCATCTTCTAACTTGACTCACCCCTGCCTTGCTTCGATCTCCCTTCAGGCACCTGGATTCAGCTGTGAGGCCCCTGCATTCTTCCCTCCAGCTGAAATGTCCCCAGTGCTTCATACGTCACTGTTTAGGTCCAGACCAGTGTTCTCGAATGTGATGCTGTGGCTTCATTTCCTTCTGAGTGGCCCTCCCAGCCCCTCACTCTGGTCTGGCAGCTGGGGCGTCAGGTGGGGCTGTGTGTCCTGACTCCGCCCTGTGGGACCCACATTCCCCAAAGGAACCCATGCTGGGAGGGGGCGGGTGTGTCTACCCTGCAGGGCCCCTCACATCCCGAGATGGCTCATCTCTACAGACTCCCGTCCAAACCAGACAACTCTTGTTTCCTAAAATGTGATGAAAAGTAGAACCCAAGGGTCCCCAGTGTGGCTCAGGAAGAAGTGCCCGTTGGCTGAGAGAAAGAGTGAGGGTGAAGGGGAATCTCCAGGGGCCCAGACTCGCTGCACATCTCGTCCCTTGGGGTGGCCGGTGAGGGGACAGGGACCCCACAGAGCCCATCTTCGTATCAGGACCTGCCTGCTTGCTGCCGTGTGACCTGGAGAGAGTCACCACACCTCCCTTGTCACTGTGTTCTCACCTGTAAAACGAGGCTAGAAACACCTGCCCCGCAATGGCTGCGAGATAAAGTATTCAAGGCTCCAGGCGCGCGGTGGGCGGGGTCGCTGGCAGATGACATTAGTTTTATTTTTATCGTGGAGCCTTCCACAATATCTACAGATTTCTCTTCCATAGCACGGATCAGATTAAATTGTAAGGCTCTGTTTCATGTGTGTCTGTCTCCCTATGTGTTGCCCAGAAATAGTGTCGTGGAGTTATTTATATACATATGATTGTATATAATTATATTAAGTCTCTCTAGACTGTGACCTCCATCTGTGAGATGGGCTCGTTTCCTGTTCAGCTTGCTGTCCCCAGCGCCTGGCACCACGTCTGCTCGCTTAAACAAGCCAGCATCCCTCTGAGACTGGACACTGGTCCTCCAGCCCCGTCTCTGCCACGTCCTTCGTCTGTTGGGTTCCCACCTGCTCAGACCATCAGAGGCCTGTGCTGAGTGGCAGCTGGCTCAGTAATTCCTGCCAAGTTCTCCATTCTTCCCTGACTACAGGGAACATGCCAGAAGGGAACCAAGGTGACACTGGGACAGACCACCTTACCGATGTCTCCATGGCAACAGCAAGAGTCCTGTTACACACGAAGGATCTTGGTTCATTATGTGGTCAAAGGTCAAGCCGTCGGGATGAGGCCTCCGTGCCAGTGTGCCTTTCGGAACAGGGCTGGCCTCCTCGTTCACTCCGTCTCTCGATCCTCAGGGTTATAAGAGGTGAGGACAGGAGCCAATGACGCCTTAGGAGGAACGGTTGTCGAAACGCGAAATCGGCCTGGCAGCCGTCTGTGTCCGGAATTGCCTTGTTTTAAGCACCTTTCCAGGTCTCCAACGTCTTGACGACAGAAACACCCCTCGTTTCACGCTCTCTTTCTCCTCCCAGGTGAACCTCCCAGCCAGACCCACGGTTTTCAATGGCTTTAATAACTTACTATATATAGGCACACACTCTGGCTTCATAAAATAGCACCACAAAAGGAAACTGAAGCCAAATGTTCCCAGTGGAAAAGAAGAGAAACAAAATGATTGCCCTGAAATAGCACCTCCCCAACCATATGAAGAGGAGCCAGAAATGCCACCCCTCTCCTAATAATTGAACAAGCGGCATCTCCTTTCCCTCACGGAAGCGTTGTTTCAAATGCACATTTGGAGTTCGCCTCTGCCTGGAGCCAGGAGAAAGCATTTACTCCTGAGAAAGCACTGTGGGAAGCAGACAAGGCGACCCAGACCAAGGCTGCTGTTTGCCAGCTCCCTGGACGCCTTGGCGTGATCCCGCAGTGAGCTGGGGACGAGAGCTGTGTGTGTGGTTTGGGGCAGGTGGGCTCAACCCTCTGCCACCGTTTCCGAATTACCATGGGGGCAAAGAACCGTGCCCCGCCCCTCATAGGTGTGTAACAAGGAATACATGATAAAACTTAAGGGAACATGCTTTGAAAAACATGGAAAGCAAAGATTTGGTTTGAAAGGAAGGGTTTCTCTACTTGGATTAGAGTAAACAAACAAGCAAAGTGGACTCAATCGCTCTTAAGGGTGACAGAGGAGATGTTGGAAAGGATGGATCCATGCGCCCTGCATTCAGGTATTAGCTCACCTTTTTCAGGTCATCATTTCACAACATATACACGCATCAAACCATTCTGTTGTACACCGTAAAATTATACCATTTTATATGTCAATTATATCTCAATAAAGCTGGAAGAAAAAAATGATCCTCATACGAATCCTGTGAAGTACATGTTAATTCCACTTCACAAAGGAGGAAACGGAAACGCAGGTTGTTCAGTTATTCAGCTGACGTCCTCAGGCTAGCACAGCTGCAGGGCAGAGGGCAGCAGGGGCCCTTCTCACTTGGACAGCTCATTAGGGACTGGAAGTGAAGGAGGCTAACTGACAGCTGACCAGGGGCAGCTCAGCCCCGCAGCTGTGCCAAACTCAGTCCGGGGAAGTTCTCGCAAATCCTGGCTCACAGAAGCCAGGGGTTGAGGGCTGCTGATCAAGGCGCCTCCAACCTGCCTTCAGTATAAACCAGAGTTGTGCCCCGAGTGGAAGACAGAATGATCCTAAGCGAAGACCAGTACAGCAGAAGTCGCTCCTTCCCCGGCCGCTGGCTGGAAGAGAGGTGCGTTTTTATTACTGGTCCCACACAGGAGAAGCCCAGGTTCTCCGACACAGCCCGGAGTCTCTGGGAAGCCCGTGGTCTCAGTCATTGTTTAGCAAGCATCTGCTGTGCGTCTCTAGAGCATCTGTGCCAGGACCAGGGATTCTCCTTCTGGGGCCCAGAACCAACTCTCCTGCACCGCCCTCGGGGCATCAGAAGCTTACAGAGATGGGTTCTCGGGCTGCAGCCGTTGGCAGGCAGAAAACAGGAGTTGGCTGGAAACTGCCAGAGACAGCAGGTTGAAGCCCAATTCTCTGGGTCGCTTATGCACGCTGCCTGGCCCTTTCAAACACACCACAGCATCCTCAGACTCTAAGGAGGAAGCATCTCATCTTGGCAGGTCTTAAAATCTGCAGAGGCGTCGGAGTCTGGCCAAGTTCTGGGTTTGCCTCAACCCTGAGCTCCTGGGCTTGGGTTGAAATAGATATTATTCTCGGGAAAAAGGGCAGCATGAAGCAACCGGGCTGCTCAGCCTGAACGAGGAAGCCGAGGATGGTTTGAGGGTAGGGCAGAGATTCCTGGGGGGCAGCTTTTCAAAACCTGTTAATACCATCCCCCAGAGATCCTGACTTAGTGATTCCGGACCAGACCCAAGAATCTATCTCGTTAAAAGCAAAGTTTCCCTGTAAAATTTGATCACGGAGCCTAAAGGGAACTCGCTGAAGAAGTGAGGTGAGACTTCGCACCCAAACGCTGGGCCCCATAGTTCATGATCTTGGGAAAATCACTGTGTCTTTCTGAGTCTCATTTTCCTGTTTGTGAAAAATAAATCAAGGTTTGGGCTACACCACGCGTTCCCAGATGTGGGAATTATGAACTGGTAGTTGAAAAAAACAAATCTTGGGAACCAGTATGAAGATATCAGACCCGATCTTTATTTTGACAAGTCGGATTATAAAAAACCAAATATACAAATAAGCATTACTCCCCCCGACACACACACACACTCCTTCCCTCACGGTACGAGACATTTTAAACCCTACAAAAATGAGGCAGACCTCAGTCTCAGAATGAAGGATCATCCTTCAGATGCGATGCTTTGGGTTTGCCCTTCGCCCCGTTCACCCCTCTCTAAGCCTTGGACCCACAGAGCTTGGACCAGCGGATACCCTGCCCTGGACCAGCAGTGGGAACCCCGGGCCTGACTTTCTCAGGATGCCCCTGGTCCTTGTTTGCAATGCTTCCTCACACTGGAACATCATTGCCCTCTGTGTTTCAAAATGCCCCAGACAAGCTTCAACTCCGCTCTCTCCGGGACCAATGCCCTCCCTGCCACACCCCGTGGTCCCAGGCAGGTCCCATCTGGGAGACCAGAGCTACTGATGCCACCCAGGAGCCTACTGAGGGGCCCGCCCTTGGCCCCCGGTGCTGCGGTGTCCGCCTCTGACCACACGATAGTTCCTGGGGGCAGGAACTGGAACAAAGATGCGCTGGAAGTTCCCCTGAATCTGCTGGCCTTTCTACGATCTGGAACCCTCCGTCCCACGCTCCAACCACGCTGGGGTTTCTATTCGACCGTCTCAGTTTAACGTTAAGGGAAGTGACTTCGGTCTTCCCCTTCACTCACGCACTGGGGCTTCATCCACACGTTAGGTGAAACCGAAGCCCAGGGGCTCTCAGGGCCGCGCCAAAGGAAGAAAAGCCCAGTGGTGCCGTCGGGCCCTTTCACGGAGCTCTGCACCCCGACACCTAATACGTCACACTGGCCGCACGCGGCCTGGCCCCAACGATGCCTTCAGCATACAGGGACCCAGGAGGCGGATTGGGTGCGGACAGTCAACTCAGAGACCGTGAACCCAACCTGACCTCGGCCCCTCCCGTGGGAGGCACGGACACCAGAGCCCCACTCAGTCACCCTGCTGAGGGATGCCCCCCACACTGTGGCTTCTGGGTTTTATATTTCGGGAAACAGTACAACCAAAATGCAGCAGTAACCCCCCCGAAGAGGTTGGGGGAGGACACGAGACGGGTGCCCGCTGCCACCTGCTGACAAATTCTCAACGGGCGCGAGAAAGAGGAAGAAACAGACATGCTCGAATTGCAAAGGGAGTTCCGATCTCAGAAGCAGAGACCCTGCAGAGTGTCCTGCAGGACGGTGGGGTGGGGAGAAAGGGATGCCCTGCTGTGTAGACCAACCCCCGCTTTCTCCCCTGAGCTGCTCAGTACGACAGCTGCCCGTGTGGGATGCCCGGATCCCAGCGCCGTGACCTTACGTGAGGCTCTGCAAGGTGGTCAGGTGCAGGTGTGAGGTAAGAACAGGCTCCTGGGGCAGCTCCCTACCCTGCAGCCTGGGCAAGCAGCTTTCAACGTGAACCAGCCCCGACCTGGTAACAGCTGAGGGCGGGTGAGGGCGCCCCTACCCTGGTGGTCCTCAGGATCACCCCAGGTACCTGGAACTGGCCCGCTGGGGTGCCCCCAACCAGAGCTGTAGACAGGGACCCTTCATGCCTATCCCACGTTTGCTGCGAGCACGTGGGGCAGGCCCGTCCCCCTTGAGGCCCCAGGGTCCTTGTCCCCAGAAAATCTGCACTGGCTCTGAATCCCGTGTTCACGCAGGGCCGTCTGTGGAGACCTGTCGCGGTGGGGTTTCCCTGAAGTGGAGCCTGATCCTAGGATGCGGGCACAGGTTGTTTGGGGGTGTGAGCGGGGCAGCAGGGACAGCCATACCGACGCAGCATCGAGCCAGTCCCCCCGCGGACGGTCTGAGCAGCCATGCAAGTTGCACCTCAGAAGGTTCTTTCCAAAGTGAGGGAGGACAGAGGCCTCTCTCCTGCGCTCCCCATACCCCACTGGCTGAGGGCCACCCCGAGGGCACGCTAAGTCTCCTGCACTTCTGGGCAAAAAGCCCTCCAGGGCGTTAGAGAGAGCCACGAGGCCAAAGAGCAGAGAAACTCTTCGAGGGGTGCTCAGGGTGGACCCCTATCCCCCCCCACAGGACTGCCCGCTTCAGGGAAGTGGCACAGAAATGCAGGATGGGCATGGAAAACACATGCTAGGTGCCCACTGCACAACAGGGGCCGTCTGAGCTTCTCTGGCTGGGGGGCACTGGAGCCCACCCGTTTGCACCCCAGCTCCTCCTGGCACCTGGCAGGGCCCCTCCAGAACCCCCCTAGGGATCTTGTTGGTTTAAAAACACTGCTGTGATGCTTCTTGCAACCTGTCACTGTCTTTCTACGGTTCTCAGGCCAGATACTACCAGCATCACCCGCGCGCCCAACACCCGCCCCGAGAGCCCCTCCGGAAGCAGGCCGTGGTCTTGGAGGTGCTTCCCCGGGGACGGAGCTGCCCTGCCAAGGCAGAAGGGAACCGCAGCGCGCTGTCCCCTCGGTCCGCTCCCCCCCCACACCCCGGCACTTCCCTGCCTAGCATTTTCATGTATTTTGAGCTGGAAATTACCAAAATCCTCAGTGCTGCTGAGGTAGTCGTCTTTATTTCCAGAAACCCATCAAGCTCTGTGCCTGGAAAGGACTCAGGACAGTCCACGCATTCCCCCAGCTGCCCACAAACGCAGCCACTCCCAAGCCACATGGGGAGCTGGATGAATCCAAGACCCTCAGGGGAGGAACGCCCCTGCCCCTCTCAATACCCCACCTGAGCGTCTGAGAACTCCCATAATCAAAGAAGTCTGTAGACTCACCCAAATCATTCTTTCTGTTGCATAAAACCCTTCTTCTCGGTCCAGATAATGGACGGCTTAAAATACAGAAGCAAAGTGAAACGTGAAGAGAAAAAAGATGCTCGGGGCATCAGGGAACTGGATTCTACACAAGGCTTTGCGCCGAGACAGGCTCTCTCCGTGCCTCAGTTTCCCTCTAGACCAGAGCACTGTTCTTCTGACTGTAGGTTGCAACGCACTGGTGCCTCATGGCAGCAGCTCAGTAGGTTGTGATGAGCATCTTTGTAATGAAATAGAATAGTAAACGTTAGAGGGCCTTGTGGTCAGGATAAGTAAGCTCTCCTAGTTTTATATTTAGGTATGCATACACGGACTCACAAAGAGATTGCATTCTTGCTGTGGGTCATGGTCAAATGTTTTTTAAGTCACTGGATTAGAGGATATCTAAGGTCTTTGGGATTGTTTCTTCAAACAGAAAAGGATATTATAATAACGCCCTTGTGTCTTTTACGGTTGTGTGAATACACTGAGATGGTAGACGTGCAAAAACAGGAAGGAGGTCGTCTCATCCTGCACTGACAGGCATTGCTTCCCGAGGACCCTGACACCCACTGACCCCCAGATTCAGCTCCAATGAGAGAAGTAGGTCTTGGGTCCTATTTTTAACTTGTGGCAGTGATATTTCTCTACATATGGACCCTTCCAACATCTGTGGACGTCTGTACTCCGGGTTCCTAAATTGATTAGAAGCATCTAGCACGCAGGTGATGAAAAGGAGGTGCTGGGTAAGTACGCTGCCCAGGAACTGGCGCGGTCACACGCAGTAGCTCACCCACGTGTGTATTCAGCACGTGGGCTGGACCGTGGCTCTGGCCTGGGCGCCCCAGGGAAAATGATGCATCCCCAGCCTTGAGGGCTTTACGCGGGGGCAGACGCAGGCGATAAGAAGGGAATCTTCACGGGAAACCGAAGAGAAGGGAACTTGGATTTATTGAACACCCGTTCAAGCTGGGCATGTCATTTACACACACACACTCGATGCCATTTATTTCAGAGCCAGAAGCTGGAAGCACACATTTCCCAGCTCTGGCCAGCACCCCGGCCAGTTGCCCACCATCAGGAAAACACACGGGAGTGGTCTCTGGACCCCCTGATTTCAAAATTAGAGTGAAACCAACAGCGAGGGGCAGGGAGGGGTTCTGTCCACGGCTCAGAAGCCACATTAACACACGGGGCTACTCTTCCCACACCGGCTCCCGCATCTTTGGTGCAGACGTGGGACTCCAGGAAGCTGCTGCGAGCCGTGCGACAGTGTTTCACTCCCACAGGTTTGAAACACCGAGGTGCTGAGTTGGCCCCAAAGGAGGGAGTCTGCGCCCTTCTGCGCGCGCTTCGCATCAGGAGGACAGGATGTTCTTCGTGTCTGCAAATTCTTTCTCTTCCTGCTTTACTTCTCTCTCCTGGGAAGTAGCGACTGGTGGATAATTTCTCCCCGGGAGACCTCTGGGCACAATCAAGAATAGAAGCCCATTGCCTCATTTTCTTAAAGTCTCCTTTTGAGGAAAGAGGTAAGTTTGGCAAGTGTCTGGTCGGGGTTTCATAGCACCGAGAGTTTCCTTAAAACTGGCAGCTACACTTCAAATGGGGGCTGTCAGAAGAACGAGAACCAAACAGTCCCCTGCCCCACGAATCAAGTTTTCCCAACTTGAGAGGAGAGGGGGAAAAACTCGAAAAGCATTACCATATGAAATAATAATAATAATTAACAACAATAATAATAATAATAATAATAATCTGACCGACCGGCAGCATCTGTTGGTTTTAATAATGTTGAGGTCTCTCAAGAAAATAAGACAAAACCAAATGATAAAAGAAAGAAAGAAAAAAAACACAAGGCTGAAATGTCTCAAGACCTCTGCTTCCCATCGGGCTCTGTGTTCAAGTTTCAGAAATCCACCGCCGTCTCCTGGCATTCGGGACTCTTCTAGGGGCCCTTCACGTTACCAGGTCGAGCAGCAGCAAGGCTGGCGAAGTAGGCACACTGGGAGGGGTCACACTGGCCAGGGGGGCCGGGGGGTCCTGGGGGGCCAGGGTGTCCAGCTGGTCCTGTCTCCCCTTGAGGACCGGGACCCCCGGGGAGCCCATCTTTAGCATAGCCAGGTTCCCCGGGTTGACCTGGCCCAAGAAGCAAAAGAAACAGAAGGTGGTTCAAGTTCGTTCTGGAGCAAATGAGCCCTGATCTCGCTACTTCCATTCAGTATGAACTGAAGACTCAACAACCTCAGAACACCCCACGGTCTGGGCGCCCTGGCTGGAGAGAGGAGGAAATGTGGACACCTTGCTTTGCAGGAGAAGGGTTGCCTTAGCGGTTTGGACTAGGACAGTAATCAGGGTGCCATAGGAGAGAAATAAACAAGGGGAGATGGAGGCCACGTAGGGAACGCATCCTCTGTTACAAGGAAAAGAGAAACCGGACTGTCTGTGTCTGGTTCTAGGAGATGCATCCGAGTTGGGACACCAAGTCCCCACCATTAACCGTCAGCCGCAATTCATGTATCCTTGGAGATATCTAGTCACATTCCATTAGCCAGTATCTATATGGTCCCATTTATTCTGTAGTTTCTAGGCTTTATCTATATGTTAAATTTGAACCACATACGTGGACTACATTAAACTACTCTGCAAATCAGAGTCAAAGACAATGTAAGTAGGAAGTAAGTAACTGAGAGCCCAAAATTTAGATCCAGAAAATACTACCTAAGACAAACTTCCTTTTTTTTGTTGGTTAAATCTTTTTTTTTCTTTAACTTTTAATTTTATATTGGAGTACAGTTGATTAACAATGTTGTGTTAGTTTCAGGTATAGAGCAAAGTGATTCAGTTATACATATACGTGTATCCTTTTTCAAATTCCTTTCCCATTTAGGTTGTTTACTTAAAACAAACTTCCATGCCTCCATTTATTAAGCATCATGATATCATATGTAATCAATCTCCCTTTTTGCTTTGGCAACTGGGAAGCTCAGTGCTAAGTGTTGTAGTTAACCTTAACAGTGACATTCTTCCTTAAGCCTTAGTAATCACCTTGTTAGAAAATCTGAGTCCCTCCATAAAATAAACAAAAAGTAAACTTTTCCCTTTAAATGATCTTTGGACATTGCATGAATTCTGTTCATGCTTTAGTAGTAGTTATTTAATCTATTGTATTCCTGTCTCGACTGAGTTTTGAGCCAGCAGTGCTGTTCATTCCTTCAGGTGGGAACCACTGACATCTAGTCATTATCTCAGCCTCATGTTGGTACAATTATCTCCCCCATCACAATGCTTTCTGTTCGGCCTTGTAATCTTTATTTGGAATTGCCTTATTTTTAAAATATTAATATTTTAAGCTATTGAAAAGTAGGCAAGCTATCACAAAGATGTATAATGTGTGTCTAGTTATATTCTCTCATGAGAATAACATTTCCACCATAGGAAATTTGGAAAATCAAGAAGATATGAGTACTAAAACCAAAATGACCTGCAGGCCTAATATTCAGAAATGACCACGGGGAATCATATAAAGTAAGAGTAAATAAAAATAGAAGCCTCAATGAGGTGGAGTTTGATAACAATTCAGTCTGAGTTTTTCCACACCTCATCTCGGACTGCGATACTGCTGTGTTCTAGAGTTAGTCCCATACAACCATTAGATAGGGTGGCCAGCTTGTCCAGGTTTCAAAACTCAAAGGGCCATGTCCCAGGAACCCCATAGCCCCAGAAAGGCCAGGACGGCTGGCCACCCTGCCACGTGGCCAGCATTCTCCAAAATGTGTTCTGAGAATAGTAACAGGGTATTACATTACATAGTGGAAGAAAAAGCATCCTACATTCAAGTGAGTTTGGAAAATGTTGGTTTAACTGAAATAAACATTATTATTTTATGCAAGGTCCCTTAGCACTGCACCAGAGAAGTTAATTTGTACTAGGCACGTCTGAAAGAGAAGCACGGTCCCCAGCACTGTCCTGACTTATTTAAGGTCAAATCAGTTTTCTTCAGGACCATTTCACAGGACTTTTAGTTCACGGGATACACCTCAAGAACTCACGGGATATACTACAGTTCGCACGGTGAGCCAAGAAGCTGACGTCTTAGAAAGATGTAATAAAACAAATCTGGGTTCCGCCTCGTCAGTAGTTAAGGCAGCCCTTTCTCCCAGCCGCTCCCAAGGCCCGTGGTGATGCAGGTGGGAGGGCTGCCCCGTGCGGCCCACTCGCTCCTGGCGGGCCCTTCTCCACCTGAGAGCCCAGCGCCCGCTCCTACCTGGGATCCCGGCGGGTCCCACCTCGCCTCGGAGGCCAACTCCAGGTTCACCTGGGTCACCTCTGGCTCCTCGCTCACCTGGTGAGAGAAACATGCATCTTTGATGGTAGAGACCCAGGACGGTGGCAGAGAGAGGGAGCCCCACCATGCGGGGGGCAGAACCAGCACTGCTGGTGTGCTTTCCACTGCTTGCACGCCCCTCACACTCGCACCCCTAGTTCCCGTCCACACGCACACTCAAGCACACACTCGCACCCCTAGCTCCCACTCACACCCACACTCAAGCACACACTCGCACCCCTAGCTCCCGTTCACACACTCACATGCACTCAAGCACACACTCACACCCCTAGCTCTCGTTCACACACTCACACGCACACTCAAGCACACACTCGCACCCCTAGCTCCTGTTCACACACTCACACCCACACTCAAGCACACACTTGCATTCAGAAAGACGCCCATGTGAACACCAAAATAATTGGACACTCCTTCCAAACATTTGCTCAAACACACATATATACACGTAAACATTCACTCAAGTGCGTAACTACCCAATTACACATACACATATGTACATTCGCACATATATTAGCAAAAATATGCATACACTGATAAACACATCAAACACAGGCACCCAAATGTTCACACCCACACTCTCTTGTACACAAACACATATTCCCATCCACATCCACTCACATACGCCTACTCTTCACCATGTTCTAAAAGCATTTTACTTGAACCTTTATCAAGGAGGAGCTGGGTGGTAAACAAACCTGCATGTACGTAAGACACAGCTCTACTCTCAAGAAGCCTGAATTCTAATAAGACAGATGGAGCAGGGCACAAAGAGATTCTAATGTGAAGCAGAATCAAGTAAGTCCTAATAATCACAGGAATTCAAAATCCTAATAGATGTTCAGAAGAAAGAGGGTCCATTCCCCCGGGAGGATATCTGAGATTATATTGGGTTAATACTACACAAACTTGATTAAACTGTCTCTCTCAACTTTTTTTTCCATCATTCCTTTTTTTTTTGCTATGTTGCTTCCAGAATATTTCCTGTATGCAACATATGATATTTTCTTTTATAATCCAAATTGAAATTTTGCTAGTTCATGGAGATTTTAGGCCACTCTTATTTATTGTTATGATTACTACATTTGGTCAGTCTTTTGTCATAGTCTGATGTTTTCTATGCCTTATGTTTTCTTGTTGACATTGATTTCATGTATTTTGTTTTACGAACCAAAAGAAGTAGGACTCGGACACAAACTTAACAAAAAGTTCAGTAGGAGAAACATTACAAGGAATAAATCAATGAATAAAGAATTAAGAGGGAATTCCCTGGTGGTCCAGTGGTTAGGACTCTGAGCTTTCACTGCCTAGGGCGTGGATTCAATCCCTGGTCGGGGAACTAAGATCCCGCAAACCTTGCAGCAACCAAAAAAAAAAAAAAAAAAAAAAAAAAAAGAAAGAATTAAGGAATGGAAGATTGAAAGAGGAAGATGTTAGGGGCATGCATTCCCCCCACCTCAGTCACCAAGTGCCGGCTGAGATCACAGCACCCACCACATGCTTATTCCTTGCCAGAGAGGAAGGGTGAATGAGCAGGTGGGTGAGTCTGGGCTCATGTCCTTTCCTGCCCTTTCACATCTGTCTGCCTGCAAAGAGAGTGCCTCTGACCTGCTTCCACAGTGCGCTGTGGTAAGTGGGGCAGGCGCTGCCCCTTGAAGGACAGACCCCCTGTTGCCGGCAGCAGCTGTGTCCAGGTCAGGCAGCTCTCTGAGAGCAGGAGAGTTGGCAGCCATGTCCAGCTTTAGCTCAAACCACTTTATTCACATGTAAGCTGGTGTTTAATGCCCATTTGCCTGGATTTTAAAGGTCTTATATCCTCACTGACTTCCCAACTCGAAAGGGGAAAAGGGGCATTTCGTGCTACTCCCTGGAACTCGAGCAGTGGAGATGGAGAGAGAAAAGACAGGAGGAGGACACAGACTCAGTGCTCCTGGCGGAAGCATCATTTTGCAGAAATGTCAAGTATGAAACCCTCTTCTGCATATGAAGAAATTACACGATGCCACAATGCAGGGTGCTGGCAGGCTGCAGGGCAGAAGAATGGGCTGGATCACGCATATTCAGTGGCATGCATGCCACGCACCCTGGCTCCTTCTCAGCCCTCGTGTCGTGTACAAAGCGCACCTTCCTGGGTCCTCACTCACCTTTGGGACCTATGGGCCCAGAGGGTCCCTCCAGACCCCCTTGCCCAGGCCGTCCTGGCTCCCCCATGGGGCCTGCTCGACCTGGAAGCCCATCTTTTCCAGGGGGCCCTGGGGGCCCGGGTCTGCCTTGAGAGGCCTTGGTGTGCGCTGAGGGCATCTGGGCCAGGAGGTAGGCGAGTCTGGCTGTGGAGCAGGAAAAAAGGAGAGACAGTTCATGAAGGAGGGCTGCCCCAAAGACAGGATGGCAGCTCACTGCCAAGCTCAGCCCTGGGGAGACAGTAACAGCTGCAAAACAAGAGTAAGAGAAACTACATCGAGAGCACACTGCACGGCACCTGTACCTACAGCCGTGGCCTCTGGAGCCAGGCAGCCTGGGCTGGGGTCCCCAAGCAGCCGCTGCCAGCCGCGTGGCCCTGGGCGAGCTACCCGACCTCTCTTAGCCTTCGTTGCCTCTTCTGCAAAATGGATGCAATGAAATTGCCACCACCCCACTGGGCTGGTGTGAGGATGGAGCAGATGGGACAAGGCACTGAAAGTGCTCCTGGAACAACCTAAGTGCTGCGTGGGCATCGCTGCTACGATCGCGGTGGCACTGACAGCAGTAATAGCAGCAGCAGAAGTTGTGGTTGTAATTGTCAGTTTGGGGAAACTGAGGCCGGTGGGGGTGGGTGGGATTTAAGTGGCTTACACAGAGCAGCTTAGGGACTTCTCCTCTCTAAGTGCTGAATTCCTCATCTATAAATGAAGGGCTGGATATGATATCACTAATGATCCTTAGGCGTCTGAAACGTGAAGATTACAGAATTGATTCAAAAGCCCCAGAGGTCCCATTGCCGGCTGCCACGCCCGCTTCTGCACTGGGCATACAGAGCCCTCCCCAGGGCCAGCACGGGCTTCTGCTTTGCTGGCCACACGGCCCAGACAATCAGGCCAAGCCCTTCATCTCGCAGGTGGCGTGACCCAGCCCAGAGAGGCATGTTGACACCCTCCCGGTACCCTGGTGGCAGAACCAAGGCAGAGTCGGGGGCTTCTGACAGCCTGCTGGGTCGGCTTCCCACGGCAGCCCCTCATCGTCTCACGCAGGGAAGCGGGAGGGCTGTGCTCTAGCGCCGAGACCCGGCCTCACGCCTCACTTCTCTGAGCCTTGGTTCTCTCATCTTGAAAGTGGAGCTGATGTTTCCTCCTCGAAAGATTATTTGGAAGAAAGGACTCAGCCCAGCAGACGCTCCAGTTAAACTAGTTCAAAACAGGGCTTGTCTCTGCCCAAGGGCTGGGAACTCCTCACGGGCGCAGGCCCTTCCTGTCACCGATAAATGCAACCCTCGGAGAGCAGACCGTGGGGATCGCCACACGGGCGCCCTCAGGACCCACCCCGCCGGGTGGGGGTCACCATTCCAGCCTTTGGTTTCCTCTCCACCAACCCCAGCTCTGTGCTGTCCACTCTGGGGAATCGTCTTTGGTTCTCCTGCGTAGGGAGACAGACCATGCTCACCTGGACATGCCAGGAGGGCAGGGAAGAGGGTCATCTTGTTCAGTGCTGCGTCCCCTACCCCATTTAGAGTCTGCCATGTGCCAGGTGCAGAATAACTGTCTGAGACATCACCACGTGAATAAACACGTCCTTCCCGCTTGTCCGCCCGTGCCTGGGAACAGCAGTGGGTTTCCGATCTTCCCTACTACAGAGCTGTCTGTGACTTTCTTCCCCTAACAGTTTCCCACACATAGGGCAGTGGGCATGGTCACTGGTCCAGAGAACATGACGGTTAGGAGCCTGGATTCTGCAGCTCGGTTGCCTGCATGCAAACCCTGGTCAGACGCTTACCAGCTCTTCGGCCTTGGTTACTCCTCAGCATCTCTGACACTAACAATCATACGCGCCTCACAGGCTCACCGAGGCTTCCACAAGTTAGCATGTGTTGAGCGCTGAGGACTCCACCTGACACAGGGCTGGCCCTGCATGCTCGTGTTAGTACCATTACCTTTCCATCTCTCTCCCTTCCTGAGCACCTGCCGTGTATGGGGCTCATGCAAGACTGGGATTTCACCGTAAATCCAGTGCAGTAGGATTAAAAGGCTTCTAGTTCCTTGAAAGCACTGTGTGTTCAGCCCCCCTCAGGGGCTCGGCACATGCTGCTCCGAAGGCCTGGGATCCTGTCCCTGCTTTCGGCTCACATGGCCCCTCCTCCGGGAAGCCCTTCCTCACCTGTCCGCCCCCTGAGCTATCCTAGGTACTTTCATCCTTCCTCTTCAACACCCCCTGTGCCAAATTAAACCACAGGCATTTCTTACTGTACTGAAGCCGCCTTGTCTGTTTATGTCTCTGTCTCTTCCCCGGGCTGTGAGTTCTAACTAACAGACCCACTGCAGGCCTGTCGGGGCTGCTTCCTCGTTAGATAAACAACTGAGTGCACAGAAGAAATGTAGGATCGTGAGAAGCTTGTTCTGTAGATGCTGAGCTTCCTGGAGGTGATCAAGCAGCGGCAATTCAAGCTGCCCTGAGGAGAAGCTTGGAGCGGGATCTGTGCCAGAGAAGGCTGGCTGGAGCCTGCAAGGGGCGCCTCAACCCTCATTGCTGCTGGAGCTGCTCTTAGGCTGCCTTTTCCAACCTGGCTACGGAAGTCCTGAAGGATGAGTGAACGGACTGCTTCCTGGGGCTCTTAGAAGCACCCAGGACCCGACCTACACGGCTGTGATAAAGCCCAGCTACTCACTTTCCAGCTGCTTCTCCACTTCTTCTCGGATGAGCCGCCGCAGGATGTCCATGGATGGAGACTCCCCCTAGGAGGGAGGGAAGGCGGAGCTGTTCATCCTCCCAGGAACCCTTGCCTCCTGAGACCTGCGATGGCTCGGGAAGCCAGGACGGTCACAGCCCCATACACCATAGCTCCCTAGTTCAACCCCTTTTACACCTGGAGCCGTCTGCCCGCTCCCCGCCATGCAGGCGGCTTTATCCCGTCATGTACGGCGACCTGGTCTCCTTTCTCTCCGGGGCCCCTGCTCCCCCCGTCCCCGCACAGCTCTGGACCCGGGAGGTCTGCTCTGAGCCTCTCCCTGCCAAAATGCCATCTTCCTGCAGGACCCGCTCACAGGCTGCCTCCTGCATGAAATCGTGTTTGATTTCCTCCCACTGGTCACTTGGCTGCTCTGGTCCCCAGGGTCTGGCTTGCCCTGCTCTGGTCACAGAAACCGATGGGTCAGGGGGCAGAGAAGGTGGGCGCCACCTCCAGGCGCCCACGGCGACGTGCGATTCTTAGACGGATCCGCGAGCAGACCTGCTGCCGCACCGGGCTCCCCCCTCGTCATCAGAGCCCTTCAGGGCAGTGTCCACCCCCAAGGCTGGGGGCTGTACTGTGCTCATCTCTGCAGCCCCAGCGTCTAGCACAGCGTGAGATGGGCTCTGTGTCCTTATTCTCTTGTTTGCCTTTCTGGTCAATAATCTTTTAGGTTAGTCCCAGAATGTCCACCGCTACCCACAGCAGCAGGAGAACTTGGCAAAGAGAGGAGGGGTGGGCGGCTGGCTGCCTGGCCTCTTTCACGGTGGTGGAAGCTCAGGCTGGCCACAGGCGCCCTGGCAGGGACAGTGACACGGACCCTCAGAGCAGGCGGGGGCTCTGAAGACCATGTAAGCCTGTGCTCTGAGGAACCGGAGGGTCCCCCGAGGGCCACGCGGGCTGCAGAGGCGGGGTGGGGAGGTCACGGGGACCTGGCCACCAGCCCCCACTGACACGTCCACCAAGCTCTGCCTTTATCTCTCTACAGCCAGCGTGTGCCGATGCTACAAGTCTGTGAAAAATAAGAAGTCTGCCACGGGAATACAATACGTTCAAAGAAAAAAACTGCTCTAAACAAGCCTTTCCTTTTACATTTGGGAAAAGCTGGACCCAAAGGGAAGAACGAGTACCCCAGACAGGCAGACAGGAGAGAGGCAGAGCCGGGCGCGGGACGGACAGCCAGCCGTCCCCGCGGGAAGCTCTGGTCACTGAGATCCGGCTGCACCCTCTCAGTGGCCTGCGGCACCAGGTCCTGGGGCAGAAAGGCGCGACAGCCCGAGGAGTGGAGCCTCGGGGGTGCAGGACACTGAGAGAGAGGGACGCTGCTCTGGAGCCCTTGTAAGCCATGCGGCGTTACCTCCTTTAACCATCGCAGCGGAGCGTCGGGAGGGAGGTTCTCCTCGCCCCTTTCGAAGGCTCGGAGAGGAGAGGTCACCTGCCCCGGGTCATGCAGGTTACTGGGAACTGTAACCTGGTCCCTCTGAAGCCCACACACCTCACGGGCTTCCCCTTCAGTCCCAAGGAGCCCCAGTATCCTTACCCTCAGTCCTGGAAATCCTGGCTGGCCCGGGGGCCCCGGCGGCCCGGCCGGCCCATTCTCCCCAGGTAGTCCCTGGGGGCCCATTAGGCCTGTGTGACCTTTGTGGCCTGGGATCCCAGGGTCTCCAGGCTGACCCTTCCCACCGGGAGGTCCTTTGTCACCTTTGATGCCAGGATCTCCCTAGGGGAGGAAAGAAGCGCTTCAGTGAGCAAAGGCCTAGGAGGCGCCCCCAGGCCAGACAAGACGTGCGGCTACAGAAGGGACTCTGCCGGCCCTTTGCGTCCTCAGCGGTGGAAAGGAGACCTCGGCCCTGGCAGGCCCATGACTCAAGTCTGATGCCACAGACCAGGACACGAGGGCCCAGGGAGACAAAGCTACCTGCCCACATCACACTGCTGGTCTGCAGAGGACAAGACATGAGCTCTGATTTCCAAATCCCAATCCTGTGCTCCGTCCTAGTAGCGCAGCTCCACCTGCCTGGCTAGAGAAAGCCAGCCGCTGAGCCCGACTGCCGGAGCTTCTGGCCCACTTCAGGCCCAGTTTTGTTCTCCGTCAGCTGGAGGGATGGTGGCACTCGTCAGCCAGAGGTGTCTCACCCGCAGGGAATCTGCCCCCTCCCCTCAGCCCAAGGGGGCCCGCAGAGGACGACACTGCCCGGGACCCCTTTCTCCCCATCGCTGGTCCAAGGACTGAAGTGCTGGATCAATGATCTGGGAGCCATGGCAACCACAGGACGGTCCAGTCCTCTGCCCTATCTGCTACCGGGTGTCTGACCAGCCAGCCTCAGTTGTCGGAGAGTCTGAAAATACGGCGGCCAGGCTAACAGCCTCAGGGTGTAAAAACTCCACTGCTTGGAGGCAGCAGAGGGGGGGAAACAGCAAGAAAAAGACGAGCCACAGGTAACCGGACATGGGACATGGCCATGGGCGTGACCCAGAGCCACGGAAAAGGAAGATGGTGCAGTTATGAGACCATCTGCCACATACACGCACGAAAAACGAAAAGAGCAAAACGGTGGGAAAAGTCTGACACGTTGCAGGGGATCTAGTAATATGCGTGTTGACACGCACACCCCACGTGGTTCTGCGCGCACGGACTAGGGCAAGATACAGAGGACGTGTACAGCGACCGACCTGGGGAGGGGACGGGGACCAGAGGGCCTGGTGGAAGGGCACCTAGTCTGCACTGCAGCCGCTTTTCTGCAATTTGTATTGTTTAACTACGTGTCTGTATTGCTTTTTCAACAATAACAGAAAGAGCAGTGAATTAAAAAAGGCATTTACCCAGGTTTGAGGGGGTCACCTAAATTTCTCGAAGGTGATGCACTTCATGGGGACATTGCCATCCGCGGGTGATCTCAAGTTCAGGGGTCGAGGAGAGTCCTGGTGCCTCGTGCCCCTCAACGCCAAGGCCTGTGGTGCGGCATTTCCTATTCTTTAAACGTCTCAACATCCCTTTGCCGTGAGAGGACTTGTCCCACGTTTCAAATGTGCTCTGGAGTCCAAGGCATGGGGAACCTGACCGCTATCTGGCAACGTTCCACGAAACAGGGGAAGGCCACTTAACTGGGGAAGGCAGCTCGCCATTATTGACTCGGTATTCCAGAAGATTCTATGTACTGATTCGGTATCCAGAAGATTCATACTTGCCGTCTGAATTCCCCGGCTCCCAACCCAAACTCCAGCAGCTCCCGGGGGCCAGCTGGCCAGCTGCTGGGTGGCAAGACCCTCAGTGTCCTCCCAGCTACAGCCCCTCCCCTGGCTCCAAGCTCAGGAACCAGCAGCCATGGGAATGATGTTCACTGGGAAGGGAGGAGGGAGAGAGATCTGTGGGGGTGAGAAGCCCTGATGCTCTCTGCCTCCATTTTGCTCTGGCCTGCAGGCAAAGCCAGCTCCTCACTCATCCAACTTGCAAGGAAAGCAGAGAGAAATTCTTTGCAGCACCACGGAAAACAAATGGAGGGTCGAAGCGGGGTGGCGCGCCGTCCGTGTCGGGCAACAGTGGGACGGTGTGACGGCTGACCAAGTGCAGGGCCCTGGGAGGACGAGATGTCTAATTTCTCTGGAGGGAGCAGCAGTTGGCAGCGGTGAGAGAATGCCCCCTCCCCTCACCGGCGTTTCTTCCAAAAAAAAAAAAAAAAAAAAAGTGATTTTTTTCTTTCCTGTTGTTTTTTGGAGGAATGCAATGTAAAGAAGGGCTTTCTGAGCGCAGCGCCAAGGCGATTCATTATGGGAAAATCTGTTCCCTTGTCACCTCCAGGAACAGATCTGGCTCCTGGCAAATTGGCACTTGGGGCTCCAAGCGTGTCACACACAGGCGTTCGCACACGGAGAGGAGAGACGGAAATCTGTCAAAGTCTGGGCATGCTCGCCTTTGAATTTGTAATTGCGATGACTTTACTGCTTAAAATAACAACCAAAAAACCATGACAAAAGCCAACATCACTGACTACAACTTCGGGAAAAGCCCCCCGCTGGGGGCTCACAAATTTCCGGGGGGAACAGAGAACAGAGAGGCCACCACAGGAGCCGCTCCGCAGGCCAGGCTGCTTCCTAAAGCCTTGGACACAGTCCCCCTGCCCCACTTACCCTTTCTCCTCTGGGTCCCGGCTCTCCCGGCTTCCCAGGGGTCCCCTGCAATGAAACCAAAGGAGGGTGGTCACTTAACCAGGGCCATCCCATCTGCTCGGGCATCCCTCTCTGCCCTTCTCGGTTCTCGGATCCTGTGTGCTGAGGGCAAGGTGTCCTGGAGAAGGCAGGTCCTCCAAGGGTCCTGCTCCGGCCCTGGTCATGCCCTCCCGCTGTCTACACGCCAGTCACCCTGGGCTTGTGCCTCCTGAAACGTGCCTTCCCACACCTGCTCCTGCCCATCCCGAGGGCTGGAAGTGACCAGGGCCGAGGCGTCTCTGTTGACAGGAGGCACAGAGCCGAGGCTTGAACTAGAAACTGACATGATCTCACGTTTGTTCTACGAAGGTCACTCTGGCTGGTGAGTGGGGAAGGAGTGGGGCGGGGGGCAGGCTGGACACAAGGAAGCCAGTTAGGAGGTCACTGCAAACGTCCAGGTGAGAGATGATGGCGGTCTGCGTTAGGGTCCAGCGGGAGAGATGGAGAGAGATGGGCCGAGCTGGGAGGTATCGTGGAGTCAGAATGGACAGGACTAGCTGATGGACTGGGTGCGGAGAGCCACAGACAAGTCAGAGACATCACACGATGGTACCCTGGGCCGGCTCCCTAACTGGTGGGCCCTACGCAGAGCGAAGACGTGGAGCCTCGTTCAGAAAGCATTAGGATTTCCGGACAGCAACAGCAGAACACAGCACGCGTGGGAGCCCTGCTAGGCCCAGGGCCCCGTGAGACAGCACGTGTCGCCCGCCCACGAAGTGAGCCTGTGTCTCCCACAGGAAAGGGCACCAAGAGGAGAAGAGGGGTGCGCGGTACTTGCCTCCTTGCCTGGGACTCCCTTCTCTCCCGGCTCACCCTACGACACAGAACACAGTATCAGTGAGCTCTGCTGCACCGGCACGTTGCAGATAACACGACTGTCTTTACAACAGACATTTTCACCCAAGTCACGCTCCAGCACGGACAGCGATCAATGGGCCAGCCGGGGATATTCCCCAACAGCGTTCTATGCTCACCTGCGGCCCACGGGGACCCAGGAAGCCAGGGAGCCCTGGGCTGCCGTTTTCTCCTCTGGTTCCCTTCTGGCCCTGCAGAGGGAAAGCAGGGCATTAATTCTTCAAGGTCAAGTGTCAACTCAAGAAGATTCAGAAACCTCGTAACCCCTCTGTACTCTGAAGACCTGGCACGTGAACAAAATAGAAGAGCCCTTTCCTGAAACGAAGGGTCTGGGCTGGGGAGAGATGGGGTACTGTGAGCACCCCACGGGATGCGGGGGCAGAAGGAGAGTCTCCTGCAAACAGTGAACGGCTCTCCCATTCGAAGCAACAGAAGCAAAATGGGACAAACATTAAACAAAACACCTTGCTGTGTACGGGGCCCCCCAAGTGTGCCCCTTCCCCTTTGGCCAGCTCGTCCCATGGTTTGGCAGGCGCACTTTGGGGGAAAGGTGTTCGGGAATTTTAGCTTTAACCTTTCTGGGCCGCCACCATACGTGGGTCAGCTCTTCTGGGGTCAGCTCTGCACTGGGGATGGACCAGCCTCAGGACCCAACCCCGTCCTGTCTGTGACGTCTCAGCGGAGGCGACAAGACTCCCACGATGGTTCCTAAGGAATGTCACTACGTGTGCTGAGGAGTTAGATGCCTTGACACGGCTGTCCCTGGTCCAACAGGAAGATGGGGTTCTATCAGGACCACCAGATGCCCTGTTTGCCTGGGAAATGATGGGTTTCCCAGGATGCAGGATTTTCAGGGCTACAAGCAGGAAGGTTCCTGGGAAATCAAGACTGACGGGTCACCCTAATTTCCACAGTGACAACAGTCAGCTGGCCAGACTGTTCTGCCCATTACCCCATGCATCTGTCGCTTGAACAACACACCACAAAGGTGGCCTTCTCAACAGGGTTGCCAATTTTACCAAATAAATATACGGTAAGGCTGGGCTGGGAGGAGACTAGCAGACAGGCTTTCACTTATCCACCCCTAGACCCCATCAAGGACCAATGTTCCCCACCATGTCTCCCCATCTACCAGACCTGAACCCCAAATCCAGAACCTGCTACCCAGTGCCCAGGACTCTGCTGATTACTCAAGTCACCCTCTTTGCACTACCTACCCGTTGTTAGCTCTTGCTAACACCTGCTCACTGGCAGGAGGACCCTCTTCAGCCGAACCTGTGTTACAGGCATCGCCACGAGGCACCCTTACCCTGTCTGAGATGGTAAGGGTCGGTCAGCCTGACCTTGTCCTTCCATCATCTAAAAACATCAATCAACTACCATGCAACCTTATTACACATGTGCTTTTTAGTCTTCAATAGTTTTGTCCTGTTGGATGTCTACGGTGGTAGACAACAGAGAGCCAAGTGCAGAATCATGTGTATTTTAAGCTTTGAAAGACACCCTTCGCGGCTCCCCTTTCCTCCAGCCTACTCCTGCCATCCGAACACCATATTTTCCCACTGAGGCTTCTGGAAACAGAGACCAGACAGTCTGTGATGTAAACCACACAACCTTTCAAAGCCTGCCCTGATTCCATCACAGCAGTGGGACAGTACTCACGGGACTGCCTGGAGTGCCATGGTCTCCTGGAGATCCAGGCGATCCGTTCTTACCCTGGTGGAAGAAACAGAAGAGAGGATTCTGCCAGGACCTCACAGAGCAGGACAGTGGGACAGAGAGACTGCTGGATGCGGAGGGCCTGATGTCACACATACAGCTGTTACAGACCAGCGTGGCTCCAAGTCATTACTTAGAGGATGCGCCCCGATCAGAAGGCTGTCGCGCCCTTCCTCTGGCCACTGGGGATCACAGACCGCGGGCACGGAGGGCACCCTGAACCCTCACAGGCCGCCGACTCAGGATGGGAGGCTGCATTTGAGCCATTGTGGCCCCATCAGGGGAGAGTGGGGCTCCACCTGGTGAGTCAGACACATGTGACCTGCCGCCCCCCACGTTCTTTCCGTAGGAGCCTGAAGACACAGTTCACGGCCACGGCCACGAGAGGTTGAGAACATCGGATATGATGTCAGAAAGTCCTGGGTTTAAATCCCCGCCGGAAGCTCTCGCCAGCTGCGTAACCTGGACCCAGAAAGCCCATATATCTGCCTTGCAGGTTTACTCACTCATTCATTGATTCCATTACTCACTCAAATATATGTACATGCACACAAGCTACGCAAAATAAGCAAGTTGCAAAGATGAAGCGTGTAACAAGCGTGCATTCTGTCTGTATGCTAGTAGGTATACTGAAAATATTTTCAAAGATACACGAAATGCTGTTAACAGTGGCTCCCTCTGGAGTGTGGGATGAGGGGATGAAGAGGGAATTTTCTCTTTACTTTCTAACATTCCATCCTGTATGACCCTCGCACCCTTATCATGGGTCACATTTATGCTCGTATATACAGGCACATAGACGTTACAGCAGCCCCTGTGACAAGGGCCCTGGGTTAAATGGGATAAGGCAGGTGCTTCTTCTGACACAGAACCAGGAATGTAAGTATTTATCTTCTACATCCCTCTCCCATCTTCGCTCAGGCTGCTCTTGGATTAGAGAAAGATTCACTTAAGTACATGTATGGGCAGAGATAATATTCAAAATATTCATTAGCCACATGGCATGTTATGAGTTAAATTGTGTCCTCCCACCGCCAATCCATATGTTGAAGTCCTAATTCTCAGTATGTCAGAACCTGAACTTACTTGGAAATAGGGTCCTTGCATACGTAATTAATTAAGATGAGGTCATACTGGAGTAGGAGGGGCCCCTTATCCAATATGACCGGTGTCTTTATAAAAAGGGGACTTTTGGACCAGGGACACGTCCTCAGGGAGAATTCCACGTGAAGGTGAAGGAGGAGGCTGGGGTGAGGCTTCTACGAGCCAAGGATGCCGGAGATTGCTTGCGAACCACCAGAGGCTAAGGGAGGCCTTCTGAGGGACGATCCTCCCTCACAGCCCGCAGAAGGAACCAATCTGCTGGCGCCTTGATCCTGGACTCCTAGCTTACAGAACAGTGAGACAATAAATGTCTTGGATTTCTAGCCTCCACACCTGAGAGACAATGAATTTCCGTTGTTTAAGCCACTGCGTTTGCGGTTCTTTGCAATGACAGCTCTAGTGAACTCATACAGGGCATGCCCTGAACGCCAGCATGCCCTAAAGCTAGAGCATGATTGGAGGGGAAGTCGTACGGCGCTCCTGCCGTGCCGAGTGGGTTGTGGGTAGGCGGTCCCAGAAAAGAGCCTGGAGAGTGTGTCCTAGGCCACTAGGGGGGCTTAGGGCAGTGGCTGTTTACCAACTGCTAAGACATTCTGTCATTTTTTTAACAACACATAGGGCTGTACCAGGATGAACCAAGCAAATATTACCATGGTAGCAGCCCTGCCAAAGCAGGGAGCAGGTTAGTCTCAAAGCAAAACTCACCGGTAAGCCCCTCAGTCCTCGGGGACCCTGTGGCCCTGTGGGTCCAATGTCACCCTGGAACAGAGAGAGATCACGTTATCCAGAGTCGCTGCATGAAGATGGCAGAGACACCGTTTCAAATGTGGACCAAACTTCACCCAGTTACCCAAGAGGACCAACAAATGGTGCCCAAACCGTCTCATCGTCAGTCACCAGTTATTCTGAATACGGACAAACTCACTTCCTGCAGCTGAATAAATCCCTGTCCCCACGGGGATTTCGGGGGGCTCCATCTGGAACTAAGGCAGGTAACAGGGAAGAGAACTTCTCTTGGTGTCCTCTCCCTGAGTCTGGACAGTCACCTGGGGCTACTCCTGCCTCAGTCCTCACAGTAAGAAAAACTCCACCTGGAAGGTGTAGGGAATCTTCCAGGGTGCCAAGCAGTGGGAATTCACCACCACCACCTACATGGTCTTCCAGGCAGCCTCCCGACAGGGTTGTAGTTGTCCCCGTGTAATGAATGAAAAAAACAGAAGCTTGGCCATGCTCCTACACAAATTAGACTGTAGAACACCCCAGAAGATGGAGTTTTTAAATTACAAGACAGAGAGCTAAGAAGGGGGAAGAAGGCATTTGCACCACGGGCTGGCATCCTGGGCTCCTGTCCCAGCTGCAGCCTGACCTGCTGGGCAAGCTGAATCCCAACCACGCCCCTGCCTGGGGAGCTCCCTTCAGGCCCTGTACTGTAAACTGAAGTGAGCAGGGTTGGCAAGACCAGGATTTTCCAGCTGCCCTTCAGCACCTGAGAGGCACCTTTAGGGGACAGGGCTGGGCAGAGGCCCCGCTTGGGGTCAGTGCAGCTCTTCTGCTTTGAACCTAGTGAAGGGCCTCCACACACCAGGCTGGGGTCTGTGCAACGGGTCCCACTGCTCAGGAAAAGCACAAGAACTAGATCGGATTCCTGCTAAGATCCTTCCCTGCTCCATCGTCTCAGACAACAGGTCAGCCGAGGAGACAACACAGGACAAGCACCCGGGGGAAGCGGGCACTTCGCCAGGGCTTAAAGGCAGGTCCTGAAGGATGCAAGGGGGTGGGCATGGGCCCGCCTTGGACCTGAGGACCGTGTGCCCGTGCTCCTGACCCAGCACCCACTCCCGGGAGGCCAAGCTGTGTCCGCACATGTCGGATGGGCCTGCAGGCTGTCACGTCCCCAGGCCAGTGCCCTGTGGGGATGCAGAGCTGGAAGATCTGGACTCCACACTGCTTCCTCCTGCCTCTGACTCTGTGTGACCATGAGGCGGTCTCCTGACCTCTCTGGGTCTTAGTTTTTCTATTTGTATGAGTGGGGTCAAAGATGGTTCGTCCCACCCTGACTTGACCCCGAGTGAGTGAGAGCAGGTGAGGGGTACACAGTGGTGCTCTGATGGATCCACGAGGCCACAGAATACTGGAGACGGAGAAATAACCTGGGGAGACTCTGAAACGCCACTTGAGTCCACGTAAGGCCAGATCCAGCTCGCGCATCACTGAGGTCAACAGGCAAATCATGACGGATTCAGCAGAGCCTCCTCATCCGTCATATGGCATGGGCACCAGCCCTCTGAGCCGGAAGCCCAGTCCCGGGGCCTCCTCGGGACCCCAAGGAGAACTCACGCAGCCCGTGGTGCTGGAAGGTGAGGGATCACCAGCAGATTCCTAGAATTCGCCCGTGACTCTCTCCACCGTGGCCCCAACCCCCCAGTCCAGTTCCTGGGCCTCTCTTGGTCCTTCAGTGACACATTACACCTCGTCTACACCTCCTCCTCCCACAGGCCCAGCCGCGCCCCACAGCACACCCACACTCACATCTTTTCCTGGTGACCCTTCCCGGCCAGGGGGCCCCATGGCCCCAGGCTCTCCCTAGAAGGGGAAGCAGAAACAAAATAGCCGCCATTAGGGAGGGAGATGCAGGACGCCCGCTGTCCCAGCCGCAGTGGTTAGGGAGGGAGATGCAGGACGCCTGCTGTCCCAGCCGCAGTGGTTAGGGAGGGAGATGCAGGACGCCTGCTGTCCCAGCCGCAGCGGTCTCAGAGCATCTGGGAGGGGGAGAAGAGGACGGCCCACCCGAAAGCACCCTACTGAGTCCTGGCCCCAAGTGGGGTCTGCAGTGTCCTCAAGGCCAGCTTCGAGGCCTGGGCCCGCTCTGCCACGCTGAGCTGCAGGGAGACACCTCCTGACAGATCAGGCAAACCGCTGGGGATTCTGTCTCCCACCGGACCCTCTCTGCACCTCAGCCTTCTCCTCGCTGGACAGAGCAGTGGGGTTAACCAGTGGACCCCTGAGGGTCCTTCTGTTTGGGGCACTTGGAAGAGATGGGGGGAGCTAAAGGATAGGAAGACAGGGCCCAGAGCCTTCCATCTGGGATAAGCCGATAGCTCTGGGACCTCGGGAAAACCACCCACATCCTCTGGGCCTCAGGTCCCTCCTCTGGAAAGTAGACCTAATGACGGCACTCGTCTCCCCGGACTCAGGACAGCACAGTCTGTGGGCAGCACAGCCGGCAGTGACCACACCTGACTTCAGGTTGACTTGGTCAAACTGGTTGTACATCAGCGTCTGGCCCCCAGAAGAAATGTCTAGAAACACTTGACTGAGGAGGGATGATGCTTCCAATGCTGCCACTGTCCCCTCTGAGGTGACACGGCACTGCCCCGCCTGCAGGGCCCGGGAGCCCTCCACCTAGAAGGGCCAGCTCAGGTGCACTGGGACGACCTGATGGCGACACGTCCACTCACCCGGGGGCCAGGGTGGCCAGAGTCGCCGGTGTGTCCCTTGAAGCCCTAGAACAAAGAGACGGAAGTTACCCCACCAAGGAGCAGGCTGACAGCGCGGGACAGGGTAGAGTCCAGGGAGATGGTCCAGCGCGCCCTGACCCCTCTCTGTGTCTCACCCGATGCCCCTCGTTCCTGACCAGTTGCTGGACATGGGCCAGGTCCCTGAGGCCTGACTGGGTGGCCAGGCCCTTCCTCCTGGTCACTCTGCAGCGACAGCAGGGCTGCTGGGGCCCATCCCACAGATGTCCTGGAGGGTGGTGGGGTCTCCCCACGTGTCTCCTGAACTCCCGCTTCTTCCTCATCTCATACCACGTGGCTTGGAGCCCCTCCGCCTGGATCCTGGGGTAGGCAGTTCCCTTTGAGACAACACTGCCTTCACCCCAAGTTAGGGCCTGGGCACCTTCCTCATTCCTGTAGCCATTGCTGGTCCCCCCCAGCAGCTGTGAGTACAGCCAGCCCGGAAGCCTCATACTGGGCCACGGGGCTGGGCCCTCCCTGCACAAAAGAGCAGCTTGAGATATTCTCCCTGAAGCACAAGCCCTCTGAGCAAAGACGAAGCTGTTAGCGGAGCTGACACTACCATCTGTTAACAGTCAGGCCACCCTGATTGTGGAAGAATCCCCACTTCACAGATGAGGAAGCTGAGTCTCAGAGACGTAGAACACCTGCCCAAAGCCCCACAGCTAGAAAGGAATCGGGTTTGGGTCCAGGCAGGCCTGCGCAGCCCCAAAGCCCTCCCACTTCCCACTGTCCCTCCCCCAGGCTCTGCTCCTGACCAGCTGCGACAGCATCTCTGCAGCCCGGAGGGCCGGGTGCTTGCCCTCCCGCTGAGACCCAGGCATTCACAGGACGCTGAGCCCACAGCTGAGCAGGCCCTGTCCGCCCTCCCCAGGCCAGCAGACCACGTCTAGGTCCTGGGCCCTATCCTGCTGCACGTCCCGCCCCACCCGTGGTTCCTGCGGCAGGCCTCACGTGTTCACCGCTGCTCCCTCCTGCTGGTGTGCACTTGCCCGTCGCGTAAATCCCTCCCGGTTACAGGCCTTGCTCTCGGCCAGCCTCCCATCCCAACTCCAGCATCTCAGTCACCCCTCCCGCTGTCACCATCTACCGCCTTCCTGGCACCTTTCTCTCTGTGCATCACCTCCTCACGTCGTCACTGCCAGAGCACTGCTCTGGGTGTCCTGCTCGACTGAGTCCCCAGCCAGTGGCTGACACAGAGCGATGCCCTTGTACGGGGCTGATGCCTGTGCACAGAGGTCAAGGTCAGGCGGTCTGGGGAGCACCTGGGATGGGGCCTTGAATTTAATTTCAATTGTCAACACAAGCCCCACAGACAGGGGCTGCAGAGCACAGGGACTCGTGCACTTCTCCGAGCAGTGCGGAGGTGGCCTCACAGTGAGCGGCGAGGTCCCGTCCTAGCCTCTCACTCGCTATAAGGAAGGCTCGAGGCAGGGAGAGAGGAGCAAGGCCGCAGCAGGGGGAAGAGAGGAAAACCGCAGCTGCAGAGCCCCTACCATGCATGTGCTGCAGCCATGGTGGGGGGGGGGAAGAGAGGAAAACCGCAGCTGCAGAGCCCCTACCGCACATGTGCTGCAGCCATGGGGGGGGGGAGAGAGGAAAACCGCAGCTGCAGAGCCCCTACCGTGCATGTGCTGCAGCCATGGGGGGGGGGGAAGAGAGGAAAACTGCAGCTGCAGAGCCCCTACCGCGCATGTGCTGCAGCCACAGGACACGCTCCCATTTCAGTGCAATGAAGTCCTGTAAGATGGGATTCACTTTCCCCACTGTATAGAAAAGAAGCTCAGGCCGATCTATCCCACAGAGAGTAAGCAGTGGAGCCACGATTCAAAGCCTGTCCACTGCCACACTCAACTCTGGGAGGCGCAGTGCGTGGCCGAACAGGGCCTTCTGAGGCCAAGGCCACATGCCTCCCAGCTGATGCCACCAGGCCCTTCTCAGACCTTATCTCCTGAGTTTATCTCCCGGTTTCAAAAAGCGAGTGAAGACCCTACTGGGGAGAAGACAGCCCTCTGGCCTGGCCATCGGATGAGAGCTGTGGCCTAGCAGCCCCACTGCTGTGTGGCTGTGCTTGTTACCCTGGAAACGCTTTCTCTTTCCAGTTCCTCACCGCTTGGGGGATAAGAATGGGTGGCCTTAGGAGGCAGGCTCTGAAGGTCACTTCCCAGGCCGCAGGGCGGTGCAACAGAAAGGGAAGCTCTCAGAGCCTGGGAGGTGCAGGGGAAAAGCAGGAGGAGGGCATGAAGTCGCCTAGATTTGACTCCAGAATGAACCACTGTAACCTCGGAAAAGTCAACTTACCCCTTCGAGTCCTAACATCACCATCTATGAAACGAGGATAATAAAAATACCCACCTGGCAGAGCTTTGCAGGACTAATCTATGGAAAGGGGCTTTACATGCTATTAAGTATGATGGGGCAGGGCTGACTTTGGGGTCAGGTCTGGAACTGAACCATGGCTCCCCACTTTCTAGCTGTGGGTCTTGGGTGCTTTACTTCTCTTCACTGGGAGTCAGTTTCCACATCTGTAAAATGAGGGTAGAACCCACTTCTGCAGAGTTGCCGTAAGGATTGAAAAAGAAATAAACGGTGCTCTCCACTGTTCAAAATAGGCCAGTTCCCTTCCCCTGGGGAGGGACAGGGCCTCCTGGGGCCCAGCATCTTCCCCAAATCCAGCCAGTGCAGAGGCAGGGACCCTGGTTGCTCTCCTCCCAAATAATCATGGACAGAAGCACCAACTAAGGGAGCCGCACACAATGTCCCAGACACTTGGCTGGGAATTCTACATGTTTTATCTTCTCCTTTAGTACTCACAACCACCCTATAGAAGTGGGAGCTGTTCTGATGCCCATTGCATAGAAGAAGAAACAGAGGTTCAGAACGGCCCCCTGACCCAGGTCACAAAGCTAATAAATGACAAAGTGAAAGCTGAGCCCAGGTCTGTCAATCTCCAAGCTCGCGCCGGGCCAGCCGGAGGAGGCGGGTGTTCTTTCAACTCCCTGGGTCTCTAGCCTCTGTCCCTGCACTGAAGCAGGATTCCTTACAACTCTCTGTTGAGAGGTGGATCTTGCCCCAGCACACTTCCCAGCAAATGGATCTCCGTGGCTGAAAAAAGAAAAATATAACAAAACAAAAAACCCTCCCTCCAGTAAACCAGAAACGACCTTAAAAAAAAAAAATCACTAATTCTGTGTTTGAATCCCCCATAAGAGGTGGCAGTCCCCATTCTTAGGTTTCTTCTCCTGATGCTGGCAGGTGAAAAGCAAGGAGAGTTGGGGAAAAGGAAAGTATTTTTTGTGTTTTATTTCCTCCTTATTGAACACTAGCCAGGTGAGTTATTGATTATTTTTTAACAGAAAAACAGATTAAGGAAATAGAACTAGCATTTTGATCTCCCACTTCTTGCCAGATAATTAGATTTTAAGATTTTTATTGAACATCCTATTCGTTTCCAAAGAAAATTTAAGGAATTTTGTAAACAATTTTGAAATTACAAAGGAGTAAAGCATTTAGCGAAAAAAACCCCAACAACCCCAAAATACACAGGGTTCATTTTTATAGGTAGGAGAGAGTGAAGACATGCGCTGAAGCCTCTGTCAAGCGCGAGCCTTTCAACAGGCTGTGGAGAAGCTTTAAAACACTGGCGATCAAGGCAACCTCTTAGGCCCTGCTTTGGGATTCCTCTAATTGCCATCTGAAAGCTAAAAAGTAGGAAGTCTCTTCTCTTTCTCATGGAGTTTATAAAGTTATGAAGTCTCTTCTCTCTCTTGTGGCCTTGCTTATCTTCTTTCATAGATCACTCGAAGTCCAACTCCTTTACTTGCAAGGTATGTTTCTTTCCTGTTCTGCTCTGTTGTGGGTCTTTTATGCATATATATAAATAACAGTATACCCCTCCCTACCTCAACATCCCTTCAACAGATCCACTGCTAACTGATCATGCAATCTAAGCCATTGGCATTGGGTTGGCCATCCTGACCTTAAAATGGGATCCAAGTTGTTGAGTCTTGTTTTAGACCCCTGTGGAAAACCATGGGGCTTAAAATGAAATGATGATGTGGGTTACATGGGTATATCTATTTGTCCAAATGATACAGTTAGGATTTTTTGATGTGTGTAAATTTTACAAAGAACTTTTGAAAAGTATTGTGTAGGGGGTAGGAAATGAGTAGAGGTAGATATGAAGCAGAATAATGATGACTGAAGCTCAGTGACCGGCCCATGGGAGTTCATTTCACTATTCTGTTTACTTCGTATATGTTTGAAATTTTATATAATAAAAAGATGAAATGGTGGTTCTTAAAAAGAAAAAAAGAAAAGGTGTCTGTATATGTTTATAATAAATAGCTCGACAGCTAGATACAGATTTAGATATATAAATGATAGATGTAGATTTAGATATATAAATGCTGGATTTCATACATAGAAAAAAAGACTAAAAAACATACTAGAACGTTAACAGAGCTTTACTTCTGTGTTATAGAATTATAAGTAACTATTTTCTTCTCTATAACATTACTTTTCTTACTCTTTCTCTTTTTATTACCATCATCATTTGTTATTCTTATGCAATGAGAATGAGTTACTGTTATAATTGGGGAAAAACCCTTTAGCTGTGAAAAGGGTTCAGAATGAAAATTGAGACTCATTTTTAGGTTCTATCATCCAGAGGCAGTCCATTAAAATAAAAGGATAAGAACAAAGAAAACTTAGAACAACAAGTAACGATGGGTGCAAGTCTGAAAATAAATTTTACAGCCATGGCATGTGAAAGGACTGGATTTACTGCACGGAAGTACCAAGGTCTTAGCAGAGAGGTACTTCCGGAATCCACGGCCAGGCAGCCTCAGAGGACCCTACCCACGGCGTCACAGCCAAGTGACTGATGGCTTTATTCCACTGCGGACAACACACACACACACGCTCAGCACTTACAGGGGGACCGCGGGCACCCTCCGGTCCTGGCAGACCTGGCTCTCCTGTTTTGCCCTGAGGATAAAGAAGAAAAGAAGAACTTGAAGACAACATTTGCAGGACCTTCCTGTTCTCATCTGCCGGAGCTTCACAGCATCATACTTCCACCAGCCAGTCTCTGCTCCCTGCCAACCCTACCCTCTGCTACTGTGGTCCATTTTAGTCCATAGAAATCTGCACTGTGTAGCCCTGCCCATTATGTTCTTGGTTTTCCTGGGACGGCGCTGGTTACACAGGTTTCATCTTTGAAACACCCATTCACGGTGCCCCTTCTTATCCTTGGAAGGGTTCTGGTCTGCATGAGAGACTCTGTACACGCCCAAGTTAGAAACCGCTTTATACCTACTCACAAAACCACCCCGAGGCAGCTGGTGACGACTGCATGGTACAAATGGGGACCTGAGGCTCAAAGAAGTTATGGTTTCATTGAGTTAGCAAACAGCAAAGCCAGACTGGACCCCAGCAACACCCGAAAGGAGGCTCTCCTCAGCCTGGCAGCAGTGCCTGCTGCCGGGGGGCCTGCAGTTTACTGCTGAAGTCCAGATAAAGTGGCGAGAGGTGAGGGAGGGCTGGGGTGAGCCGGGAAAGTGGGTGAAGGGGCACGTGTGCTTGATGGGGAGATGGGCAGCATGCGGGCCCCGCCTCCATGGTAACAGGAGGGCCTACTCGCCCAAGTCCCCCTTCACTTTCACAGCTTATAAACCTGGAGGTCCAGAAGGGGTCCATGGCGGGGCATGGGAGAGGGAGAAGGGCATCCGTGGATTCAGAGTGAAAGTTACAGGGGAAGGAGGATGGGGCCAAGCTCTGACTCCCGAGTTTGTTTCTTCTTCTGTCCCAGCTCGTCTAAGTCTAGCCGTGTGATCTTGGGGGTCATTACCCTTACCCTGGATCTGTTTCTCAGTTGTAAATTCAGGACAGCTTCCCTGACGTAGGTCTTTGTGATCGAGCCTGGCTCCTGCCCCACACTGAAGTGGGACAGCCATCACCGGCCCAAGCGGCCAGCAGACAAAGGGTAACAACCAGACACTGCTGAGGGTTTTCCATGCGCCGGGCACAATGCCTGCGCTTCACACAACAACCCATGAGGGAGGCACTTTGGTTCTGCCCCAGGCAAAACTCCAAGGCACAGAGAGGTTAAGTGACCTGCTCAAGGTCACACAGCTGGGGTTCTAACGCAGGCATTTTGGTTCCAGAGCCTCTGTACTTCACCCTACACTGTAACTAATACTCAAATGCCTCCTATTAAAAATGACGAAACGGGCAACTCTAAAAGCTGCGTATCTACCCATCTATCTGTGTATCTATCCACGCATCCATCATCTGTCTGTCTACTGTCTGTCCATCCATGTCCCCAATGTATAGGGATTTAAAGGAATAAGTCAAAGTGGAAATTAACCACCCACTACCAGTAGCCAGTGACGCTGTTTCCCAGCCACCCCCCTGGCTCCCCGGGAGGGCTCCTGTCACTTTGTTGATCAGCTCCCGCTCAGGCAGAAGGCCGTGCCCAGAACAGCCTTTGGGGCACTTGACTCCGAGGTGTTGAAGGCCCGAGTGCGTGGGAGTTCATGCCACAACAAGCAACCCCCAGGCAGAAAGGCTGAAGTTGATGGAGAACACCCTAGCCCGCTCCCCGGCAGGGGTGGGACCGGGGAGGCCAGGTGTGCTCCTCTCACATCCTCAGCTGGTCTCTGGGGGAGTGGACCCGCGGTGCCCCCTGATCGTCTGCCCACTGGCCTGCCAGCAGCTTTCCTTCTTTCCTCGTTCCATTTCCCCCACTCTGTCCGTGCTCCTGGGATCTTCTCCAAATACCCCACCTGCACCCCATCCTGGTCTCCAGGTCTGCCCTCAGGGGACCTCTGGTGCCCCCATTCCTCTGCCCATCTCCTCCCAAGCAGCTCAGAGTGATAAAGGTCAGGACGGCCACACACTGAGACCCCAGAACCAACGGACAGGTGAGCTCTGGACCAGTGCTGGGGACAGCTGCCGAGCCCCCTCTGCTTCCAGCAGACCCGGCCTTGCCTTCCATGCGCTGACTTAGCCACTGCTTACCCAGGGCAGACCTGGCCTTCCATCCGTCCACGCCCAGCGCCTGGCACAGGCCTGTCTGGAAAAGGCATTCCACAAACAGACTGAGTGCAGACCGAGGGCCTCGGTTATCCTGTACTGTCAGTGACAGCCTCTCAGGATAACACACTTTCTGCAAAAAAAGCTGATTGCCTCTCTGCGCTGACTGAGCTCTGGGGTCAGCCTTCAGGGTGCGGGTCCCAATGCTTCACTTACCAGCGGTGACCTCGGCCAGCCTACCTAACCTCTCTGTGCCTTAGTTTCCTCATCTGGGCCAACAGTGACACCCACGCCCCACAGGGGTCTCCTGGGGCTTACACTGGCAAATGTAACGAGGCGCTCAGCACCCCCTCGGTGCGCACACGGCAGCTGTCAGCCGCGGTGGCGATACCTGTGCTTCTTGCCCCCTTGCCACGTCCTCAGCCTGGCTAACTGCCGCTTGCCCACCAGGGCTGCGCGGCTGGACGCCAGCCTTCAGCAGCTTAGATGAGCTGTTTACTTTGCCCGCTGCCCTAAGCTCTTACTTTCCTCTAGGCAGTGAGTCCTGGTCTCGGCATCTGGCAAACAGGGAAAAGCGATAAAGAAGGTACTTCTGGCAGGTTGCATAAGACGCAGAGTGAGTCATAACAGTTACGGCCGCACAAATTAAATGGAGCACAAGCCTTGCGGTGGAGACTGTTATGTAATTCCACTTACTGGTTCTAAAGGCTCTGAGGCTCTAACCTCACCAGGAGTTAAAACTAGAGCAGTTGGAAAAGTAACTTACTAAATTAATTAACAGTTAGAGAAGCCTGATGCATTTAACCAACTTCTCACCGCATCTGGTTCTCCAGCAACTCCAGCAAGTTGCTACTATTATTCTCATTCTATTTGAATTGAAACCGAAGCCGGGAGATGCTCTTTGACTCAAGCCAGGTCGCAAAGCCTGTAGGGAGCGAAGCCAGCATCCGAAGCCAGTTTCTTCTTCTGGTTGTGGTTGTAATTTTGGCATAAAATATTTTAATTTAATTTTATCAATAAGCACTGCACACACGGCTCCAAAAATTAAAAAGATAATAACATACTACGGACCAGAAATTGACGTCCCATCCCTATGTCCCTTGTGCTCAGAATCACCCGTCCTCACTTCCTTCCATGGATGGAAACTACTTCTCTTGGTGTTTCTGGAGTCTCCCAGACTCCCTTTATGTAAATGCTAGATAAATATACACAGACCCATTTTCATACAGAATAGGGCAGCTAAACACACTGCTCTGTGCCCTTGCTTTTTTACTCAACAATGTATCTTGGAGAAGTCCCATGTCTGTATCTAGAAAACATCCCCCGTCTTGTGCACAGCTGCGTGGTATTTATTGGGTGCACCCCATCAGTAACTGTCTCCTGCTGGTGGGCGTCGGGAGAACCAGGTCTCTAAGCCCCAGGGGCCACCTGCCGTCTTCCCCTCGGTGTTGAGGCTATGGAAGGGGTTTGTGAAGACAAAACTGCTGCTAGGAAATGAAGCTTCAGCATCATCACGCAGCCCAGATCCACACTCAAGAGGGGCTGACCGTCCTCAGGAAGGACAACGCCGAGGTCACAGAGGCGGGTCTGAAGAAATCACTGCACACTTCCAGCCAATAGCTGCTGGGGCCACAGAGACAGACGTCCTCAGCAGCATACAGTCCATCTCACTGTGTGGTTCAGCAGCTGACATTAAAGATAAGGGAAAAAAACCCCCAACCAACCAACCAACCAAACAAACAAAAAACAAAGAAAAAAAGAAAGATAAAAAAAAAAACCTCTATGCCAATGTCGAAGAAAGGACAAACTCGCATCCCCTAGAGATGGCAGGGGAAGCTCAGGCTTTCAGGGGTTTAACAGGCTTTTCGGACGTCAGGTTTCTACTCAAGCCAGTGCTCACCTGCCCAGTCCCCTTCCACATCAACAGGATGGAGGCTGCAGAGGCAGTTAAAAAAAAGAAAAAAGCAGGAGCCCCAGGATAGAGTTCACTCCCCGAGACTCAGTTTCCTCAGCTGTAAAATGGGGACAGAGGTGTTTACCTTGCAGCGTTCTCAGGAGAAGTAAATGAAGAAATGCACAACAAATAACTCTCACAGTGCCCGGTTCATAGCAGCTCTGGACACAGAGTAGTTGCTTCTGAGAAATGGCTGATCTGGTGTGTAAATGGTAAGAACCTTCGAGTCCCTTACCGGCTCTCCGGGGTGCCCTGGTTTTCCATCTCTGCCTTCTTTGCCTTCTTCTCCCTGCAAGATAAACTCACATTGTTTATCTGGATGAAGATGCTAAGAGGGAGGGAAGGAAAGACGCCTTTCGGCCTGGTGCACAGCTACAGTCACACACAACAGGCGGAACTGGCTTCATTTTTCATGGTTTCTCCCCCAGCACCACGCTTCTGGCTTGGATCTCTGGTTGGCGGTGCCTGGCACACGGTGCAAAAGCAATAAATTGCATTATTATTGCTATAGATGGAAAGAAGCCCCTACTGGACATTTTCATGACGTCCAACTTAGGACAACATGGGCTCATCTCTGGGCCTCCTGGGTTGACCATGGCGAGGAGGCGGCTTCTGATGGAGATGACAAGGACCCGAGGGGCCTGCGGCAGAGCACCTATAGCTCCCGGGACACAAGCAGGCGAGGTGAATGACAGCCAGGGCCATGTCCGGGCTACAGGAAGGCCACGAACATGTCACGTTTCTTTCCATGAAATCAAGCTACAAATCCCCCACCTGCTCCCCACCTCCTACTGGCCCACCTCCTGCTCTCAGTAAGACACTGTAAGTCTCATGTTTAATCTAAGAGACCATTCTTCTTCAGGAATCTCTGCAGATCAGGACAATGATTACAGCATCACACAGACTCAGGTTCCAGTCCTGGGTCACCTGGGCTGGGCGGGTTCCGGGGAAGGAAAGCAACAGGCAGCAAGGCAGAGGGGAACCTGAGTCACACCGAGCAAGGTTTGAACCCCACTTGCATCAACTATGCCTATGCTCTTGGGTGAGTTATTGACATTCTCAGCTCGCAGCGGCCCCTCTCCTAAACACAGATGACAAACCTATTTGGTAGAGTCACGAGGGGGCTCAGAATCAACGCCACCACCTGCAACGCTTAGCAAACCAGGCATCGGTAATCGGCGCCAGCAGTGCAGCTGCTCCCGCTGCGGCCGGCACGCACGAGATCGTGCATCGTTCCTCATCAGTGCCTTTAACGCCAGTGCCTGGGCGCTGGCAGGAAGCACTGAGGACGGTAACGTAAGTTTACTGACCATCCGGGCCGCTAGCCGATGCCCCACGCGCACCCGTAACTCGTTAAGACTCTGCTCCCGGCATGACCATGGTAACGCCAGGGAAGCCGGCTGGGCTGACTCGGAAGCCCCGCACTACGGATCCTCTTTTCAATTAAGAGATTAACTCCAGAAACCGTTTCTCCCATGCACGGAGCAGCGGGGGGAGGGTCAGGAGACCCACGCACAGAAGAGAAAGCCAACGTACCCAGGTGAGACACGCGCAGGAAGGAGGGCAGCCGACCCCAGGGGAGCCCCGGGGCAGACACCTGGCTCCCGGAAGCAGCAGGAGCGCCGCTTCAGGCGACGCAGAAGAGGGCTGAGTGCGGCCTCTACTGAATCACCGGGGAAGGAGGTGCGGCTTCCGAGAGATAGAGACTGCTCTCGTCGACTGCCGGATTGCTGAGCAATCCGTGAACTTCTCAGAGCCTCATTTCTTCACCTTTAATAAATTAAAGGGATGTTCACACTTACACTTCAGGGGGAGGAGCTGTAAGGCATATATGAAGGGTCTTTTTTTTTTTTTTTTTGCGGTACGCAGGCCTCTCACTGCTGTGGCCTCTCCCGTTGCGGAGCACAGGCTCCGGACGCGCAAGCTCAGCGGCCATGGCTCACGGGCCCAGCATGCTCCGCGGCACGTGGGATCTTCCCGGACCGGGGCACGAACCCGCGTCCCCTGCATTGGCAGGCGGACTCTCAACTACTGCGCCACCAGGGAAGCCCCCAACAGGTATTTATGATTGTAAATCCCAAGTGCTGCAAGGGGTTATGAAGGAAGTGCTCTCAGAGCACAGCTCTGATCCCCACCTAACCCCACTGGGGAGGTTCAAGGACATCTCCCTGGAGAAGATGATGTCTAGCCGAGACCTCAGGATGAACAGAGGAGTGGGGTGTGGTGAGGATTATGCATGTTAACACGTGGGAAGCTCTCTGCACTGAGCCCGCCCTGTGGTTAGCACAATGTGCGTGAAAGCTATGATGATTCCTATTGCCCGGGCAGAGGGAGAGGAAGAGTTTTCTACATAGCGATGACCTGGAGGAAGGCAAAGTTGTTTAGAGTGGCTGGGAGGAAGGGGTGTGGACAAGGCTGGAGTGTCCAGGACAGGGCTGAGAAAGAGACAGAGAGGAAAACAGGGTGAGTTCACGAGGTGCCAGGGAGGTCGTCTCGGCTTTCCTCTGAGGATAACAGAGAGCAGATGGGGTGAGCACTGGAGGGAAAGAAGGAAGGAGGGAAGCTGGGAGAGAGGAGGGATACTACTAAGAAAATCGTGTACTCATATCTCAGGTCATTTCTCTCTTGTCCAGCACCCTAGGACTTTGATCATAAGGGCTTGGCAGAAAATTCAAACTGGAATTTTCTCTCCGTAGCTTTGTTATTCCTGGAATTAAATCAAGTATTTCCTAGCTGCTATGACACACTAGGCTACAGCGTTGCATTTTATACCAACCGGGGTTTCACATCCCAGCCTGTCTTTTAAGATCTGTGCGCCCTGGACAGGCTACTTAACCTCCGGGGTTGTGTGGTTGCAGCGACGGCTACTGGTGATGCCCCGGAAATGCCTGCTCGACCAACAGTAGCACTTATCAGACACTCAAGGAGGAAGGGCTCTAGGAAAACAATCCATGCATCCACATATTTATTTAAGTCATATTTGCCGTGTGCCCACCACGTGTGGGGAACAAAAGCCTGGTCCCACAGAACCCAGAACATGACCCCATGACTACCAGGCACTCTTCTGTTAGGCCCCCAGATCCAGCACCCAGTAGGTGCCTAACCAGTATGTGCTGAATGAGCAAATCAATTAGTGAATAATGGTGGAGGTGGTTACTGATCAAACCATTACGCAAATAGACATGTGACTACCAGCTGAGACAGGCACTTAGGAAGAAAGGAAAAAGAGACTAAGAGAGCCTATCCTAGCCTGGGGGGCAGAGGAAACTTCTAGGAAGTGATGCCTGGGATGAGCTGGAAAAGATCAAAGGCATCGAATAGTGAAAGAGGTGACAAGAGGGCATTCTGGGTGGACAGAAAGGCATGTGCAAAGGCATGTGGCCTAGAGAGGAGAGGGTGCAGAGTGTTCTAGAAACCAAAAGGAAGCCAGTATGGCTGGAACAAAAGGATGCCCCGTGGAGGGCAGGGGTGGGGCTGTGTCCAGGAGAGGTCTCAGCTGCAGGCACACGCCAGACGAGGAGCCACACAAGGATTTATTCTCAATGAAGACGGCAGCACGTGGCCTCTCTGGAGCAGCCTTATTACTAACATACCGGAGAGTCTGACACTGTTGAGAAGTATATTAAATTGAAAAGTCCGGAACAACATTTGTGGAAAGTAAGTTTGCAGTATGTATCAAGAACCTTAGATATTATTGTGCTCTGACCAGTAGATTCCACTTTGGGGCACCATCCTATAGAAATAAAATAATCATCTAATGTAAAACAGTAATCTACTGTAAAATAAAAACCTAATGTAAAATAATCTATTGTAGATTTTTAAAAGTTATAAGACTTATGAGGCAACAGAAGAATAATCACATACATTATGGTACATTTATTGGGTAGAATGTATGTAAAATTTATGAGCATTTAATACCAGTGTGAAAACAGAAAATGTTTATATTATCACAATTATCACAGTTATGTATGTATGTGTCTGTTGATTGATGTGTGTGTGGAGAGAGAAAGAGATGAAAATTTTATTTTCATAAGTAAACAACAACAAATACATAAAGGAAGAATGAGACGAAAATTGGCTTTGGTTAGTATTATTTTTCTTCTAATTTTCTATAATGCTGAAAATTTCCCTAGTAAACATGCTTTGTGTCTACAATGGTGCAATATAGTTTTCTTTGCTTATTTTTGCAGTAGAGAAACTAGATTTAAAAAAAAAACATGCCACTTACTGGGATTCCGGGTAATCCAGATGGGCCTTGGGGGCCAGGAGGACCTTCTTTCCCCTAAAAGATCCAAGACACGAAACACCATTAAATTTCTGGGATTGGCTTTTCTGGAGGTAAATGATCTCACCCAGAATTGCCTTCGTGGGTTGGAAGGAGTCTTTAGTGCTTCTGCATCTGCCTCGTCCACCTGGTTCCTTTCCAGGTACTGCTTCCCTGCAGGGCAGGGAGGGGCCCTGGACAGAGCGCAATCATGCAGGTTGGTGTGCAGACCGGAGCTCATTCTGGCCTTATTACATAGACTCGGGGAATTAGTGCTTGGAAGGCGTACTGGGAAGAAGTTTAGGGGTCCACAAGACCTGGGTCCAGATCCAACTCTGCACTTTGTCCCCAGACCGCCTCACAGCACAGACCGTAGCACCTGCAGGGCTTCTGCGTACAGCACTCAAGACAAGTAAGAACTGACCAGCTGACCAGGGGCACAGGTAACAGATGGTTTTGTTACTGCCACCGTCTTATCCAGAGGTTCCCCAATTCTTTACCATCAGTGCTTGCTTTTGGTGTCCCTTTCCCCCATGAAACAGATCTTGAAAGATTGTGTTTACCAAGGTGCATTAATACTTCCTTTCTCATTTTACTCAGCAAAAATACACATCAGTGTCAACTAGAGTTTCTACATCAGATGAGGTAATCGGTGTTATCATTTTTATTCTAATGTGCATAATTATATCATCCTGCATCTCTACCATGAGTATTTTGAAAGTCCTGATAACTTTATAATTTCCTGCTAGTGTTTCTTTTGCAATAAAACACTAATGTCTGGCTTAAATTCTAATCCACATTCCACACAAAATGAAATATTCTTAACGGTTGTGATGTTATCCCCTTGGAAGAAAAGCAAAAGCAAAAATATTTTGATATTTATTTCAGATTCATAGAGATTTAGTATACTGTCATGTAAAGTGTTCAATGAGGGGACCAAAGCACACTTTCTTTAGTAAGTACTAGTTAAACTCAATAAAAACTCAATAACTGACTTTCATTTCCAAATCTGAAGAAAATGAAAGATACCAGCATCACATCATTAAGATACTGAGGGACTTCCCTGGTGATGCAGTGGTTAAGAATCTGCCTGCCAATGCAGGGGACACGGTTCGCGGTCCGGGAAGATCCCACATGCCGTGGAGCAACTAAGCCCGTGCGCCACGACTCCCGAGCCTGTGAGCCGCAACTACTGAGCCCGCGCGCCTAGAGCCCATGCTCCACAACAAGAGAAGCCACCACACTGAGAAGCTCACACTCCGCAACGAAGAGTAGCCCCTGCTCGCCGCAACTAGAGAAAGCCTGCGTGCAGCAACGAAGACCCAACCCAGCCAAAAATAAATAAATAAATAAATTTATTAAATAAAACAGATATTGAGAATTTATTTTCATAGACCTTCGGGGACTAGTGAAGAATGAACAATGTTTTAGGTTCACTACTGGTTTGTTGAAACCTATTCTTAAAAGTATCTACACTCAAAAGAAACAGAAGTATCTACACTCTACCTATTCGTGTTGGGAGGTTACTCTTGGCTCTTAAAAAATGAAATGCTACGTTTACGCATTTGCACTGGTAACAGTTTGGCATGACCTGCATCTCTGTAAACTTATGCTGCATGATATCTGAGACTGTCTAGACATATTGCCACTTACACCAATGCAAAATAATAACAGTAAGACAAAAAAAACCATTCACCCCCTCCCCATATCACGACACCTACAAACATTAACAAATAAAGTGGGGTTTTTGGTCAACTTGGGCCACATATTCACCCTAGGTAGGTGTTTTTACATATTGATAACAGAGCTTCCTGGATCCCTTCTTGGACGCTGATTATTGCCAAGACCCTGCTATGAAAGCACCAGTGATCTAGGACAGGAGTCAGCAAGCTCCCGCCCTCTGCTTATTGCTGCAAATAAAGTCTCATCGGAATGCAGTCTCACCGCTAGTTTACATAATGTCTGTGGCTGATCTCGCCTGACTGTGGCACAGTTGAGGATCTGCAACAGAGACCGTATGGCCCGCAAGACTAAAATATCTACTACTTAGGGTCTTTCTGCTCCAATCAGGTGAGTCGAAGCCTCAGTAAGGAGCCAGTATGGTTGTTCCCAAGCCTGTTTTCACCACTTGTTGTTTGCTATGGAAATTACACAATTTAATTGTTCATTAGGTTGCCCAATGAAATTCAGGTAGAAAAAGAAAAAGATCTTTTTATGCAAATTAAGACGTTGAAAATATTTGATAAAGATGAGACATTCACTGTCTAAATAGATAGCTGATAGCTGTACCACAAGATAGCTATAAAAGATTTGCAAAAAGTCCTAACAAACTAGGATCCTACATTCAAATTGCTTCACAGGTGTTGTTACACACCCAAACCACTTTTTTAAAAAATAAATTTATTTATTTTTTATTTATTTATTTTTGGCTGCATTGGGTCTTCACTGCTGTGTGCAGGCTTTCTCTAGTTGCGGCGAGCGGGGGCTACTCTTCGTTGCGGTGCGCGGGCTTCTCATTGCGGTGGCTTCTCTTGTTGCGGAGCACGGGCTCTAGGTGCGCGGGCTTCAGTAGTTGCAGCACGTGGGCTCAGTAGTTGTGGCTCATGGGCTCTAGAGCACAGGCACAGTAGTTGTGGTGAACGGGCTTAGTTGCTCCGCGGCATGTGGGATCTTCCCGGACCAGGGCTCGAACCCGTGTCCCCTGCATTGGCCGGCGGATCCTTAACAGGGAAGTCCCTCAAACCACTTTTTAAAAAGACAACAAATAGTAAATGGGTGGATGTTCTTTCTACAATATAATGACAAGAGACTCTATTCAGGGGAACAGAAATAAAAATGACGGCCTTCATCCCATGTCAAAAAGATTGGCAAATGGTTTATATGTTTTAACTCAAAATGCAATAGAAATGTTTTAGATTTCTCTGTGTGTGTATATATGTTTTTAACTATTCCCTATTTAACTTTATTTCTGTTTTTTAACTACCAATACTCATTATTTGTGCTAAGAAAACTTCAGCTGTTTTCTGGTTTGATGTTTATGTGGAAATACCAAGACCACGGGCAACTTCAAGCACAGGTATAACTTGCCAGGACAGAATCAATATCTCATTTAATGTAGTTTAATTCCTAGGATTTACATCTGGGACCCGCATCTTATTCTCCTCAGGCAAATAGTCCATTCGTTTTTATGGGAGAAATCTTTTTCTGTCTGAGAATCAGTAAAAAGCTGTCTGCGGTACGGTTCATATTTTATTCATCCGGGGACTTCTCAGTGGGCTGCTGCAAAAGCATGAGCTAGATGACGATCGTAAAAAGAACCACGTGGCTCTTAGTTTTCAATCTCGACATCCATCCTGCCCCTAACCCGACCATCCCACCCAGTGGGGCAGCGTGGAGTGATAGAAGGAATGCTGAAATGGGAATTTTCAAACTGACTTAACTCCCGACTTGGATATCAACTTCCTGTATGACCTTGGACGAGTGACATCACCCCCCTGGGCTTTGTCTTCCTCACCTGAGGAGGAAGTGCTCCTGGCACCAGAGTCCAGAGGTACCAGGGCAGGGTTGACCTGCTTGCTAGCAATAGCCCTACCTGGAACATGACACTGAGATTTCTGTACAGTGGGGTTTGCACCCAGCTCTGACACTTCCTCACCATGTGACCCTGAACTGGCAGTTTTCCTTCTCTTATGACCACTTTCCTTATTTATAAAATGGAGACAATGATTCCTACTGACAGGACAGTCAGATGAGATAAGGGATATCAAGGGACCGTGAATTCCTTTAAGTGAATATGCATGTAGTGACTACGAGCCCAGGGCCTGCTAAACTGAGGTTCACCTTTGCCTTATGGTGTTGAAACCAAGAATGGTCCCGGCAGCTTCAAGCAATGAATATAATGCTGGTGTTTGAGACAAAAGTCTTGGATTCCAACTACCTCCACCTGTGTAGTTTTAGGACCTTGACCTGTGACTTCCGCTTTCTTAATTTCACTCTGTTTTTTTTTTTTTTTTTTTTTTGCGGTACGCGGGCCTCTCACTGTTGTGGCCCCTCCCGTTGCAGAGCACAGGCTCCGGACGCGCAGGCTCAGCGGCCACGGCTCACGGGCCCAGCCGCTCCGCGGCATGTGGGATCTTCCCGGACCGGAGCACGAACCCGTGTCCCCTGCATCGGCAGGCGGACTCTCAACCACTGCGCCACCAGGGAAGCCCTCACTCTGCTTTTTGAACAACTGGATAACAGTAGCTACCTGCTGCCTGACACACCACCTGGCTCATACCACAGGCTCGGGATGGGGTAGCTCCAGGGCTTTCTCCTCCCCTGTGCCTCTTCCAAATAGAAACCACACCGAAAAGGAATAGGGAGATGGGGCTAAACCTTGAACCACTTTGAATTGGTTGTAAGCTGAATTCTGAAATCACAGATTGCCAGGTCATTTCATCCAAACCTTTAATTTAGAGGCGAGGTAACCAGGGTTCTAACGTAAAGCAATTCCTCTTGTGGTCGACCAGTAGTGAACAGACCTTTGGAACGTGAGCCACAGGAGTTAGGGAGGACCAGGGCAGGGCTGGCAAACACTTGGGGTTCTGGGAAGGTCCAAACACAAACTGAAGGCACATCCTCTCCAATGAGGAACTTACTGGGGATCCCTGGATTCCTGGCCGTCCCGCAGCTCCGGCAATTCCATCTGTTCCCTAAGGGTGGTAAAGCAGAAAGCCAGTTTGCTGTGTATCTGAACAGAGGTCATCAGCACCTCCTCTTTGCGCATGAGGCAATGCACAGACCTTAGATCCTGTGCCCCTTCCCAGCTGTCTGAACTGTAAGTGTTTCAGAGGTACTTCTGCCTTCCCCATCAGGCTGGGATCGCCTCTGGGGATACAAAGACGTCGGAGGACAGCAGCTGCATTTCAGGAGAGGCCGAAGCATTCACCCGCTAATTATCCACAAGAGGAGAGTAAATAGTCTCACTTCAGAGTGGACATTTTCAGCTCACATCAGGGAACATTTCAGGACGGCAGACAAGAAATAAACAATTGGATTTACCTTCCAGAGAGCTAAGGAAGGCAACTACCTGTATCGACAGTCCAAGGATGAAGAGACGCACAGCTGGATAAAGGGAAGGGGAGCTGTACACAGGTAAGTGGTGCAGAGGGAGCCCCAGACAGGCTTCTGCCCTAGGGTTACTGCACGTGCTGTCCCTTCCGCCTGCAGTCTAAACCCCCATGTGTCGGAGCTCATAACCTGCCCTCGTCCACACCTTGGCTCAGGTATCAGCTTCTCAGTGAGACATTCTCTGCCTGCCAGACCCCAACTGCAAGTCCCTGCTCCTCAACGCCCCGTTTCTGCTTTTAGTTTTCTCCAGCCTTTGCGTCCATCTGACACCTTAGTGTTTATCACCTTGTTTACTGGGAACTAAAACAGTGCCTTGGAGATAGTAGACACTCAATAGTTCTTGAATAAACGAATGAATTAGGAGCTGGGCTGGCTGGGTGATAAATGTAGAGGGTCTTTAGACTAACCGATGCCTTGCTTCTTACCGGCTCTGATGCTTCAGTTTCCTTATCCACAGGAGGCAGAAGGTGATATTGCCCATGCCACAGGGAGGTGAGCAGTAAATGCGGCAATGTTTACAATGTGCTCAGCACACTGAGAATTGAGGGTACCAGTTAGGAGTGCACCCTCTCAGAGCCAGAGTTCCTGGGTCCATGTCCTGGGTCCCCACTGACTAGCTGTATGGGAAGTTACTTTACCTCTCTGCATCTCAGTTCCTTTGTAAAATGGAGCAAGAGGAAAAAGAAGAAAAAGACAGCACTGACTTAACTTGAGTTGCTGAGAGAACTGAGTAAGGTGATACATATAAAGAGTTAGCCAGCCAGCACCAGGTACACACTCAGAGATCTCCATAAAGGGCTCTCTGTTAGCAGAAGTCTGATGCCAGTGGTCTTCTTCTGTGTGTGTCTGTTGGCCAACTCAAGACCAGAAGCACTGCAGGTAATAACTAAGCATGGGATAACAAATGAGCAAGGTCTCACCGTACTTCATCGACACCTTTCCAGCAGTCTTGATTTAGTCCTTTTGCATACATTTACTGGATGCCTATGTCATACCAGGTGCTGGCAAAGTTTTAGGGATACAGAAATGGCCACACCATGGTCTTGGACCTCAAGGAAACCTGACACAGTTGTAGGAGGTATGTCTTATTTTCCGTGACCAGGTGAGGACCCCGTAAATGTTCACGAAATAAAAAGATGTTGATAATATTTAGATGAACAGCCTAAGGTTCATGCTCCCCTGCATCTGGGCTGCTGCAGGGGAAAATTACACATCTAACAGAATAATTGCGTTTCTACTCCAAATCTGGGTTATTTTACATAATTTTGCCAGAAGCGTTTGGCATCCTAGACTCTGGAATCTAGCTAAGCTAGCAGGTTGGGAACAGGGTGAGGGTTTTACTGGAAGAAGCATGCTAACAGAGCACCAGAAAATAAACTGTGAAAGTAAAGAGCTTTGTCTTCTTGGTATCTATATAGAACATCATGAACACTTAAAAAACAATGCATGATTGACCAGGAGGGTTAGCTGCCTGCTCCTGAGTTTCTTCTGCATGACTGGCCCCTAAACCTGAATGGACAGCTGACTCAGCATCCATTCCCAAAGGCAATTAACAGTCCAAGCCACGGCACAAAGTAGAGGCTCAATAAACACCTGCATGATGCTGAATAAACTCACGAACCAGGTGGAGACAGACAAGCCACCTAGACCAAAGGGAGGTAGATTTGCCAAGAAGGGCATCAGTCAATGGTAGCACCACAGCTACTGGAAGAGCGAGGAGAACATTTGTTTGGAGGGGGAGGAGGGTCAATGGGAATAAGTGGGATGATATTAAAGGCTGTTGCTATAGTTAGAATGATAACAAGTGCCTTAGAATGACAACGAATGAACTGTTGAAAATAGTAATAACTTGCAGTTATTATTATTGTTATCAATTACAGTAAATCCAAGAAAGTCTGGGTTTGCACAGACACTCTGTGATTCCCTGAGCCTCTCACCATGGGACAGTTTCCTACGGAAGAGGGAAAGTTGCTTCTATAATACATTTCTTACTTAAGAGCCTAACCTTGCAATTATCCCAGGCTTCCCCCAACCCGAGCTGGATGAAAAACAGTAAGTGGAGCCTGTGCATCCCTGCCAGTGCCCCCGTCCCGAGAGCATTCTGACTACGCTGTCCCTCAACGTGGCCAAGCCCCTCTGGGCTCACCCCAGACGCTGCCACGACCTGCACTTTCACTTCACCCAGACACCTTTCAGGTGTCAGCCCACTCTTTAAAATAAGAGGTCTGTCCATGTGATACCACCTCCAGGGAGTACGGAAGTATGCACAAATGACAAGGCCAGAAGAGGAGGAGATTCAAGATAATTACTTACCGGTGGCCCAGGGTTCCCTGGGGGCCCCATGAAACCTGGAACTCCTGGATGACCCTAGAAAAACACAAGGCAATGATTTTAAATGATTCTCAAAAAGTTGCACTCCGTGCAACTACCCAATTTCAGAAAAGCTAGAATCCATCTTCTAACTCAGATAAAAATTCTGGAGAGATATATATATATATATATATACACACACATATACATACATACATATATGAGCATATTTATATATATATAAATAGGTGGTTGAGGGAGTATCTAACAATATTTACAAAAACAAATCTATCCTGTAACTGGATTTGCTTCAAAATAATGTGAAGGAAGAAGGATATAGATGGAAACAAGAGTGGCCAAATAGCTGGAAGATATTCTGACCAGGTGATAAATACAATGGGGTAATTTTTATTATACGTTCTTATTTTGATGTATGTTTGAAGTATCCCATAATAAGAATTTAAAAACAAATAAATACATATGCACACAATTTATACCCACAATGGAAATAGCTAAATTAACTGAATTATGGCATCTTTGACAGTATTACAGTTATTTTAAGAAAGAGATTCATGTCCCCATGTGGAGAGGAGTCCGTGTGTATTATCGAATGAGCTAAACCGGTTATGGTGCCAAGTGTATTGCATCATTTATTTAGTAGAGCAGTGTTATCAAACCAAACAAACCACCACGGAAGAAAAGATCTCCCTACCCTCCTCCTTCACCTCCTTCCACAGGAAAACACAAACTGTAACATGCGGTGCGGAGATCACTGCCGTTCACAACTCGTAAGAATAACCCCCCCCAATTTCGTCTTTCAAGATACAAGTGGAATTTCCGCTGAGTATGTCATTCAGACCTTTAGAATAGCCCTTATCTCACCGCCTCTGGATTCTCTGCTCACGTGCCTCACCCTGTCACTGAAAGAGAAGCCCTGTGAGGTTAGGGGTTTGCCCATCACTCATCCTGAATCTCAGAGCCTGGTGCGGGGCCTGGCACGGAGCTGGTTCACGATGAGTACCGACCGAGAGACGGATAGACTTCGAAGGAAAGGGGAAGGGCAGGAGGGAGAGAAAACAGGAAAAGAGGGAAAAGAGGGACCGCAGCAAGGCACAAGCAGAACAGCCAGTTTAAATGGCTTAAAGGCTGTTAGAGGCTGAGGACTTGAGAGTGAAGGACGAGCTGGTAGCCCTGGATTGGAGACGAGTGGGAGACAGTGTTCAGATGCGCATGGGAACAATCTTACAATGCATTTGGAGCAGTGGTCAAGCAGGGCTGGATGGGCCCTGGGCAGAGAAGGGGTGTCTATGAAGCATTTTAGCTCACACAGTGAGAGTCACACAATAGAAGCGGTGGGTGGGCAGGAAGAAAGAAGGGGGCGTTTTGCATTTTGTAATGAATGACTACCAGTTCAGTGAACAAGAAACACTAAAAGTAACCGAGTACAAAATTTTAAAATACGTGTTTTTAAAGAAAAGAGAAGGTAGGCTCCTGGGATAACTGGGGAAGGGGAGTGTGACAATGAACCAAGGTGGGAACCATGAAAACATGATTTAAAAAAAATCCTACCAAAGGCAAAGAAGAGACGAGAAATGACTGCAGAAACGGTGGAATGAAAGTTACCTAGGAAAAATAAGTGATGTTTCTTCAGGGCGAACGTTTCACTGTAAAGTAAGTTTTTACCTGATCACCTTTCTGTCCAATCTCACCATCTGCACCACGTTCTCCTTTATTTCCCTTAGGAGAAAAAAAAAAAAGAAAAGAAAATTACTGAAAATTTTGCTAGCGCTACGTTGCAAAAGAAAAATTTTGCAATGCATTCATTCTCTCATTCTTCATCAATTTCTTATCAAGTTTGTGCTGTAGGTCCAAACTAGCTGTGGGACCTTGAGCAGGTCATTTAAACTCTGAGTGGTAGCTTTTTTTTTTTTTTTCTTTTTTTGCGGTACGCGGGCCCCTCACTGCTGTGGCCTCCCCCGCCGTGGAGCACAGGCTCCAGATGCGCAGGCTCAGCGGCTACGGCTCACAGGCCCAGCCGCTCCGCGGCATGTGGGATCCTCCCGGACCGGGGCACGAACCTGTGTCCCCCGCACCAGCAGGTGGACTCCCAACCACTGCGCCACCAGGGAAGCCCTGTAGCTTTTTTAATCTACAAAATAGAGTAATGAATGCCCCCCTCATGAAGTGTGGGGAGAATAAAATCAAATTAATACACAGAAAACACTGAGCATAGAGCTCAGGATATAGTAAGTGTAATAAATATAATTATTATTTTTTACTATTTTGTATTTGTACAAAATCCTGGCTTTGTCATTTACTAATTGTGTGTCATTGGGCAAGTTGTTTCAACTCTCTGTTTCCTACTCCTAAAATGAGAATGATAACAGTAGACTCATGGGGTTGTTGTGAGGATTAAATGAACTGAAATCTACAAAGTAGACTAGTGACGGGCTCAGTGTTAGCTCTCAATAAACATCAGCTATCACCATCCTCATCATAATTAGCACTATGTTCGTCATCACCATCATTGTCACTGTCACCATCACTGTTGCTGTCATTATGGCATCATCACCACCACAGCCACTATCCTCCCCTCATACCAATCATCATCATCATCACTGCCGCCACTACAACGTTCACTGCTGGTACCTCTGTCATTCTCCTCCCCCTCTCCTTCACAGCACCATCACCTTCATTATCATGGTCATCAAGACATAGCATGCGACCTACCAAAAATACAGTTTTACAAACTAATCCTGAAAGTAACATTCAAAGGTTCCAGTCTCTCTTAACTGTCACCTCTTTGGCCCTGTGTTTAGTATGTTAACAAGTATATTCCAGTAAAATGTTATTAAACAAAAACAATTCAGTTCCTTTAAAAGAATGTATTATGCAGTAAAAGAAGTCGTTGGCAATTAGTCAATCCTGGCTGTGTTTCCAGGCCTGTCCTCCCTTATCTTTGCATCTTTCAGAAGATCATGTCCCTTCTTTGCTCTGTTTATTCATTCAGTTAATGAAGGATGCGAGGGGGCAGGTCAATCTACGAGGGTCCAGGTCCAGAACCCTACAACTCTCTCACTGAAACATCACGCCCAGTCGTCTTCCTATCCAGACTGTTGTACCACATCGGCAGTTCATTGATGACAATAGCTACCTAATAACACCCTGGCTGCCTCCCTTGGGTATATTGGGAGGGTTAGGTGATCTAATGCCTTAAAGTGCCAAATGCTTTTGTGTAGAGGAAAAAAAAAATAGGTTCAGAGGGGAAGAGCATTTGTTCCAACACCTCTGCATGTAATTATGTCTACTGTTTTAAAATCTATAAAGCCAGCACTGTCTGCAGGCCACTTTATAATCTCAGTGAAAAGAAGTGACAGAAGAGCACACTGCTTCTCCGACATTTAGGACGACTGCCTTAAAAGTAAATGGCTTCCCTTCAATTTCCAGTCCTCAGTCTGGGCTTAGAATGGTTTCGACCCTCATCTCACAGCAAGTGAATGGCAGCAGCTCAAGGATCTCCAGTTGTCCTTGTCTCCTTCTCCGCCGCAGCTGGGGATCAAAGCAAACACAGCCACCCCCAAGCCTGACTCACTTTCTTCCAGAAAAGAGGACTGACATTTCCAGAGCCCCGACTCTGCCGGGTGCTCTTCCAGGGCGTCCACATGAGATCCCACTTCACGCATTTCTTTGTGTATATCCTGAGCTGATGCAAAACAGTATTTCATATGTCTACATTGTCTAATTTAGCCAGGAAAACTACTCAGTGAGGTAGGGGTTATTACCAGAGCGTAGAGATAAGAAATCTGAAGACCAGAGAGGTGAAGTGATTCGCCTGAGGTCACACAGGTAATAAGAAACAAGATTTGGCATCTAATCCAGATCTGTCTGTATCCAAACTGCCTCCTCCTGACCAAGTTACTTTCCTGGTCATTTTCCTAGGTCATGATGCCTCGTCCCACTGGTTTTCTAATGTCAAGAGCACTAGATTCATAGTCTAGAAGCCCAACTGACCTCGCTGACCATGTTCTGGGAATCTTTCTACGCACCAAGAATACAGCAATCAAAAAAACAGATTAGAAACAACAAAACCAAAAAGCCACCTGCCCACCTGGAGTTTACATTCCAGGGACATTACGAGTTTACTACTTTGCTACCTCAGCTCCCTTCAGTACATGTTTATTGAGGGTCTGAAGGAAGGGCTTCATTTTTCCTGTTGAAAAGAAGGGAAGAAACTCCCACCACCACCCCTTTTATTAGAGCATTTCCTTCAGAAAGCTTGACACTGTGAGCTCTTTCTCTGTCTCTTTGAAATGTATGTAAGTCCTTTCAAAGCTGAATAAGCCTTTGCCAGCTCTAGGACCCAGGAGAGTCTTTCTCAAGGACCTGGGAAGATCTCTTTGAAATGTAATCAACAAGGAAAATGAAGCCCCATCTCCCAGGTTCTAAAGGAAAGTAGGAGTCTAACTTCGCGGTCCCTTGTTCCAAGCTGCAAAGAGAAGTTTGATTTTCTTTTGTACAAAATTAATTCACTAAAGCAGATGCGCACTCCGATTACCAGGTGAATTAGGACGAACATGACAGACGGTGCTACACGGTCCTCTTACATGAGAACTAGTTATTGTTCGTCCTGAGGACACACACATCATGGGTCATAGCTGCTTAGCCGTAGAAAAGGGTGAGATTTCTTTGTCTTTACAATCTCGTAGCAAAATTGCCTGAGATGCCTTATGATACTCTGGCTTAATGCTTGTACAAAAATAAAATTGTTTCCCTTCTTTTCCTTGTGGACAGGTTTTCTGGTTTGGGAGAAGATTCTGTTTAGTTTTGAATTATATTTCCTCAACACCGTCATTTGCTAAGTGCGTAAGGTAACAATTATTTAGAGGTTATTTTCCTAGCAGAGGCTGCTCTAACGATGCTGGCTTTTGTGAGTCCATCAAACAGGTAATTCTCTCCAGGAGTTTACAAACTGTTGAGAGCAGGGCCTAAACTTTCTCAAATTAGGAAGTCTCTGCTATTCTCAGAATAAGCCCTGTGCCTGAAATTTTGCCTGCTGTTTTCTCTGCCTAGAAAACTCTTCCCCAAGAATGCCTGGCAAAGCACTGCCTAACTTTCCGAGGCAACTAAAATCCCACCTCCCACTCCAGGTGGCCTTCACAGGTGACCTCTGCCCCATGGCATTATTTTCCTTAAAATCATTTAACTCTTCTCCTGGAAATCTGTTATAGTTGTTATTAACTCAAATGGAGGAACAATTATGAGGACCTCCCACAGTGACACGCATCTCACATTTCCTACATGCTGGGCACCATGCCTGGTGCTTTGTAAATATTTCCTTGTTTTAATTGTCACATCCTCTCTGTGAGATGAGCCACGTAGTTCTTCTTTTACAGATGAGGGACCCCAGGTTCAGAAAAGTCAAAGTTGCCCAAGTCTTATAATTAGTAAGCGCAATTCACTCAGCTACTAAGAGGCAGAACCGGGTTGGAGAACCACCGACCTCTCACCGCTCTCGGTGGCCTCGGCCCCAGTTTGATTTTTCTAAGAGTCATGACCTTATAGATCTTTCTTCTCCAACACATCAGGCCTTAGAAAGCATGGCCCATTTCTGACCTACCTCTTCCTCCTGACTTGGAAGGGAGCTGTTTAAGGGCATGCGTGGTGAGAATCTTTCAGGATTGAGGCAGCTGTGGGTGAAAAGAGGCCTCTCCTGAAGACAGCAGGGACTAAAGGGCTCTGGGTTGCCTTCTGGGAAGAATGGGATTCCAGGGCCTTTTCTGGCAGTTCTAGTAACAGCAGAGGAGTATCATCTCTGCTCCCAGAATCGTCCAGAACCTCCAAGGCAGTGGGGGGATGGGGATGGGCGGCTACTGCTCATTTAGCATCTCCAGTCCCTGCAGCTCCCATTACACGATTGGTGGACACGTGGACGAGAAGAAAACCATGTTTTTCATGAAGGATAGAATAAGCGGCACTTCCAAACTGGAAGGCGCTATTGCATCTGACTCTGCAGAAAACCGCGTCTCCAGAAAATCACGCTCTGACTACCATCTTGCTCCTTCTTCCTCTACATGGCCTGTAATCATAACAACAGCCACTGTATCTCCAGACCCTACCTCTTAGAGTCAGTGTCTTAAGCAGTTCGAAAGCTCTACAGTGAAGCTCTGGATTTGACGGCGTCATTAACCTCCCCAGACCCAGCAGCCAAAGAGAGCAGCTGCACAGCAGTGAGAAAATACTGGGGAGGCTGATTTCCCAGACGCTGGATCACCATCGCACGCAACGAAGCAAATCAAACCTTCTTGACGACGCGCGTGACCAGTGAACACCCAGGGCCTTTGGTTATAGAAAGGACACTAACGATGCCCGTAAATGCTCCACTGTGGGCAGCATTTTCAATTTACAAATTCGTCCTGGTGTCCTCAGGTCTGGCAGAGATCCTGTTTGATAACTGAGGCTCAACAGAAAGGAAATGAAACAATCCTCTGTTCTGCTTTCTGGAGAGCGGCGTGGGATGAAAAGCACAGAGACAGGCTTGAATTTCAAGCCAAGAACCAGGGCAAGCCTGTGAGTCCTCAGATGATATTTAAATCCTCTGCAACTCATCTTCCCAGCAATAGGTGGCGGTGGGGGGGGGGGGAAGCTATAACAGGGTCTGTACTGGAGACAGTGTAGGTAGAAGCTAGGCTCCCCCGTGGGGAGCTGTCCTTGGTGCTGCCGGTGGTGGTAGCATTACTGGGGGTATAACAGCATACTAACCAGTGCGGCTCCTGGAGTTGGACGAGCAGGGATTCACCTTGGCTATACCACCTACTAGTTTTGTAATACTGGCATTTAATCTTGCTCAGCCGTAGTTTCCTGCTCTGTAAAGTGGAACAACATCTCTACTTCCTAGGACGAGGCTCACCATCGCAGGAGACAACATTGTTAACACGGGTAAACTGGCCCTTGGCCCTTAACGCACCAGGCACACTGTGTCCTGCAGTCCCTGGGAGCTCATTCTGTAGCGTGGACCCTGAGAACTTCTGACAGTCACCATGGACTTCCAAGCGGGGGGGGGGGGGGGGGGGGAAACCCGTCTTTCAGATGCAGCACTAATTTCTGTCCTTTTTCTGGGTGGAAGCTTTCTTTGGCTTTCTCTGTCTCTGTAAAGGAACAAACCCTCCCTTGAACGGAATTATAAAAGAACAAAGGCAGAGCACTTGTCCTAAGACGCCAACACTTCAGGAGCAGTTGGGCTGATAGAGAAAACAATTCCCACTCAGTGGAGGGAACTCCTTATCTGTTTAATTGATTGGCTTTTGTTTCTCTGAATAAAGGTCATTCCGTGGTAGAGGTAGCACCCAGCAGCTGGCAAGATGACAAAAGGGCTGCATAGTGAGGACCAGCTGAAATTACCCACTGCAGAATCCTCCAGGCGACAAGGTTAGCCACTGTTTATGACCCCAGAAAAGAAGGGTAATCCTCAGCAAATAGCACAGAGGATGCTAGGCTGTGCTGGTGTCTCTTAACCTAACACTGTCCCCGGGCAGAATCTCTTGTTCCATCTACACCGAGACCTGACATCTATAGTTCCTGAAGCAGTAGTCTTAGGTTTGCCAAACCCTGTAAAACTTCAATGTCTCTGGATAACAACTAGATGTCTAACCTGCCAGCCAGGGCCTGGGAGATCTGGCTGTTCTCCATCCTGATACCCCACAGGCCCCTGGCTGTGTTGTCACACCGCCATATTTCTGTTTGCTTCCTTGCCTTTTTTTTTTTTTTTTTTTTTTTTGCGGTACGCGGGCCTCTCACTGTTGCGGCCTCTCCCGTTGCGGAGCACAGGCTCCGGACGCGCAGGCTCAGTGGTCATGGCTCACGGGCCCAGCCGCTCCGCAGCATGTGGGATCTTCCCGGACCGGGGCTCGAACCCGTGTCCCCTGCATCGGCAGGCGGACTCTCAACCACTGCGCCACCAGGGAAGCCCCTTGCCTTTTAATAGTAATAATAATACCTCCAACCCCATTTTCCAGGGCTGTGCCTAGGGTGAAGAGAGTGAGCACTCACCTGGGGGGCGAAATGTAAGGGGCCCCGGGAAACCTCAGGATCCAAGATAAAGAATATTTGACGGCCATATTTTTAGAAGTCAAAATTAATGCAAAATAATCCAAGATGAACAAAATATGAACATGAAAATAAATGCAGGGCTCCCAAGGGGCAAGGATTAGGGGGAGGCAAGGAAGGTGAGGGGTTCATGTGTAGGTTGCGTCTCATCTCTTTTTTTTATACAAATTTATTTAATTAATTTATTTATTTTGGGCTGTGTTGGGTCTTCATTGCTGCGCGCAGGCTTTCTCTAGTTGTGGCGAGCAGGGGCTACTCTTTGTTGCGGTGTGTGGGCTTCTCATTGCGGTGGCTTCTCTTGTTGTGGAGCACGGGGTCTAGACACCCAGGCTTCAGTAGTTGTGGCACATGGGCTTCAGTAGTTGTGGCGCATGGGCTTAGTTGCTCTGCAGCATGTGGGATCTTCCCGACCCAAGGCTTGAACCCGTGTCCCTGCACTGGCAGGCGGATTCTTAACCACTGTGCCACCAGGGAAGCCCTGGGTCTTGTCTTTATTTAAAATTTTGATATTTTGTTCCTTATGTATCTACCGCACTCATTTTAAACATTTCATAATACCGCATTAGAGTCTCATTTATCTTGGTTATGGAGGATTTTGGCTTCCCCTTACGTTTTCCACCCAGGTCCTCACCCCAATCCTGGCCCAGGGGCTGACAGAGCATGAGGGCTAAGATTGACAGAGGGCTACAGTGTGACAGGCACTGGTGGGGGCATCTCATGAGTGGCCGCCAGGGCCAGAGCCTGTAAGGTCTCTGCTCTCACACTCCCTAGGGTACCAGGAGGAAAGGGAAGGGCAGAGAGGTAAGAAGCTAGCCCAAGGAGACTGCTGAGACTGGATTCCAACCCCAAAGGGCTTGCTCCTGTGGTCTCTCTCCTACTGACAATTTCCTGCTGCATCTCCCATCAGATGAGCCACACCATGTCCCAGCCAGGCCACAAGAAGAGACACAGTGACACGTGTCCCTGAATGTTGGGGCAGAGCAGTGCACAGAGTTTCCAGCAGCACAGAGGTGACAAGGGGGTCAGAGAGAGCCCCCAGGGCAGCATCGATGTCAGGGGAAGTGGAATAAGGCTGGGAAGGTCAGAGCTCACCCGCTCCCTGCCCGTACGCCACACTCACACACTGTCTTCCCCTTAGAGGTAAGTACTGTCACCACCCAGAGCCCAACCAGCCACAGCCCAGACACCTGTTCTGGCAGCCAGAGCTTCGCAGCCTGTTCTACCGCTGCGATCCCAGCTCCTTCCTCCCAGGCCAGTCTCCCTGGTTTTGTGAAACTACAAGCTATCCTGCCCGTTTTAGATGGGTGTCTTGTCATTCATGTGAGAGTTAATGATACTCACTTGTGTTTGTATAGCTCCTTCCTAATATTTTTATTGAGTGCCAAGTTCTTTTTATGTATGATATTGTGCAACTCTTCCCTCTCTCTGAAGTTGTTTTTATTCACATCGTTAGTGGGTGGAGAAATTGAGGCCCAGAGAGGTCAAGAATTTTGCCTAAGGTCACACAGCTCCAAAGACTCAACTCCGGGGTGGGACTCGAGTTCAGAGATGTCTGACCCCAAAGCTCATGTCTTAACCAGCACTACACATTCCTATCTGGTAGCTCATCTATACTTTCAGCCACTCAAGTATTTGTCTATGAGCAATCTAAGACTCACCAAGTTCAAGGGCCCCTCCTATGGTCACTGAGACAGTCAGTGCTAAGGAGAGAACCTGAATGTGGATTTTCTGATTGTAAAATCATTGTTCCTTTCCACTGGACGTCACTCTTCCTCAAACGTTGGTTCACCAGTGAGATGAGAATAAACTCACATGATTTTTATGAAAGCTCACTGACCTGTGGTCCATCTATTCCTGGGGGCCCTGGGAGGCCTCTGGGCCCAGCATCTCCCTGCAGCAGGAATAACGGGGAAAAAACAAAACAAAACAGCAAGAATGAGTGTCTGGAGCCCATGCCCAGAGTCATCCGCAAGCCGTCCTCTTACACATGCACTCACTGACTTCCCACCGGCTTCCCTGTCCCCTGCCCCACCCTACCGCGTGTCTGAGCAAGGGTGTAGGTGGGCGGCTGTGCATTCATGGCCGTCACCCACACCAATGTGGCAGCTGGTATGAGAGCCAGTCCTCAAGGGCCCCCATGGCCCTACCTCCCGCTTCTGTGCCCTTGCGTAGAATCCCCCCTTGTGTCCCCGAGACCTGGTGCTGAGGTCTCCCAGGTGATGTATTCCATTACAGTGACAAAAACTAAGTTTCCCCTTTTCTCCTTACCTTTTTCCCTTCTGTGCCTTCTCTCCCTGGCTTTCCCGGGAGACCTTTGTCCCCTTTAAAACCTGGCAGACCAGGGAGGCCTGGGGGACCTGGCGGACAGTCATTGCACACATCCTGAGAAAAAGAGCAAAAACAGCACAGTTACTTATAAAACAAAAGGTGGCCCATGGCTCCTACCTTTCCACACAGGAAGAAGCCAGCAAATGATGAAAAGGAAACAGGTGGATTGAGTCACTACCCACACAGCTTGTGTCAAACTTTGCATTTTTCTCTCTTGGTCTTAAATTAGATTTCAGCACTGATACATCTGATATATCTGGATTATTACTGCATTTCTCCCTACTTCTGACCAGACTGCTGAAACGTAGCCCAAGATGAAGATGTCGAAAGCGAAGATGTACCAATGTGTGTGAGCGTCTAAAAACATTCACAGTATAGATTTAATGCAAACACTTAGTACTGTTAAAGATAGCATGCTCTGTCCCTAAGACCAGAGACAAGACACAGCTGGGAACTGCATTCTCTGTCTGGTGGGTTTGCCCAAAATGTTTCTGAACAAAGCAGCAAAAAAAAAGAAAGCAACAGGCACCGACCCTTGGGACTCTCTTGCTGTGACACACACCAAATCTCACCATGCCTGGCATTATTCTTTGTTCAAAGTAGGCATTTAATAACTGTTCCCCAGAATGGAACTTTGCTCCACTCCTTTGAGGCAGGTTAAGTGCTGTCCCTGGAGTGAATGTAAAGTTCTCAGCCCAGAGAACAGGTTCTCTAGCTTGTCTGTGTCCTCCCCAGATCTTACATTTTGGAGCACAGTAAACACCAAATACAGTTCACAGGCTTGACCACACCCTCATCCATTTCACACCCCAGGGTCTTGGATTGCTCCTTCCACGCCCTTCTCTCTAATCCTCACTCTCTTCCTCCCCTGTTCTCTCCCTGCTGTAAGAGTTAAATGAGATAAAACAAAGAGGTCTCTCAGAATAGCGGCGGATCATTCCCAGTGCTTTTGGTTGTTATGAACTCATGTATCTACCCAGCAGCTCCCTCACTGTTAGGCACTGTGCTTTTCTGCTTCGAGACCACAACGAGCACACGTCTTGAAGGGCTCATGGTTCCATGTACCAGCTGACACAAACAAACGCATTAACTAGGGCTTCTGGGATGCTGCACTGGAGAGATCGGTGAAGACTTGTTCATATTCAACGAGGTGATGATTCAGGTGACTTGGCATTCAAATCGGTCTCTAGGGCTTCCCTGGTGGCGCAGTGGTTGAGAGTCCGCCTGCTGATGCAGGGGACGTGGGTTCGTGCCCTGGTCCGGGAGGGTCCCGCATGCCGTGGAGCGGCTGGGCCCGTGAGCCATGGCCGCTGAGCCTGCGCGTCCGGAGCCTGTGCTCCGCAACGGGAGAGGCCACAACAGTGAGAGGCCCGCGTACCGCAAGAAAAAAAAAAAAAAAACCAAAAAACAAATCGGTCTCTAATTCAGGATGGAAGGGCTTTCGTCACCAAAAAAGCAACTCTGAACTGTCCACCTTCCTTTTAGGTACTTACTCCTACTCAATATTCGAAGCTTCTTTGGAAGTGTCCTACTCCAGGAAGCCTTCCTGATGGCTTCACACTGGGGATGTGTTCCTGCTCCCACAGACCCAGGAATTCCTGCTATGGAAGCACCTGTCTCACTATTGAGGAGATCTGTTCATAGCTCCAAGCCCTCCCCACCAAGCAAAAAAGTATTAGCTCTCCGAGAACAGAGATAGAGTTGCTTTATCTTTGCACGTCCACTTCGTAGCAAATAACCTTCCACAGAGCGTGAGTTCCATAAATGAGGGAACCAGCCGACCCGACCAACCACCAACCAACTGGCCACTGACCTTCTGGCACCCAGTGCCATCTTCCTTTAGTGGTGATTTCAGATGCTGGTTGAATGTTTTTGGAGGATGAGGAATACCAAATGTCGGGCTACATGAAGAAACGGCAGATGAGAGAAGCGGAAGGATACTGTTTCCAGTTGCTGTTTTTTGTTTGGAAGAGTGGCAGGCTTGGGAGGAACTCTTCTATCTCATCGATTCCTAGACCTTCGCTATAGCTTGTTAAAATGAGATACAGCCGTCAAACATGGCAACAATGCTCACAGGATGAGATTTTTTGGATGTGGTGGGTGCAAGAGTGATTCAGAACTGTTCTTCGCAGCATAAAGAAATTGTATCTGAGCAATACAAAATGTCACTACTTTCCAATTTCTTTTCCATTTGTGGCATGGGCAACTCAGCCTGGGCGTGTCTTAGTCACACATTCTGTGTAGGATTGTTCCCTGATGACCAGAGCAGCCCCCAGCAGCCCCCAGACTTGCCAGTGAGGGGGCTGGATCAGGTCCTGGAATCCAGTGAGCACAGGGCGAGACCAGCCCCCCACCTGCTGTCCTACCAATGCTCACTTTGGCTCCTGTGCACCTGGGGCCCCTGGTCCCTGCTGACCTGGGCTACCGGAAATGCCTTGACACTAGTGTTGGGGCCCAGGGTGGGCTGTCCCAAAGTGTCTCAATAGCATATAATTTTGAACTAAAGATACGTAAGAAATGGCCAGTGCAAGAGGGATGCTGGCCCTTCTGTCTGTCTCCCTGAAAGCAAGAAATCAACCTCTAATGTGAAAAGGACCCTCCCTGCATCTGGAGGTAGAACAACTACTCTATCCCCAGAAACAGGGATTTCAAGGCGGAGAAGCCTGTATAAACAAACCTTTTTAAATTTACTACCCTAAGTCCAAGCTCCGTTTAGATTCTTCACTAATGAAGGACCCAAAGCCTAAGTTTCTTTGCCCTGTCAATTCCTCACAAATGTATTGCTTCTTTATCCAAAAAGTATAAAAGCTGCCTGTTTTGGCCACATCTCAGGTCCCATTTCTATGAGACCTCCACGTGCACAAATTAAAACGTATTTATTTTTCTTCTGTTAATGTCGTGTGTCAATTTTATTATTAGTCTGGCCACAAGAACTCGAGAGGGATTACAGGGGGAAATTTCTCCCTCCCTGTCACTGGCCAGGGTTCTGCTTCCGGCTAGACGGGCTTTGCCCAGACCACACCAAAGCCTCTGCCCACTTGGGATCACGGCTTCACCCCTCCGAGCCTCAGTCCCTTATCTGTGAGATGAGAACCTCAGAGTCTGGGGAGAAATACAGGAGATAATGGATGAAAAACGCCTGATGCCATGCCTGGCACACAGTGACAGCACAGGAATTTCAGCTGCTACATGTGTCACTGTGGTTTCAGTTGTTCTTTTCCTCCCTGAATCTGTTGCTTTGTCCCCCTGGCAGATCAGACGCCCCTGATCATCAATACCGACTCCCAACTTTTCCACTTAACTGAGTCATCTCAGGCGAGTCACTTAGTCCCTCTGAGTCTATTTCCGTATCTGTGAATAAGGATTGTTCTCCTACCTTAGGAGAGGGATGTGAAACTGAAATAACACGTGTGAAGCAACTAGCACATTGCAGGGTTCCAGTCTGTAAATACAGACTCCCTCTCGCCTCCATCCCCTTCGTTTTTCCTGAGACACTTTCAGCAGACCCGGCTGGCTGTGTCACTGTATTTGGTGTGGGACAGCATATCAAGAAAGCGCTCAATCAAATGTGTACAACCGGAGGAGTGCTGCAGTCTCTGCCCGGCACAGGATTCACCTCCAGATCATCTCATGCAAGTTCTTGCTGGATTCCTGAATCCTCACTGCAGATTCCTGCCAAAGGGTTGTGGAGCCTACATTTCAAACCTCTGGGTGACAGGCAAGAAACTCACTACCTGCCCTTTGTCAGGTAGCTGTCAGGAAGCTCGGATGCATGCAAAGATGAAGTCGGAGAGCAGAGGGGCTAGAGCACAGGACGTGGAGGTGGTCACACTGGGTTTGAGTCTTCGCTCTGCCACCATCCAGCTCTGTTGCCTTGAACAAGTGACTGATCCCTCTGTGCCCAATCTCCTGCTCTGTAAGATGCAGCACGTAATAGTACCCACCCACTGGGTTGTTGCTGAGGATAGGATGAAGTAATATTTATCCCAGGGAATCATCTAATGGAGAGGCCCTGAGGATGACCTCCCCGGGCACAGATCCAACTATGGAAGTTCATTAAACAGGAACTCTTAGGAGACAAACTTTCTAACCAGGCAGTTTTCCAACTATCAGAATGAGGCAAATTTTCTGTAATAAAAGATACCTTTGTAGCAAAAGAGGGTCCTGCCACCAGCCCACCTGGACCAGATCATCAAGACGGCAGCAGGTGATTATAAAACAGGGAGCTGGGATAGCTGACTTCACAGACCTGGGCAAACCCACAGAGCCCAGGCTCTTGTCCACAGGGTTTCCAGGCAAAGAACAGCTCTGTAGGGCCAGGGAGTCTCAGGTGCTTCCCTGAATGTAGGTGCTCACATTCTCTCTGCGGTTCCTGGGTGCTCTGAGGAACACAGCTGCATCCTTTAGCAGGTAAGAAGTACCGATTTGACGAAATACCTATCTTAATGCTGTAGCCGTAAAGCATTAACCCATGCAGCATTCACCCCTATTATCATTGCCATCAGGACCGGGACACCTTGAGGTTGAAATCCTTGGTGAGGCTGTGGGGTGGGGAATACAGGGGCCAATGCAAACCCAGGGCCTTCCAGCGGGACACAGTTAGGAAAAAATGATCGAGAACAGAAACGCCTGTAATGAACAAGGCTGGAATCAATAGATAATGAATTCTTGCCATGTCCTTGCAAAAAACAAAACAAAATTCCCTCCTGTTAATGAAAATCAGGGAAGATTGCTCTATTACTACTCATTTTCCAATGAAATGTGTAATTCTCCATCAAGGCATCTCAACGTATAAAGAGATGAAAAGGCCCAAGCTTCTGAGAAGGATTTCTTTCCCTTTTGTTCTCCTCCCTCACTCTCATGCAAGAACCAGGTATTTTCCGACACCTCCCAAGTGGTTTTTAGAATACAGGAAGCGAGGGAGAGGGTGGTCACACAAAATCCAAGGCCAAGCTTCACCCGAAGCTAAGACAAAAGCTTGGAACAGAGGCAGCAAAGGGTCCTCCACACGCACAGCCGCAGGACTGCTCTTCCTGAAACACAAATCTTATCCTGCCTCTGTCTCGCTCACAGCCTTCCCCAGTGCTTCTCTTTAAGCGCCGAGGTCCCTGGCCAGGCTCCTGGGCCCTATCTCAGCAGAGCCCTATCTCAGCAGAGCTGTGCTGAACTCGCGTCTTCTGTCGCTCGTGGAGAAGGCGCACGCGGTTCGGACCACGAGCGCAGCGCGCGCTCTAATCTGGACTCAGCCTGGCTAAGGGCCCGGCAGCCGGCTCCACCGCCCTGCACCTGCACTCTGGACCTCGCCCCAGAAGAAACCCCACCCGGCCTTTCTGACTCTGCCCATGCGTCCTCTCAGAACTCCAGGATGCACTCCTGTGTGGGGTCAAAGGTCAGCCTCTGGAATCAGTGAGGAGTGGGCTCTAGTCCCATAAAGTCACTGACCCTCACAGTGACTCAGGTTTCTAACAAGCAAAACACGAGCATAAGTAGTACCAACATCAGAGAGTGATCGTGGATATAAAACAAGAGCCACGTGGGAAGCATTTCGCATAGCACTGCCTGGGAGGATTTCCTGTGATGAGGGATCTTACTGTCCAATAAGATCGCCACTAGCCACAGGTGGCGAGTAAGTACTCGGAATGCGGCTAGTGTGACCAAGGACCGGAACTGCTAATTGCATTTAATTAACTTACATTTAAATGGACACATGTGGCCAGCGGCTGGCACACTGGGCAGCGGATTTTAGCACACAGCTGGCACACAGTGAGTTCTCAACAAATGCTGCTATCATTGCTAATATTATAACATAGTTGTTCGGACAAAAAAGCACATATTATTGAGATCTCTAATCCCCCCATCACCATTTTCGAAATGTATGCACGTTTATTTTATGCTTTTACCTTAACCAAGAGATTTATGTCCCCTGGAGACAGTAGTGGAGAGGGGCCCTGTCAAAACAAAAACCAGTAAATACAGACATACACACACGTATGCACACTGCATACTCCACGCTTCTTTAGACAGCACGCAGCCTTCAGAATGGAAGCTGTAACACATGACGGAGCTGGGCCGGGCACAGGATGACAGGCGCCCTGCCTACGCCCCATGCTTGGGAGCCACAGGGCTGCCAGTCCTGAGTCTGACATCAGCCTTTCTGGTCTCCAGTCTCCTTCTTGTGGCCCTTTCTCTTCTCCTGGTGGCCTCTCCTCCCCACTTCCATCAAAACCAATAGGACCTATGGGTACTGTGGAAGACAAAGGGGCAGACGGCCCTGTATTCCCCAGATGGGTAGCAGCCGTTGCTATCAGTCATTCACAATCTAGCATGATTTTAAAGCAACTTCTTCAGCTTTCGTAGGTGAAATAGCCTTTTCAGCCTCATTCATCATTATGAGCTGGAAGTCTCTAACTTCAGGAAGAGTTCAGAAATCAGGAGTAATTACATAGCCTCTGAAGGTGTGTAGGAGTCCGTGGGTCACTGACTTCACATTCAAACCCACGGTGAGCTGGAACATGGCATGTGATGACTGGGGTCAGCCCGGAGCCCAAGCGGAGCAGAGGCTGGGTTCACACTGGGGTTCAAGGGACATGAAGCTGGGAAGGAAATGGAAACTAAAGGCAGACACTAAAGTGAGGAAGGGGTTCTTAGGAAAGAACTGGGAGACTGGTGTGCTACTTTGCAAACTTCTAAATTTTGCCGTGGAAACGGAGTGCCAGAGAATCCGCTCTGCAGAGGGAAGGTGGCAGGGTTTCCTCCAGATTTTCCAGAGTTTTCTCTGTGGCCACAATCAGACTTGTGGCGGCTGATTCCTTCTGATTAAGTTTGACGTTGGGTTTATGCATTATGACTCCAGTCTAGCCTCCTAACGAGACAATTTCCCTGGCTGCCCCCCTCTCCCTGGCCCCATGCGGTTTCTGCCACATCCTGTGGCTACAGAAAGCCACGTGACAGCAGCATCGTATGCGTTTGCATCGGATAATCTCGGCAGTGGCTAGGCGTATGCCTGTGTTTTCTGAGTTGAAACGCTCAAGTATTCTATCAACACTCTGGTCTATTTCAAGAGGACACCCGAGAGAGACTGGGGTAGGACTGACTCAGATTTGGAGGTTCTGAAGGCACCACTAGCCCGCAGGGAGAGCTCACGTGGGTTGCATCTGCTGAACAAAGCCGAGAACGTCCTTAGTTACCTGAGACCGACCCTCAGGAGGAAGGCCAGCTTGTGCCACATTAATTAAAGCTTTAAAAGGGGGAGAGGGGTTTTATTTTGACGCCTTATTATTTTCCCCTGGGAAGTTAATAACCTAAGATTCCTATTGTTCAAATTGGGACATTTTCACACTGCTGGCCTTGTATTCTTTGGAATATTTTTCTGCTGTCATTTGAGCCCCTTGTAGAGTTAGAATGAGCTCTATTAGACAGCACGGCTGGGCATCAGTTAGAAAAGGAGAACAAGGAGTGAGTTTTCTGTGTAGGCAGAGCGTGGCCTTGGGGATAATTCAGTTAATGTCCTGTTGTGGTCCATTTCTGTGGGTCTCACAAGATAGGTCTGAATACACAGGAGCAAGGCCATTGTGGGGTGGTGGCCTCCTGAAGGTGGACACAGGACGCATCAGAGATTGCCACGTTTGCTCTGGAGGAATTGGTTGTTGATGGGATAAGAGAACAGGAGCGGGAAGTGCTGGGGTATAGGAGACATAGTCTGTGCCCTGCTTAGACCCTCCTTCCCTCCTGGTGTGCCCAACCACCAGCTGCCGGGACGCTGGCTGGAAGGTCACACAGAGACGTTACACAGTCAATAATGAGCTGACATGGAGGTGAGAGCGGCCGGCCTCTCGACTGGAGATGGGCTAGCTCCACGGGGCTGCTCGCTCCCCGTAGGCTCAGAATGAGCCTAGATTCCAGCTGAGCCCACAACTTTGACTGCCTTTTCCCCACCACGCCCTGCTTTCTTCAATCCTGGCAGGTTTCACCTCAATCAGTTGGCACAAGAATCCTCACCAGAGGCTCTGCTTCCAGAGAACCCAAGCCTAGACAGAGGGATTCCCAGGACAGTGCAGCCCTGGAGAAACACTGTAGGTCCCACTCTCCACCCTCTGAGGGACGGTGACTGTAGTAAAGGCTTAGCTCAGCAGACCTGGGTTGTCCAAAACCTGCACATTCCAAAGGTCCGGCCCTGGCTGGCTTCTGGGAGATAACGTCTAAGTCCTTGGAATGCCCTACCCGATAAGAGTGCCTTTGTTTACCTAGGGTCTTGGGCCACGCAGATAACTTATGCTAACACCGTGATCTATGGCGGGGTCCTTGGACCACGTGGGAGGGCTGGAGATGGTGGAATAACCCAGCCCAGCCAGGGAGGCACCAAACCTAGAGACCCGGATACCAAGGTCTGCCTGAGCGTCCCTCAGTGGCAACACCTGCTGCATTTCAGAGCACGCGTGGTCATCCACGTGCCCTCTGATTACACACAACTGCTGGGAAAACTGAGTGCTGGGAGGGGACACCTGGAACCCTGAGCCTTGTCTCTCAGGGCCTCTGCACTGTGCGTCTCCTCCCTGTGCTGCTCTTAATCTGTAATAAACCATCAACCATCGTGAGCCTAACAGCTTTCCTGAGTTCTGGGAGTCCTTCTGGTGAATCACTGAACCAGAGGGGAGTATCGGGGACCCCTGAAAACATGACTCATCTGATTAGTGAGATCACAGAGACCGACGGCTACCCAGTGGTACTTGGGACCACCTGGGGGGAGCGTGTTCAGTGAATTTAAAGGTAGTCAAAGAGAGACCCATCCTCTCTCTGTCTCTCTCTCTGCTCTGCCGGTGACCAGCCGTGGACATCCCAGTTAGTCCACCTTGTCAGCTGGACTCTGCTGATGTAATTTTCTCTGCAGAGGTGTCAAGGTCTGGATTTGGGAGGGGTCATCTGAACCCCCTTCAGCCTCTGGCCTGAACCTTACTCTTTCCCCCACTTCACCTGGGACTTGCACTTGGGTACTGGGGTGGCTGCTATAGGTCTGACTCCCTCTATCCTCCAGCAAGACTTTTCACTCATCCCACTGGCAGGATCCTTCTAGGCAGACCAGGTGCCCCTCCAGATCTCTGCTGTGCCCAGCAGCCCGGGTAAGTCAGGAACAGATGTCCACGCCCTCAGGGGCCTCCAGGCCTTGGGTCCTTGCCTGAAACTTGTAGCAGGTCAGGCTCACAGAGGAGAAAGATGGCCTCTCCGACCCATCCTGAGGGGAAGCTCCTGCCCAGAGGAGCTTACTGGAGTCTGACACCAGCCCTGAGGCCTGAGATTCCCCAGTTGCAGCTGCCACTGGTTCCCCCATCTTGGGTGGTATCTTCTGATGGACTCATTTCTCCTGTGTCTTCACAGCTGTCGCCCCACTCACCCAGACCTGCTCATCCTCACTGTTCCTTCCCTGGAGGGCCCACTCGGGGCCTGGTTAACTGGCTAAGCCTTTGGGGCTTCTCTGGCATTGGTAACTTAATTGGGAGGCGGTTCCCCAGAAGGTGACTATACTGCACACGAAGGAAGCCTGCAGGAGCCTTGGGCTAAAATGAGGATATAGAGCCCAGGACCAGACGCTCAGGGCTGTCCACTTCCGCTCAACCTGCTCGCCGCGAGAGAGGAAAGAAAGTTTCTTCTACTCTAAAAGGGGGGAAGCCAGGAGGTACTGACATTACTGAACAAAAGGGCAGGACACGGGCCAGTGAGGAACTTGCCGTGAGTGCGGCTCTTGTCCATTTGCTCTCCCCCAAATCACCATTCATCCTTCTCTGTCCTGCTCCAGGCCCGGGAGGCTGCACCCTGGGCATGAGTCGGGGGACTCACCTGCCTGCTGGCTCTCGGGTGAGCTGGACCAATAAGAGGCACATTAGGAAACTGGAGTGGGGGGCCGAGGCACTGCTCCCTCCTTGCCTCTGGCCAGGCTTCCTGGCAGTGGCTTTGAACCCACAATGACAGCCCCCATCTTCCCCACCAGCCTCGCTTTCTCTTGGCTCTGGAGAGAAGCACAAGGTGGTGCTGGCTTCCCTCTGTGCTTTATCTCTGGGTGGCACAGCATCTCTGCGTAGCTCCCTCTGCCCACAGCTTTGTCAAAAGCCCCTTCTTAAAGTCTCTTGCGCTATACGAGCTGCATTTTATTCTGCCCGAACCCCTGACTGATGATCAAGACTCGTCCAGAACAGGTAGATGACATACATACCGGTTTGCCAGGAGGCCCTCTTTCTCCTGGGTTTCCAGGTACACCCTAAGAGAAGAGAGAAAGGACATTAGTTCTGCTAAGCACATAATCCTGACCCACCCTGCACACCCTCCCCCCCAACCTCTATAATCTGCCGGGTGTAACTCAGTAGAAAAAAAAATCACCCAACCGTGAAGACTGGCACCAATAAAAATTCAAGGTTTCCAATCTCAGCTGAATACCCGAAGCTTCTCAGGAAATACTCAACTGTGCTGAATGTTCAAAACAGTAAACTACCCCTCCTATAACTCCTTTCCAAAACATGGAACCGAAAACCACTCGTGCATGCAAAGTGTGTACCTGTGTACACACACACACACACACACACACACACACACACACACACCCCTATCTTAAATGTCTGCCATCCTTTTCCAAACACAGGAGGAAGGACCAGCTTTGAAAAAGAAGGCTCTTCTGCGGAACTGACTCTAAGGGTGTAATACTGAGAGTGGAGCAGATACAATAGATTCAAGTATTTGGAGACAGGAATGAGAGGGTAACTTTCTTCTCTGAAACAGAACCCAAGGAAGGGAAGGGGAGGGTGACTTATTGCTCCTGCTTATAGTGAACCAAAACTATAGACACGGAAAGATGCGAGTCTAAGCAACAAGTCTAGCACTACTGGCTAACGGTGCCAGACCTCTGCTCCAAGAACCCATGGTTGTCTTTTATCCATTTGGTCAGTAAGTCTGTATCGAGTAACATCTACGTGCCTGTCACCCTGTTAGGCATCAGGGACCTAGAGATGCTAAGACACATGGTTCCCACCTTCTTGGAGCTCAGATCTACCTGAATGAGAGTCAGATCACAGAGATAAGAGACGGTTATCACTGTCACAAAGTGGGAAGAGATACAGCCTCAAAGAGCATTAGGTAAGCCTGTAGAATTCCCTTGAAGGGAGAAAGCCATTACACGGATGAGTTAGGAACAGGTCCATGGAGAAGATGCTACCTGATCTGAGCAGAACTGACCAGCTAGGTACAAAAGAAAATTGACAGAACAACAGGAGGCACTGCGTGGGATAACCGGAGCTTACAAGTTTCTGAAAGCATCACACAAAAGCCAGAGAAGTGAAACTAGACAATGCAAGCTTACAGGGCACAGGGAATAGAGGAGCAAAACATACAAAATGTTCATGGGGGAGGGGAGACTAGTGAAGATGACCAGCTCCCATGGGGGCATCCTGGTCAAGGGAGGCAGGGAGAGGCTGGAGAAGGGTTCGGGAGACAGAGCCGGCACCCTTTGCCTTTACTTACGTCTTGGCCAGCTGGTCCCTGGGGGCCGGGGAATCCAGGTGGGCCTCGAGATCCCTGAAGAAAAAGAAAAGACATCCCACCCACAGTTTAAGGAAAATAAGGCCCCCCTTTCCTCGGGTCGGTTCTCCTTGTATAGAAGGCCTGGCGCTCTGAGGACTCTCTGGTGGAACGTGGGTGCCCGAGAGCCGCCTTCTCAGAGCTTAGCATTTCACTGCGCTCGTGGAGGTGGATGCATTAAATACACACAGAAAGGATGCCCGGAAAGTCTTCCCCGTGAGCCTGACTGCCCAGGCCCCCTTTGCAGGCCCCTTTCTTGAGTGGACAGGGCAGCTCCTGCAGTGAGACAGGCCTGAGCTCACCCCGGGTGCCGTATGGGTAACCAGCCCCGGGTGCTGGCCAGCTGGGTAGATTGCCCTATAAGAGGCTCAGCTCAGAGCCCAGCACTCAGGTGACCATTACTATTTGTTATTGGAAAGTCATTCTCACTCTGATGAAAATTTCTAGACACTATCAGGAATCAGCACAAATCATCTCTCGTGATGGATCTCACTTCCTGTAGGAATTTTCCTGTGTCTTCCACCCACCTTACAGATTAAGAGAGAGCCCTCACTTGCTCAGGGCTATGTGGCCGGGGGTGTGAAGCCAGGATTCAAAATTAGTTCCTCTGGCAATGGGATTAAATTTGTTTAACCATGGCTGTCCTTCTGGGAAGCAGAGATAGCAGAAAGCAAAGGCAGCGTCAGTCTGGCCAACGATCACCATCACCGTGCTCACTGCACTGGGCAACGCCCCACTCCCTCTTACTCCACCATTCCATAGGTCAGTGCTTACACCTTGGAGAGTTCGCACTGTTTAACATTAAAGATTTTTTGAAACTATTGTATTTTCTGGCCTCTGCAATTTGAAATTGCTTTGATCGCATAATTTCTCCCATCAAAACCCAGCCCTCTATTTAAATCATACTGTACCTGAGGTCCTTTTTCTCCTGGTGGTCCAGAGGGGCCCTAAGAAACAAACAAACAAATAAGCTAACCAGAAGTGAAATGTTTATTTAAACATGCTGTGGTGTTTATTTCTAAGCTAGGTCTTTAACTGTCCTGAAAGGAGGAGCTGACTTCCCCCATCTTTAAGACATAGTGTCACACCCTCTCATACCACCCACTATCGTTGCACGTGGGAATCTTCCTGGAACCTTCTCCATTTGCCACTGAACTAGTGCCACCCCATCCTGGCACCCACTGGATGTCTGACACTTGAGCCCATCTCTAGCTCTGGTGTGGAGTGGAACCAGCATCCCAGCATCCTCGTGCTGTGCCCCCTTCCTGCTTGGGCAGCACAGGCCTTGGGGGGGCGGGTACATCCAGAGCCAGAATCCCCCCCCCCCGCCACACACACACGGGTCTCCCATCCTGCGAGTGTGACCAGCCTAGAATCTGGCTTCCGATGTTGCACTGAAGATGCGTCCCTTGCTCGAGGCATTAGTGTCTACTTTCAGTTCCTGCAGTGAGCAGAGCTGCCCCTCAGCCCTGAGAAGGCTCTGCCCTGCCTTTCTGCCTGGACGCGTTCTTGCCACACGCTGGTTCTCAGTTTAGATATCAGCACCCTCGGAAATCTTCCCTGGCTTCTCCCAGGAGGCTCGTTAGAAGTGGTCCCCAGCCCCTGGGTGCATCCCATCACAGACATGTGGCCTAGTGCTGTCATCGCTTCGGGGCCCGTCTGTTCCCTCTACTGAAAGGACCGCGTGCTGTCTTGGGGGCGCTTGGCACGCTCTCGCCAGTGCTCAGCACGGCCCCGGGTGTGGTCAGGAAGCAGCAGACCACAGCACACGGCACTCTGCTAAAATTAACATTTTATGGTATGAGGAGAACTGGAAAATCACGTGTTATCATCCTTTCCATTGACGATCAAACTAAGGCCCAGAAGAGACAAAGAACCAGCCCAAGCCACATCGGGAGTCACTCGCCAGGTGGGCTGAGTCCTACCGCCTGTTCTCGGTTCCGTGCACCTGTGCATACCTGCAGCAGTGCCCATGAGAACTTCCGAGATATCCCAAGAGGGAGAAGAGACTTCACTCAGAGGCACAGGTTTCTGGCAGTATGACAGACCAGGTAACCTAAAAGCCTGCCCACCAAATAGTTCCTAGAACTGCCTGATAAAATAAAGTAAGCATTTTAAGTGCAGAATTGAGCACTAAAGGAAGGAGGGGACATCTCCAGAGGCCTAGGCCAAGAGGGCAAGTCGGGCAGGTAAGACAGTGGACTCAGAATCCCACCTGGGGTCTACCTGACTCACAGGCCATTCTCCGTTCATTAGCTCTCACTGCTCTGTCAAGCTGTAGGTCAATGGTACACATGGACCAACATATACACATCCGAATTTCGTTCCTTTCAAAGTAGTTCCTTACTGAGACTGCACACTTATTCTTCAAGGAAAGGGCTTAGGGACAGTTTATTACTGGCCTGGGGAATGCTGTCAGATTTCACAGGCACCTTTTGTTTCCAAATTAAACTCCATGATCCACCTCAAGCATCTGACTTGTTCATTAGACTAAGCTCCGAATTCCTCTCTCCCATCATTTAATATGAAATCTACATGTGAAGCATGGATTTTGTCGTCAAAAAGGTCTTCATTTCAAATCGGAGCTCTATCAGTTATTAGTCATTTGACCTTGAGCGTGTTACTTAGTTTCCCTGAGCTTCAGACTCCTCAACACAAATACAAAGCAAGGTGATCACCTTGCCTTGTGTGATCAGAAACAGAAGATCCTCTAAGTAGAGAAGCAGACCGGTGCCTGGCCCACACATAACAGGCATTCCCACGCTATCTTGCTAGTATACTTTTAAGAAATAGAAAAGTGTGCTGTGGAGGAGGGATTGTATCATGACTTCCCAAAGTCATTCCTAAATCTGAAGCCTAGACACGTGTTCAACAATAATGACCCTCTTTTCCGAGATTACGCCCTCTGATGGGTTTGTTCAAGAGTCACTTTACCCATAATACATATTTTGGCCTTTGACACCATTTTTCCACTAAAAGGAACTCCAGCTCCTTGTAGAAATGACTGACCCCAGATCTGGGTAAGGAGTACGGACAAATCTGGAACATCCTGTCATTCCAAAGAGCAAGGAAACTACCGAAGACTGGAAGGTCAACTTGACTAGTCTCCTATTTGCATCAAATAAGACCATTTGAACAGTGAAAGGAAGAATAACTGCAATATATTAAAACAAGTCAAATGTGTTTAAATCCACGGGTTCAAAACTATTGATAAAAAACAAAAACACCTCGTTGATCATCTTTGCAAGACGCTAGGGAAGCAAGTCGTTATTTGAAAATGATTAAAGGGAAAGCATTTATATTCTGCCTTCCACGTGAGCTGTTCCACTGGGTATCCGAATTGTAAATGAGGGAACATCTCTCCACACAGAAGTATCCTAGCTAACACATAAAAAAGAACTGACGGAACTAGAATAGCACCAATTTGCAAGCCCTGATGTGCTAACTGATCTACACCTTGGCTATCAAAGGGTGTGAATGTCACAGCAAAGACACCACTGGACATCACACGCCTCCTGATGGCAGTCTTGCCAGAAAGATCAAACCTGAATCTGCTCCAGCCTCGACGCCCAGGTACAGGTGTATTGGGCAAAGTACGGGTGTATAGGAAACACAGGGACAGAGTAGTGCTAAACTGTTCTGTGAGCAAAGTCCAGACGGTGGGAAGTTCTGAGACCAAACAATAAATCTTGTCTCATCAATTAAAATATTGCCATTTATATTTATATAAATTTGAAATCTGATCCCCTCTCCCTCCCTCCTATAGATATCTATTTGAAAACACACTCATTTCATTCTCCATCATCTTTTATCTGAAGGGCTCATGGGTACCAGGCTAAGTGCTGGGCTTGCCTTTCATCAGCCCAGTGAGCCAGGCGCACTGTCTGAACCTCTCTAAGCCTCAGTTTCCTCATCTGTAAGCTGGAAACAATCATAGTTCAGGCTCACAGAACCACTACAAAGACTGAGGAGGGTAGTGCACGTAAAGGGCCTCCCACCGGAGCCTGGCCCGTTGTATAAGTGCTCAGTATGCCTTAGGAATTATTATTAGGAACAACAGAAAGCCTTGCTGAGATTAGAAAGGAGAGTTTTCAACCAGAAGTGAGAGTAGAAATTTATTTAAAACTTTTTTTTTTTTTTTTCCATCAAGAGAAGAATCCCCTGAGACTTTAATCTAAAAAGCCAAGATTGGGATATTCAGCTCCTGGTTATACAGGGAGCCCTGGGGTCTGGGGTGGTGCGCTGTCGGTAGGGACCCTCCCCAACCCCTCCTCTTCTGCCCACGGGACCCTGCTCTGCGCACAGGACCTTGCTCTGCGCACGGTGCAAGACGAGAGCGCGTGGCCGGGAATGAAGCCCTGCAGAGCCTGTCCTGAGTGTCGGCTTTGAGGTACCTCTCAAGAAATGCCTGGTGTCCCCACGTAGCAGCCGGGCAGATGGGGCTAGCTGGCTGTACGTGGTTGTTTCGAGAGGCCACAGGCCAGCCTAACTCCGGGACAACAGGAGTGGCTCTGTGGTTCTTAGAACCAAAGGAATTGGACTAAACCAGCAGATACGACATACGAACAGAAACAACGGCTAGACTTGCAGGTCAATAGTTCGGAAGCGGTAGCGTACGTGAGAAGACCCTGGCACAGGAAAGGACAATGTAAATGTGAACTTCTGTTCTACCACTGCCCTGCTTGGGCATCTGCTTGGAGCTGGAATGTTGGCATCCAATCCCAGTCCTACCACATCCTAACTGTGGCTGCAGGCGAGTGTCACATCTCTTAAGTGGTTTCCTTTATTTGTAAAATGAAAGGGAGAACAAGATCTGCCTGGAAGGGTGGCTGGGAGGATTGGATGAGAAGTTGTCCACGAGATAAATGAGAGAATGGGCATGGGTGCCCTGCTCACGCCGGACCCTGCCAGTAGGTAAAGCCTGCTCTAGCTTTTAGTGGCTTTCATTTCTGTTCTTATTATCTTACTCCCTAGAAGAGGGGGAGCAGAAGAAAAAAAAAGAACCTTCCAGTTAGGACACGTGACACCTTCCAGTTAGGACACGTGACGCCTTCCAGTTAGGACACGTGACGCCTTCCAGTTAGGACACGTGACGCCTTCCAGTTAGGACACGTGACGCCTTCCAGTTAGGACACGTGACGTATGTTTTTGCACACAATCAGCTCCATGCTTCCTTTTCCCCCATCACACTGTTGGTCTATTAAGGGCTGTTGAACTAGTTTTCTTTGTATGTGACCCTCAGCGCCTGGGCAAACAGGCGTCAGAACAAGTGACTCCAGAGAGGGAAGACTGAAGATGTAGAGAACAGAGGCGCAATTTCAGCCAGCGAAGGCTGAGAAAGACGTCTGGGAAGGATTTTTGAGCTCAGAAGGTCCAAGGCAAGGTCCCAAGTGTTATCACCAATACTACCACATGGTAATCTGCCCAGCACCCGATTCGTAAGGAAACTACTGCGCAGCACGGAGGCTTGGGGTGCGGGCTGCCGGCGGGAATCCCGCCCTTGCAGACCTCGGGCTCCGAGGCTCAGCGAGCTTCAGCAACGCTTGGATCTGCCCTCAGACGCTGCAAAAGGAAGACCAGAGGCAACCTGAGGATCAAAGGGAGTTTTCTGGTTAATGTCTTGAAGGGAGAAGCCAAGACTCCAAACAACTGCCTCCCCGTCCACCCCCCGCCCACGATGTGCAGAGACGTCGGCAGAGAAGGTCCCGGGCTCCTTCCAGGGCTCAGCGCTGCTCCTGGACGCCGAAGGCCCTGGAGCTCAGCGCCACGGAAGGAAGGACGAGAAGAATCCAGCCTTCACGTGAGCACGTAATGGAAGCGAACAACCCTGCCCATCCTGCCAAAGCCACAGGAGAGCTGAAGCGGAGGAAGAGAACTGGCTTTGGAGGATGTGGCAGTGATCTGCGCCCTGGCCCTGGCCCTGGCCCTGGCCCAGCTGCGTGACACTGGCCAAGTCACCTCACCTTCTGAGCCTCAGACTGTTTACCTGGAAAACACTGACGAAGCAGGCACCTTCAGGACCTCTCTCCAAATCCCCTGGGCACGCACCCACCTGGCAGCTCCTCGCTGAAGGTGCCTGCCCCGGGGGCGTCTGTAGCCGTAAGGGGAGGCTCGCCCCGAGTGCAGGGCAGCTCCCCGGGAGCAGCCTTCCACCAATGCCCAACGGGAGTCGGTATGCAAACACCCCGGCTCTGCCACCCTTTTCGAAGAACAGCTCTGCAGCCGTACCCCAGTCTCCAAGGGCTTGTCAGTGGAGGATGCCACTCCCTAAGGGGTGATTTCTGAGACAACTTCCCAAATCAACTCCTTGCCCTTGAATCCTCTTCTCAGGAGATGCTTCTGCAGAATCCCAGCCTTCACCAAGGGATAAACCAACTCTCAGGGGACTGAAGGGCTGAGGATGCGGACGCTTCTGGGCTCAGCACAGGACCACATATGGACCACTCGGCCAGTGGCAGGGCTCCTGTAAAGCACAGGCGTGTGAGGGACGAACTCACAGCCTGTCGGCACCCCTTCTCCACCTTCTCCGCACACCCGCTTCTCAACACACCCCTGAGCCCTCATTACCGACAGCCAGGCCATTAGGAAGGAGCGTCAGCCAGAGACAGAATTCATGAAAATTCAGTAGCGCTGCCCCCACCACGGAGGCGGAGGGAGGACACTGCATAGTTGATTTTCGGCCTCTTGGCTGGAAGCAGCCAATTACCTTTCAGGTGGAATCACTGGGGTAGTAACGTATTTCCCGGGAGACTTCATGGCTCTGAAGCGGGAGGTGGGGCGGGAGCGCCCGCCTCTGCTGCCTGGCTTTCTGACTAAGGGCTTGATATGATGACTCCTGGGGAGCGGACGGGGCATGGGAAGACCCGTGAAATGACAGAGGGACCACCCAGCTTACAGCCCTGCGGTTCCCCTTTCAGTCCGTTTCTCTCCTAAGGGGCTACTTCCCGCATGATTCAGAACGCTAATTCTAACAGAGCACGCCCCGTGAAAAGCGGGATCTCAGAAGGAAGGAGGCCTGAGCGCTGTCTCTTCAGTACACCTTCTGCCACGCTGTTCCTCCTGGCCACCAGCAGATGAAAAAAAACAGCCAAAGACAAAAGACAAAACGGATGCAATAGAGGGTTTTGTTCATCAGAAATTTTAGCGGAGAATCTCTTCTAAGAAAAACAGACTAAAACTGGACATTTCCAAGAGGATACCATCTGCTTTCTCCCTGGTTTCCGGGGACCTTTAGGAAGACACAAGGCCACGGGTCTTCCTACCACCTTGAAGGTCGCCCCGTTGCTGGGGGCTGGAGGGGAAGTGACGTGGTCATTTCTGGTACGAGGCGCACTTGGGAAGGGGGTGGTCAGAGAAGACAGTGCCCCGGGGAATTTCAGGGACAAAGTGAGGGGCCCAAGACCAGCCCTGGGGTGTAAGAGCACCACCGGGGGGAGAAAAGGGGGTTTTAATTTAACAAGTGGCACTGTGGGTGATACACTGGATTTCCTCTCAGATTCTTTGAGAGACAGATGAGGAATGAATGGGATCACTTTATTTCTTGAACGCAAAACCAAGCAGAGACCGGGTCATGGACTGCTCCAGTGTATATTCAGATTACACTGAACGGGGGTGAAGCTAGACTGTGCTTCTGGGTTAAGATAATAATGATCCCAACGATATCAACACTGATACATGCGCAGTTTGGATATTAAGAGGCTTAGCAACAGTGTCTGAAAACCACTGGGTATTGGCGCTTCCTTTAAATAACAGTGAGACAAGTGCTACAGACTGATGTTCGCGTCTCCCCAAAATTCATACAAAGAAACCTTAACCCCCAGTGCGATGGTATTTGGAAATAGGGGTTTGGGGTGATTAGGTCACGAGGGTGAAGCCCTTATGAATGGAATTAGTCTTTCTAAAGAAACTTCAGAAAACCCCCTGACGCCTTCCACCCACCACATGAGGACATACAAAAAATAGTCATCTATGAACCAGAAAGCGGGCCCTCACCAGACACTGGATCCGCCAGCACCTTGACCTCGGACTTCTTAGCCTCTAGTACCGTGGAAAGTAAATTTCTGTTGTGTTTAAGCCACCCAGTCTAAGGAATTTTTGTTACAGCAGCCCAAACAGACTGAGACAACGTGGCTGCCAAAAACCAGCAAACGCAAGTTTAAGGCGCATGACTCAGGCACCGTGTCCTTAGCAAAGAAGGGACTAAACAGAAGATAAAAGCCCAGGATTGAAAACTGGTCTTCAGTTCTGAAAGTCATCATTCAGTAACAGGGGTGGGGATGGAGGGGGGGGAGGTGGGCTCTTTGTGGTACAAAGGGAAGAATTAGAAGCAGCGGTAGAAGATACAGACAAGCACAATCCTACACTCTCTGGAAAGAAATTCCTAAAAAATGTCTATTCTCTACAGAAATAACTGCCCAAATATCAAACCCAGATGTACGAGCTCTGAAAGAAGTGTCTCCTATTCCTGGAGGCCTTCGGGGTATGCTGGCTGAGACGCTCATGGCAGTCCTCAACTGGGATGGGGCCTGGGGGTCATGGACGCTCATGACCTCTCACAGCTCAAAGGTTTTACGGTTCTTACAGTTACCACCTCCAGGGAGCCTGCCAGCTCACACCCAGGAGACTGATGTGAATTATTCATCAAAACCACCAATCCAAAGACCACTTCCTAGATTTTATTTCGGAGATAAAAACCTTCTTGACTCCACTTACGTTCTCACCTGTACGTTAATTGGAGGAAGAGGGGTAATGACCTCATTTTTGCCTGAAATACATGAAAGCATGCTGTTTCTTCCACATCACACTCCTTTCCCAACCAATTCACGTTCACTGGCTATACCTCAGTTTTCGCAAAGTCTGGCCAGTCAGCACTGTTTTTTCCTTTTTACTTTTTAGTGAGTTTTGTTCTCTCACTCCTCTTTGAATGAGACAAGTCTTGGTCTCCCCAGAAAAGCCTTATTCCTATAAGAAATACACCAAGTTTTAGAAACAGTGTCAGTCACGGTGGACAAACCTACAGCCTGGCCGGCCCAGGCATCAACGACCCGCGACCAGATTAGCCGGGAAGGGCGTGTCCCTGCTGCAGGGCCTGAGCAGCAGGCCCCCTGGGAGCCAGCAGGGGCTGGCTGTGTGCCAGGGAGCAAGGGTGTGCTGGGGGGTTAAGGACTCACAGGAGCGCCAGTGACCCCAATGCCCGGGTCTCCGTGGTTGCCAGGAGAGCCGGGGATCCCAGGTGCACCACGGTCCCCCTGGAAAGAGAAAACACAAGGTGAAGAGGTCAGCTCTGGGCAAGAGAGCGCCAGGGTGCAGGAGAATTACGCCCCTCCCACCGTCCGACCACACTCTCCAGCCAGCACTTCTGCCCCAGCCCGGATTCCGAGCGCCCCCGGAAGTTCATCCAAGCTGCCATCATCCCACCCAGTCCACCACCCGTGGACCACAGCCACTGACCGTGACCATGCCCCTTTCAGGGCTGACCATGGCTCCAGATGTGATTATAACAATGTGACACCCCCCCAACGTGACCACAATTCCAAGTTTTACGGCGCTTTCTCCAGGCTTCACCTTGCCCCCATCCTGGACCCATGACCATGTACCCACATTTCAGCTTAATGCCCACATCACCAATACATTAATCCATCATTTCACCAATAATTTGCCAAGTACCTACATTTTGTGGGTCACTTTTCCAGGGGGTGGGAGTGGGGAGAACGACTGAGATGTAACCTTTGCCTCATGCATGGCGGTTAATATAGTGCACGTTTAAGTTCTGCCTTCAGCCTTAGTCACTGCTGCCTTAAGAGAGCGACACGTTTCCTGAGCTTTAATCCTTCATTTACGAAGGGCAGGTAATAGCAGGAGCTGCCAGGCCCGCAGACGCCGTGCCTGTTAGGGGATCGTGCCTACAGGGCGCCCGGTACAGCAGCCAATGCACGTAGGCCATCGTAGTTGCTGCTGTTCTCAGGTGCCTGTCATTCTGGACGCTGATCGGAAGAGTAGAGGGGAAGGAAAGAAGAAAAGGGAAGAAGTTCTGCTTTGCCACTTGCTGTAGAAGGATGCTGAGACAGTCATGCCTTCTTCTGCATAATTTCAAAATCCTCCCCTCTGAGAACAAGTGCTTATCCTAACTGAGATGGCAGCCAAAGCCGACTTGCACTGACACAGGCTATTTACAGTCTTTACACATCTCGTTTTGCGTGGATACTTACACGTTTCTGTTACATCAATATTAACGATGAGGAGGGCTGCCCTCCACACCGCGGTAAATGCAATGTATGTTGCTTGCAAATTATTACCTTTCTAAATTCCAAAATAAATTCAATCCGAAGCACACAGGGCCCCCAGGATTTTGTGTAAGAAACTGTGCACCTCTGTTAGGTCAGCAGACAGCAGCCAAGCCTGATACTGAAATGGGGGGTGACCCCGTTGAAAGCACTTAACATCTCCAGGATGAGTTAACTCGTATGACAGACGGAAACAGCCTTAGGAGGTCATTATGAAGAGCCGATGAGATAATGTGCAGCACATTTATTTCAGGTAGAACCTGGCGTTGCTAGGCAACACCGCTTTATTAAGGTTTATGTGTTTAAGCATTAAGGGAAAACCCTATTAATCATCAGCTTAGCCTGTAACCACCATCTCAATTTGAAAACTGTACATTTTGGACCTTTAAGAAAAGTCACGCTTCAAGATGATTTGTTTTTCTTGCAGTATGACTGTTCCTTGGATGAGTAGATAAGTTATATACTCGTTCAACTAGTGTTGGTTGTTTATTCATTGCAAACCGCAGTCCAGACTCCAAGACCAAAGATGACTCGATCATGAGCCCATTTTCAATACTCCGTGTTAAATTCAGAAGAGAAATCGAAACAGGGCTTGTGAAGTTCTCACAAAAGAGATGAACCACAGTCCAAACCTCTCACTAAACTCTGGTAACACTGTCTCTTTCCCTCCTCCCTCCAGGTGGACGGTGGCGACGTGTCCTGAGAGCTGCGGCATCCCTCTGTCCCGCCCTCGCTTCTGTAAACAGTCTCCAAGAAATCCTCTTCAGAGCCCCAGATGGTGCCTTCTGTTTCTTTAGAATAATAAGATATGGCTGAGTCTGGGAAGTACAAGGTGCCTGGGACTGCCAGGAGATCTGATTTGTGTGCCTGGGGAAGGTAGGAAGTCAAGAAATAAGGCAAATGTGGGAAAAGGGTAATGAACTAAGAATGAACATGATCAGTGCCGCGTCCCTCACCAGCGCATTGTGACAGCGAGAGGATGAGGCAGAAGACGTCAAACTGGCCGTCAGGTGATGACAAGTCCAGTCTTAGGACTGAAACCGAGCTCCCCTAAAATCCAGTTCCCCTGTGAGTTGATGGCCAACCTCTCTATCCCAAACTTTATTCCCGTTCTTGCCCTGCCCCTGTTTCTCTCAGGACTGAAGAGTATCAAAGAAAAGGCGGGACTGAACCTGAACGGGACCCTGTACCTTCCCCGGTACAACCCCCTCCAGGTCGTGTCCTCGCTTCTTTGGCCTTCACCGAGTTCCAAAGAGCAGACTCAAGCAGTTACCAATTAGGGAAGAGAGAGAAAGCAGACACAAAGGACCAGCGGTTAAGCGAGAGAAGTTACGGTCACCCGCACAACAGCTGAGCAAAGAAACAGCCTCAGGACCCCTAGCTCCTCCTCAAGGGACATACGCAACCATCTGACACGCACCTGCGAGCTGGTCTGCAGAAATGAAGACGCCCACCCACCAGAGGATGCTGACCACAAGCATGTAGACCCCAGACCGGCTGGAACCAGAAGGCTGATGACTGAGATTCCCAAACATCACCCTGTCACCTCACCACCAGCCCATGAGAGAAATGTCCGCGAGCTGATCGCACACCCTACGACCCTCACCTTCCCGTTGCTTTTAAACCCTTGTCTGAAAGCCATCAGGGGTTCAGGTCTCACTAGCCGCCCATCCTCTTTGCTTGGCCCGGCAACAAACACTACTTTCCTTCGCCACAACCCGGTGTCTGTAGAGAGGCTTTGCCGCAAATCAGGCAAGTGCACCCGAGCTCCATTCCTAACAGAACAATGTCAACCTGGTCCTGTGACTTTGCATAAATGCCACAACCTCTCTGGCACCTTAAGACCCTCATCAATTAGGAAAAAAAAGAACATTCTGCCAAATCCCCATGTATCTTCCGTAGACTCATTTACAAGGTAAGAAACCATATAACATCAAGTATTATATAATTATATTTTATCAGCCGAATCAGAAGACAGAAAATAAACTAAGCACACAAAAATGTCAGAAATATCCATGTTGTTTTGCACCCCAGTTTCTCTTCACAGTGGTTAATGTAGTCTTCTTCCTATTACTTTCTGTCTTATCGTGGCTTCCCCCTTCTTCCCAAGGCTCTATTTCATGCGCAGCACAAAACCCTAACCACTGAAAGCTAAATCACACCAACGGTGGCATCTGAATTTTTCCATGCGGTCTGTTCACACCCCTGCTTCTGGCACCAGCTGTTCCCCTCGTGGGGATGTTGTCTGATCCAGGTTCTAAGCTTCCAAACACTTCCCCACCAATTAAGACTCAGCCCAATCATTCCATCTCCATAAACCCACCTCCGCCTGCCCTCCTCTCTGCCTTCCGGAAGGTATTCGAATACATCTTCATTAATCTTAACACACTGCCCTCCCATTTTGTCTGTCTGACCCTCTGACTCCTGTGTGTCTTAAAAGAAGAAGAAAACTATCCATTCATTCCTTTAACCATTAATCCAACAAATATTTGTAAAGTACCAAAAATGAGTCCGACCCTACGTTGGGTACAATCTCTACACGCTTTCGCATCCACAATGCCCAGTGTAGGGCCTGGAATAGCCCTTTAACAGCAAGTTCCTGAACGCCCGAATGAATGAACCTCTCATCACTCACATTTTGTCAGGTACTAAATTTTGCTTTTGACCAAAATCAACTTTTTACCCAGGAGGGAACATGAAGAAAGACCTCTCCCAGCCCAGCCCAGAATCTGAGTCACACTGATTGATCTCTGCTGCAGGGTAGCCAGGCCTGGCCCTGGTATGTTTATGGCCCCTTGTGATGCTAACATTTACCCCAAGCAACTACACATCACAGCTTAATGGACTGAAACTTTGAGAAAGTGGCTTCAAGAAAAGGGCAAAAGACCTTAACGCTCGGTCAGCAGAAGCAAGGTGGCTCCTGATTGAGAAAAAAGGGGTGTGTGAGCTGTAATCTGTAATACTGACTGGAGTATCTGTTTTGGCTGCAAAACCTTCTGGGCCAGTTCAACACTGTTCAGGGAAGAGATGTGTGAAGTCATGGAAGGAGAATGACATTTACTGAACATTTATGTGCTGTGAGATCACTTATCCACAGGAGCCCTTTGGGGGTTAACTATGCTTTACTCCTTTATACAGAAAAGGGAGAGTGTCTGTGAAAGAATAAGCCACTGGCCCTTAAGTCATCTATCTCGCAAGTAGCTAAGCTGGGATCCTAACCCAGTTCTGTATGAAGGCAAAGTCTGTTCATTTTGCTAGAAATAAGTCCACCCAAGAGAAGGAAAGGCATCTTTAAGAGTCTTCCTGCAGTTGTAAGCAATTAGGAAGGGCTGAGGAGGTGCCCAGGAAAACCCTTATACACTATAGCACCCACCCTGAAATCCCCAGGGGTTTCCAGTCAGCACCAGGAACCAGGGACAGCGCCTGGGCAAGGCACACTGCTGAACGCTCCCTCCTCCCTCTCTCTCTCTCTCTCTGTGTCCCCTTCCTCCCTCCTGGTCCCCCCCGTGGGACCCCCATTCTACAACTAAAGACCTGAATTCCAATTTACCTTCCCAGCTTACTAGGGAAACCTTCATTCTAAACTACATTCTAACTTACAAATATATATTATGCAATATTAACACTGAAAGGGTCATCTGTTTACACAACTCACATTTGAAATAGGAGGATGTGTTTGGCCAAAGGGACAGCACGACTTACCGTGGGTCCCATGGAGTTGAAACTGGCTGGTCAACTGGACCCCAGGGCAAGGCCCCTGCACTCCTCACACCCCGCGGTCTCAGCCTTCCTCTCTACTCCTCACTGCTGCCTCTCCCACTTCCACTTGGGCTCTCCAGCAACTTGCCTACAGGTTCCCCACCTTCGTGCTGCAGCCGTGAAGCAGACTCCACAGGGCGATCTAATGATAGGAGTCACTAACATCTACAGAGCATGCACCTGTGGCAAGCAGGGGTAGACAACTATTTTTATTTGCATTATATCATTTCTCCCCAAACTGCCTGGGAGAAAGATTTCATCAACCTCAGAAATATCACAGAGAAAAGGACCTTTTAAGCCATCTTCCCCATCTCCCATTTCTGGTGCCCTTTCCGGTGCCCTTGCCTTCCTTCCAGGTCCTGAAGGTCCTCCTCTAGGGGGGAAATTGAGAGCACAGGAGCGCTGCCAGTCAGACACTGGGCTCACAGCATCACAGCGGAACCTCAGAGACACGCCTTCAGTTGGCTGTTAATTCATAGGGCCTCCAGAATCTGGTCCTGCTTCCTGCTCCTTTCCATACACTCCCACTGTTCCAGGCACAAGGAACTATCTTACACGCCCTCAAATTCAGGGAAAGTTGTTTCCAATTGTTTTCTTCTTCAGAAACTGGGGAGTTGCCAAATATTTGCTCAGATCACTCAAAGAACTCTCTCGTTTTTTCCCCTTTGATCATGAACTACAAAATCACTATTAGGGGAATGCACGTTAGCCTACTATGACCTCAATCAGTGCAAGCTTAGTACAATTACAGAGGTCACCTGCCTAAATAGCAGAAAAAATCATGAAGCAAGAAAGCTGAACGCAGACACGGCAGTTATTCCTGAGGCCTCAAATTCCATGTCCTGGTTATTACTGTAAACAAGCCTTTTACATCTAATAAATACAACATACTCTGCGGTTATGTTCCTCAGATCCCAAAGACACAACTATAGAATAAAAGGAATAAAAAAAAAACAATGGGTATCTGGGCCTTGAGATAAAAATTCCAGTAAGAGCAGCACGTACGGGTTCCCAATGTGTTATATCTTCAATAACTTGACTGGGACGGATGGTGACCTGATCTGGGAAAGTGCTAGTTGACTCAGAAAGCGGGTCTAGGGATGACGGGCCATGACACCAAAGGCACATAAAAAGAATTTTTAAAACTGTTTTCATAAATATATGTAAGTGGATAAAAATATCATAATTATACAGTAATTCTTTAATTTATGTGATTTTGAATATATGTTAAACTAAAGCAAAAAACATTCTAATGTCTATCGTTGACTATGTCACACACATTCTTCTTGTACATAAATTCTAAACTTTACTGCATTTTATTTAATTTTTTACTTATTAAATTTTATTTAACTATTTACAGAATCACTTAGCCAAAAAACATGGAACGCTTCACGAATTTGTGTGTCATCCTTGCACAGGGGTCACGCTAATCTTCTCTGTATCGCCCCAGTTTCAGTATCTGTGCTGCCGAGGCGAGCCTTGTCACACGCGTTCTTAAGTTCATACGTTTGAGCTGGTCAAATGATGGCTCATTGGCTGCAGGTGCATTTACAGCACACGCTCTACTCTGAACACATTCTGTCTCACGCTCCCATGGCCTTCTCCCACGTTAGGACCCTGCAGAGAACTCCTTCCTCACCCTCCCTTTCCAATGGCTACATGCACTTTAAAATCAGGAGAAACATCACCTCCTCCAAGAAGCCTTCCACAGTCAAACGAGGTTGGGTCGGGAGGCTCCTCTGAGCTCACTTGTGCCTCAGCCTCCCTCTATCCCAGCACTTGTGAGTCTGCTTCTCCCCCAGCTCCTGAGCTGTTAGAGGGCTGGGAACATGTGACACCCATCCCTGTCACCCCACAGCCCACCTCCAGGTCTGACACGCGGCAGAGGCTCAGTGGATATGCAATGGATGAAATAAGAAGTGTATTGTTAATGGATGCATTTGACTCAATGAATGACTGCTTCGCTGTGAAAATAACTCCAGGAAAACTTCCCTAATCACTCAGGAAAGTTCCCTTAAGAACACTCCCTGAGGGGTGAAGTCATGTCTTCTGAGCTGTGGCTGCAGGTACACTGAACAAGAGACGCCTGCTGTTTGCCAAAGTGCCTGCCTTCCCTCCCAGGGCCCAGCTAGAGGACGACCGCTCCTCCCCCGTAGTGTCAGGAGCTTGGTGGAAATGAGTGATCACCTCCAGGCCTGGCCCACAAAATCCTTCCACAAGATCCTCTACCGTCTCTTCCCTCATTTGCCACCGCATACGGAGGCTCTGGGAGACACTGAAGTCCCAGAGGAAGGGATGGCACTGGACCGGAGGAACGTGGGTCCCTGGACGGCCAGGTAGACGAGGACTCCTCACCCACAACAGCTCCCATCACGCTGTGAATGAGGAATAAACTTTCCCTGTGCTAATCATCTGAAATTTGGGGATCGTTTGTGTCCCCAATTAAACTAATAATCCAAGACAGACCTGTTGCTTTGCTGGTTGAAAGCATCTTTTGCAACTTGATTTCACTGCAAACATTTATTAAGCAACAATTATATGGCAACTACTCTAATGTCACAGTTCAGAGTCACAGAGCCTTTAGTTAAGTGGAAAGTGATGAACATGCAAGTAAACTGAGGTGACCAGAGATGCTGACAATTAACTTTTGTTTGGCCCCTAAGTGCAACCCATGGCATTCACAGTTCGCTAGATAAACCTACCTTAGTTCCTAGAGGTCCAGGTGATCCAGGTGGTCCACGAAGTCCCTGGGAGAATGAACGGCACAAAGATAACCATGGGACCATGAGTGAGCATTACCCATCTACCCTGTGCCGCGGGGGGCCACAGGTGGATGGGACTCTCATCGTGACCTGTTTTGTACAGAGGAAAGGTCCCTGTGTCCTCATGTAGTGCTAAGGGCTGAAAGCCACTGAGATTTCGGGGTTCTTCATTACTGCAGCAAAATATACTAATACATCTCACTTCGTGTCTGTGACACTCTAACACGTTTGTAAGTCCCCATGCACACAACGCTCTCATGCGTTTCCACATACGGTTTACCTGTCTGGACCACCCTCTCTGTGCTGTTCTGCCTAAAAAGTAATTTCTTCCAACTTTCACATTTCGCACAGATACCACTTCCTGTGCAAGGTTTCCCCAGACTTACACAGACCAGGAAGCCCTTCTCCAGGATGTGCACTCCAGGACTGCCTGAGCTACGGTTATGTTTGCCTGGCTGTCTCATGAGCATCTCAACAGCACAGGCGCTCACCCATCTCTGTGTCCCCAGCGTCCGGCCTGGAGCCTGGCACGCGGCCAGCAGTCCACAGGGGACTCTGCTGCACTGGCCTAAAGTGGACGGGAGCAAGACGCTTCCCCCACCCAAGACCCCTTTCCCAGTCCACCTGCTTTCACTGGCTATGACTCCGCTTCTGCAAAGCTTGACCAGTGAGCCTTTTCTTTTTTTCTCTTCTAATTCCAGCCTGATCGTCATGGGCACAGAAACCCTGGACCCGACACTTACCGGTTCTCCATCTTTCCCTCTTCCGGGTGGCCCCGGGAGCCCAGGGGCACCAGGATCGCCCCTGGGGCCACCTGGCCCTGGGCTTCCTGCTTCTCCCATTGCTCCCTGGAAGGAAAAGTAGACAGTGTCCAGGATCAGTGACATGCAGAGAGTAAGCTTTTCAGTGGTGAACCAACCTGAAGGGGGTTGGTGGGCTTCCTGGTGATGCCCTGCTTCAGAAAGCCCACTCCTTCTGAGGGCATAGAAACATGGGTTGTATAATGTGTCCCCCAAAATTCATATGCTGAAGCCCTAACCCCAGTATCTCAATTTAGAAATAGAGTCTTTCCAGATGTAATTAGTTAAGATGCAGTCATACTAGGGTAGCATGGACCCTAATCCAGTATGAACTGGTGTCCTCACGAGAAGGGGACATTTGGACACAGACATGTGGAGAAGGAAGTCAACGTGAAGACGCGGGGAGAAGAGAGCCATCAGTAATCCCAGGAGAGGGGCCTTGAAGAGATCCTTCCCTCACAGCCCCCAGGAAGAGCTAACCCTGCTGACACCTTGATTGAGGACTTCCTGACACGGTGAGAATGGTGAGACGGTAAGTTTCTGTTGTTTAAGGCACCCAGTTTGTGACACGCTGTTCCAGCGGCCTTAGCAAACTATACAACGTGGAACATGGGCATAGGAAGGATGCTAGTCGTCTTCTAGTCCAACTTTCCTCCCACTGCAGGAAACCATCATGTGTGCCTCCTCCAGGCAGTCCTCCCATTTCTGTTTGGACTCCTATGAGAGCAGGGAGCTCACCACCTTCTCATCCCTTTATTGGGCAGTTCCATTACATAGTGTGCCTTTATATTCAGCCAACCCTCTCTGAAATCTTCCAGATGTTTGGCATTCAACCTTGCAGCTCTACAGACGAAATCCAATCCCTTTTCACACGACAGACTTTCAGCGATGTGAACACAGCCCGGGGCTCCAAAGTGGGGAGAGCCAGACAGCCAGGATCTAATGAGGGAGCTGGGCTTGGAGTTTGCTCACCCTTTCTGACCACAAAGCCAGGAGCCCCGAAGCAACCCTGGTTGTGGAACGCTGCGGGGTAACCACGTGAGAGGCAGGAACTCCCTTTCCCAGGCAGGGCTCTCTCGGGCCTAGGCTGCAATCTGACCGCCTCCGACATTTGATGCAGAGGTGAGGTGAGGTACGATGTCCCAAGGAGGGGCAAAGCAAGGGATGGAGAGGACCTGTCTCCAGGCCCAGGGCGGGATCAGCTTCCACAAGCCTCAGGCCAGCCACTGGACGCATCCTGCTGTCCGGGATTTTTGCCACTTTGCAGAGCACCGGAGGGAAGTGCCCTTCCAAATGCAGCCCTGTGTCTTGGACCTCAGCCCAGGCTCCTGCTCAGACAAGCAGAAGTGTTTGGCTCCCCCTTGAGGCTGAACGAGCCAACAGCTCACAGCTTTTCTCATCTTTGCTCAACTGGTCCTCAAAAACCTCTTCTAACCCTCTTCTAAGCTCCTCCTAAGTGGTTAGTGCCCCACTTACGTCCCCGAATAGAGCTTAATCCTTCAGACGTGGTGTCATCTAGGGAAACCCGATGGGCCAGGTTGTTTTCCCCCGCTTAAGGATATTTTCCACAGGTTGGTGGATCATTTTTCTCTGCAGTAAATCATTTTCCTCTCTGAAGTACGTGTTTTAAAACTGAGCCTTCCCACCAAAGTGTGAAATTTTGTTATTTACCCTTGTTGCATTTTGCCAAAATAGAAAAGATAAAATGATCCCTCCTTTCAAAGGTCTCAGGCGAAGTGGACGTGAAGGGATTTGCATCAAGTTCAGACACTGCAGTGCCGGGAGGGGCCCTCTGCGGAGGAGGCATCGGGCGCCGTGGAGACGCCGAGACACCCGTTCCTGGAGGCGAAGCCTCACGTGGTGGCTCGAGACAGCGAACCGCCGTCAGCCCCCATCACCGGCTCTCTGCCGCGCCCTCTGACACATCAGTGCTTCAGTTCCTCCTTGCCACCTGTGCTCAGTGTCTCCATTTTACACACGAGAACATGCAGGTGTCAGAGGGTGCCTGCAGTCTGGGCTTCTCAGCTCCGGCGCTGCTGACATTGGGGACGGGCGCTCTGTGTTGAGAAGGGGGTGCCGTCCTGCGACAGTTTAGCAGAATCCCTGGTCTCCACCCACTAGGTGCCAGTAGAAGCCAGGAGTACCCCTCCGAGACGCTTCCTAAAACGCGAGCTCGGGAGACGTGGCGTGGGATCGCGGAAGTCCATGGGACCGCCCTCTCTGCCCCCGGGGTGTTGGCGTTTTGGGGGGACACCGTGTCTCTCTTCTTCCTAATAAACAAAGCTCTTTCTCACAACTCAGGAAGGTTTAACTGTGCACACAAAGGTGTGGGAGGGCGAAGTTGGTGCGCTGAACTGAGAGAAAATGGACTTAAGAGTCAGACCGACCAGCTCTGTGATTCACTAGCTACAGGACGTAGGAGAGCTGAATTCATCTCTCAGAGCCTCAGTCCCCACCTCTGTCAAATGGGGATCCACCTACCCTACGGGTCCGCTGTGAGGGTTAAACAAGACGACTGCAGGGCCCCTCCCACCCTTCTGTTCAGAAGCCCTTCGGACCCTGGGTCCTAAACCAGGTCTGGGCAGAGCGAGCTCCTCCTTCCCTGCTTGAGAAGCTGAGAACAGCTGCTGTGTGCAGAGAGATCACACTGCACCTTACCTTCTCGCCGCGCTCCCCATCTTTCCCAGGGGGGCCTCTGGTGCCCGGGGGGCCCTGAAGAAAGAGGGGTTATTGACAAGGTGAAGCTCAAGAGTGCTGCCGCCCCCAGAGAAGGGCGATCAGCCCCTTTCAGTTAATGATTACAGCTCTGTCCCCACTCATCCCCCCCCACCCCGGCTTAAATTCCTCGCCGCCACCTCCCCCAGCCTGCCTCAGCTGCTCCTCCCCGGTCTGTCACTCAACCTGGAACACGAGACCTCTAACCACGCAGGCATGTGCTTCCTGGTGCCCTGCCCGCCCTGGGCTGCAGCTCTCAGAGGGGACCTCGGGGAGGATGAGGGTGACCTAAGAACACGGCCTTGGCATCATTGACCTGCTCCACCTGTGTCTTCAGGGTCCCCCAGAGGTTGAGTTTTTGAGACAAAGCTCAGGTGCAGGTGTTCCACGGAAGCACGAGCAGGGACATGAGAAAGAGGAGGACAGGCAGGGAGTGACACGTTCGTGTAACTGGAGCTCGGTCCTGCTGGGGGCTCTGGGGGCCAACGCAGGACACACACTCAGAGTGGCTCCACCAGGAGTGGAGAAGCTGGGCCGTTTATACACCCGTCAGCCAGGGATGCCTCTGCTGGTGGGTGGCGCTCCTGGCCACGTGTCATGTGGCTGCACAGTGAGGTCTCTAAAAGCCACAGGAAACCCTCAGACAGAGGAATGCAACGTTGGCTCCTGGAAGTCTGTGGCTGGCACTGCAGTGGGGAGGGTGACATGGTACAGGCAAGGGTCCAGCAGTATCCACGGCAACCACTAACCACATGACTCAGTCTCCCTGTGCCTCAGTCTTCTCCTGCATAAAATGGGGGCAATACTAATATCCACCTCCCAGGGTCCCGAGAAGTCAATGAACGAACTCGTGTAAAGCCCTTACAACAGTGCCTGGCACACACATATGCCCACATTTGTCCTCTGAACGGCTACGATTATTAACAGAAAGGTTGGTGACTGAACAGGACTGGTCTCAATCTACTTCAGGAGCACAATTCTCTGTTACCCTTGACTAGATGCCATTGGGTGTTTCATTGCACACGTTACAGCTGAAATCAACGTTCAGGTGGACCTTAAAGCTGGGGTCCTTAAAGCAGACCCCTGGGGCCCCCACGGGGGAAGCTGTCTCCCTAAGTCAAGTGCAGCAGGAGGTTAAGGGTGAACCCGCACAGCCTGCGCTCTCCATCTTGAAGATGAAAAAGCGGACGCCTCCAGGAGCCACTCACGGAGGCCTGACAGCCGGTTAGTGGCAGAGCTGTGGCCAGAACCTGGGCAGCCCAAACGTCAGGGCCTCTTCCACTTCTGTAGGTTCATTTTGTTTCTTCCAAGGCAAACTCTGATGCTGATTCCAACATCAGTGATGCTCACAGCTTTCTGCAGTTACCATAGCTTCATTTACCACCCAGAGACCTCACGAGTTACCGAGAACCTCAGGTTGGTAACTTTCTAGGTGACTTCGTCGGGACATCAAGTTCTTCCATCTGTGAAATGGGAGTAAGGATGCCTACACCCCTGAGTTTTGTGGAGGATAAATGAGTTAACTCAGGAAATGGGCACTGTGGAGCCACAACCAGTGTTGGTGTCCCTGCCCTCTCCCCTTACCCCGATTACTCACCGCACTTCCTGGGGGGCCACTGGAACCAGGGGGACCTACAGGTCCAGGAGCGCCCTGTTAAGAGACAAAAGAAGGTTAGAAAGGCCCAAGGTATTGATTATAAGCAGCTCCCCCAGTTTCCCTCCAAACCTGCCTTCTATTCAATTCTCCCTGATTTGCTGGAAACGTTTCTAACCTGAAACTCCCTCCACAGATAAGATGAACCTCCCGTCCGGGTGCACCCCAACTCGCCAAGCCTGAAATGAGTGGGATTCCGGCACAGAGGTGGGAGACAGGAGAACAGAAGCAGCCTAGGACCTTCCTTAAGAGCACAGCACACAGGCGGCAGAGGTGGAATGTGTGCTGGGCGGGGCGGGCAGAAAGGAAGGCCAGATCCAAACATGCACGTGTCTCGGGTGGGGTTTGGCCTCTATCCTCAGAGCCTGGGGGAAAGAAAACCCCGAAAATGGGACAAACTCTGCAGACCTGCGTTGCAGAGAAATATGCTCCGGGATAACGCAGGTCGACCGTAAGGGCATGAGCAAGCCTCGGGGACCAGAGAGAGGACATGAGAGGCAGCCGTGGGCTGGACAGGAAGAGGCATCCCTGGAGAAGGTGCCGGGAGGAACGACCCGGGCTTGGTGACCAACCGCTGGTGAAGGGCCGAGGGGGAGTTCACGGTGGGGATGGTGGCAGAAGCCTGAGCGGGCCTCGGCAGCACTGCTCTCGCCCTGGCTCCCTCTGAAGATGCCGGGGCTGTTCCGGCACTGAAGGGGGAAAGCTTGCGTGTGCGTGCGCGTGCGTGCGCGTGCGTGCATGCGTGCGTGTGCGTACCTGTGTTGGATCTGACTGGCGAATCAGGGCATGCTTCCTGGAGGAGGTGGATTTGAACACTGGTGGCTGGACGAGTGTATGACGGGAGAGGTGGATGAGGACACTCCAGATGGGTCACCGCCAGGGAGATGGGGACGCAGGGGACTCCCAGTACTGGGGCCTCCCCGCGCTTCTCCTGCCGCCCGCGCCCCTGCGCTCGGCTTCCCTCTCCCGCAGGCTGCGCTCGGGCGGGTCTCTCTCTGGGAGCACGGAGGAGCTGACTGCGAGCCCCTTCTCTGCGACGTCCACGCCGCCCAGCTCCCGGGGCTGACCCGTTCCCACTAAGCCACATGCACGGTGGGCTGGGCCGTGCGAGCAGACTGCAGCCGGGTACGTGGGGCCTGCGGTCCTGCCTGCCTGGCACTGCTGCTGCTCTAATGCCACCGCCCCTCCCGGGAGTCCCCGCGGGAGTCTGTCAGCTCCCCGGAGAAGCCTGGGCTCGGGGCTCCGCTCCGGTAGACGCAACGCTAGTCAGAGCTCAGGGGCACGAGTGCCGACCCACGGAGATTCTGGGCCTGAGGGAGGTGGGCCAGGAGCAGCGAGCGCGTGAGGGTACCCGTGTGCTTGTCTTCCTGGAGTTGCCGGAACTGCATTTATATGTGTGCACGTCCTTATACGGGTGTACATTATGTGTGTGCGCATCACGGTGCGTGTGCATCTCGGTTTCCAAACGTGTGGATGTGCACGTGGGCGTGCTTCTCAGAGGGACAAACTCGTCTGCGTGTGTCCACGTGTGCGCCACCCATGTGTGTGCGGGAGACTCCTTTCGGGGCTGGCATGTGGGCGAAGCCCTGAGATGCTGGGAACGTGGCAGAGGCCGGCACGTCTCTGGTCCTGGCTGCTCAGGAGGCTCCGGCCCCGGCCAGCCCTCTAGCGTGGACGGCGCTTTCCCGGCCCCCTCCCCACACTCCGCCCAGAGCGGGGAGCCCGGGCGGGGGCAGGTGCTTGGCCCAGAACCCCTCCTGTGGGACCCGGGAGGACTCACGGGGTTCCCAGCTGCTCCGGGCGGCCCCTGCGCGCCTTCCTGTCCCTTGGCACCCTGCACGGGAAACAAAACGGGGAGGTGAGAAGCCACAGGCAGCGCCGCCCTCGGCCCCATGCGGGACGTCAGGGCGCCTTCGTCATCAGAATTAGGTGATCCGAACTGAAGGACAGGGAGCGGGTCTAAAGGTGCAGAGATCACAGCTCCTGGCCTCCGCTATCGTACTCCGTCTTCCCCACCCCCGGGACAGCAGCACCCGCCCTTTATCTTGACGTGAACAATATTCAGAGGGACAGCCCGGCCCGGGGCACACAGCCAGCCGGCGGCCCGTGGCGTCTGAGCCCAGACGGGCCGCTCCCACGGAACTCTCAGAGAACACCAACGACTGCCCAACAAAGAGCCAGTTACGAAGCCCAAACTGAGGGAAATGCGATCCAGACGCGAACACACACTAGGTGTCGTGTAAACTGCAGCTGCCAATCGGGGCTGGGAGGGAGGAGGGCACCTCCCGCCGCTGAAAAGCCTCGGGGAGCCCTGGTCCCCAGCACGGCCGCGGCTGCACAGAGTCGGGGAGGGAGTGCGTGGCGGGAGCCCAGCTCACCGACACCGACACCTCAGCGACAGAGCAGCGACATCCTGGGCCCCAGAGGCGGGGCCCGCCCCCGGGGGCTGCACTTTGGGGCGCTTTGTGAGGTCCTCTCTGCCCCAGGGCACTGGACTCACAGTCCCAGCAGTGCCTGTGGCAGTGCCCCCTGGTGGACACTCCAGGAATGCCAGGTGAGAGGGGCCAGCGAGGGATGGAGGCGCTGGCGGGGCTTTCGGGTCTAGGAGCCAACAGGTGGACAGAGAGTTTTCTTACCGGTGGTCCAATGGGTCCCCGAGGCCCCAGTTCTCCAGGATGACCCTGTGATCCCTGAAATGAAACAACCTATCAATGGACTAGGTCACACCCCTGCTCCGGGCAGATGGGGGAGGTATGGACACGTGCAATGGGCATAATTTGAGATCCACGGAGGGGGCGTCCTTGGACCCCTAAGGGAGGAGGAAGGGGCCACATTCAGTTCAGGGAACTCCTGTGCGCAGTTCAGAGCTGCAGCCGCTCAGCCCTCAGACGTCCCGTCTAACCAGCCTCCCAGAGTGAGGGGCGAGGGGCAGGGGCACAGGGCGCAGAGCCCAGGGCACTCACCGCTTCCCCAGGCGCGCCGGGATTGCCCTTCTCTCCTTTGGGCCCTTGTTCTCCCTGTCGGTGGGGAAGCAGAGTACAGCAGACATGCTCAGCCCACCCTCAGGTCAGGCCGCGCGGACCTGCCTGTCCTGCACATGCCCCTTCGTTGGAGGAGAAGCCAGCACCGCCAGCAACTGCCCTTTGCAGGTTCCACGCCGCTTTCTACTCACGCGTGGGCAGATTTTGGAGACCTTGCCCCCGAGGCTCCTGCCTGCCCTCCCCCAAGCTCATCACTGATCCCCGGAGTTAGTGCCTGCACGGCCCTGGGCTGGGGGCGTCACTCCCTCTGCACCAGCTGTTGAGTGGAATCTGCACAGTACACCTCGGAGAGCCTGGATTAAATGAGGTTGCTCTTGCAAGCTCATTCCTTCTAGAATCTCCATTTCCCACCAGCTCAGAAGAACGCACTCTGGCTCCAGTCACCAGACAACAATACCCTTATTTCTAGCATGGTTTCCTCCTAGAAAAGTTCGCGTGGGGGGCTGGGGGATTTGCAAAATTCTTTTGTCTGGTCCACAAGTCACTGGAGATACAATCTGCAAAGATGAAAGGGCTTACGGGATGCACTCGGGTGACGCACAGGGAAGGAGTCTGCACACGCTTTCTGCCAGCTGGGGGAAGGAACAGTGGGTGGCAGGAAGCGGGCTCAGGAACCAGGAGTGGTCAGGCCAGGACAGAGGAGAGACCCTGGGGACTCACAGGCAAGATGCTCAAGGCATTTCTACCCAGGGCCTGAGAGCCAGGAGGCAGAGTCTTCCCTGCAGGGGTGCACACTCGGTGCCCATCAATAGCTGCTGAATGCTGAATGCGGGAGCGTCGTTCCCCCCCAAATGCCCCCTTGGCGATGTCAGCCCAGCCAAATCCCCTCTCTGGGCTCAGCAGACGCAGGGCACTGGCTGGGCGTCTGGGAATGCTTTGCAGGCTGAGGGGGTGGAGTCAGGCTGCCTTCCCGAGGTGGCTGCTTCTAAACCAGTTACAAAGCCTCACTTAAGTTCTTAAGGGCAATGTCTCCAAGCCTGAGGCTGCCTGGCCCTCCCTCCTCCAGCTAAGGAATGGGCTCCCTTCTCCTCTCTGACATCTCCAGACCTGCTCACCATCTCACAGCCCCTGCTCTGCTCTCCGCAAACGGCCATCACCCTGCTACCTCGAGGCCTCCCCGCTGGGGTCCCTGACATCCCCAGAAGGTTTCTCAACCCTGGAGCGGCAGGAAGAGGGTCTCTCCTTCCAGCCCTCCTCCCCCTTTTTATTCCCCTTCTTAATCATGCTGCAAACTTTGCCGCCCCTCCAAATTTCGCGGCCCCTCCCCGTGTGCAGGGGCTGGAAGGCACACAGCTGGGAGCAAGGAGAAATCAAACAGAAGAACATCTTTCAGAACCATCAATACAACACGGTTACCATGGCAATGAGGCAGCCCCAGAGGGATTCATGCAACAATCCACAATGAATCTTTTTTTTTTTTCATGGACACAGGCTCCTTGCTTTGCATCTGAAAGTGACTTCCTGGTTTCTGCACAGCTCCGACCCTGCAGGAAGGTGGTACCACTGCGATTCAAAGAGGAGGCTGGGCAGACCTCTGGCTCTCTCTCAGTCCCTTCCCATGGGAGCACCTTGGAAATCATCTTTTATGGAGCAATTCCTTTAAGCAGAGGCTGGATGTGCAGGTCTGCCTCAAGATCTGGGGACTCAGGGTGGGCGTGAGGGAGGGAGACCCAGAGGCATCGGGTAGGTGCGTGTGGCCCTGGAAGAGGAAGACGGTGGGGCTCGGCCAGGGCCTCGTGGCTGACAACCAAGTCTCAATTGCTAAGTCCAGGAAGGCCTTTTGCAAGGAGCTTCACTCCTCCGAGCCACGGGCCATCCCTGGGCACAGGGACGGTCACAGCGATGCCTGCATTGCACCTGCCGCGTTCGAGGCTCTGCCGCCTTGTCCCTTTGAGCCCTTCCTCTGAGAGAGGAGAGGACCCAGCCTGCTCCCCCCGCATCTCCCAGCACTTCTGCAGCCGCGCTGCCCCGTGACGGCCCTCTCGCCCTCGCTTCCTCCTCCGAAGCAGCTCAAAATCATCCTCCCACTTCCGCAGTGATTCCGGCACCGACTCAGCCTCTCTCTCTCTCTACTCTGTTCTTTTCCATCAGATACAGGGTCCTTCTGAGCTTCTTAAGTCACAGCTACTTAAGCGTGGAAACAGGTGGATCCTCCACACAAGCCCCTCCGCCGCCGCGCGTGGTGCGGCCTGTCAAGTCCTAACAGCGGGAGAACCACGTCCCTGAGAGCAAAGGAGCCACAGGAGGCCGTTTGCTGACCTCAGGGCAGGCAGAGCCCCTGAACGCGCTTATTTCCACGGGAGCTGCTCGTGGAGAGAGGAGGGAAAGGTTCCTGGAGGCTGCAGCCATGGCGAGCATCCTTTTCGGTCAAGCGTCTTCATCTTCACAAGAAGCCACAAGTTGTCCCTCCACCAGCCACCCTCCACGCAGGCTGGGTCCCCTCCGGCCTCCGAACTGCCCCTCTCAACCTGTCCCTTCGAGGCCCTGCAGGCCCGGGGCCCCTCACTGCAGACACCCACTGAACTGCCTGCTCTGCCCTTTGGGCTTCTGCCAGCCCACATGACTCTGTCCTGCTCGGAACCACCAGCCACTCTCTGTGTAGTGAGGAGGTAACTTTACCCAAAGAGAGGGCTGGCCTTTGCCCTTGGCTACTGGCAGGCAGCCTCCAGGCCCCTGGAACCTCCTGTCCGACCCTGGAGCTGGTTCCTCGCAGGGTCTGTCCCCACTGGCTGCCAGGACAAGGCTGGGAAGCCCAGATGCCTGGCAGCGACTGGGACGCAAGGGCTGAGAGTTAGGACACGGCCCGGGCCCAGCTCCCAGAGCCCCCGGGGACATCGCGAGCCAGGCTGGGGGACACCGTGCAGCCCCGAGGAGCCGCTGCTACTTACCGGCATCCCTGGGTGCGGCGTGAACGGGGACGTCTGAAAAGGAAACCAGAAATGAGAAGGACGTGAATCGACGTTAACAACCTACCTCTGACAGATTTACCGAGTAAAAGAATACAGCCCCGAGGGCTCCTTTAACGATGACTAGTTTTGACAGTTAGGATCCCGTGCTCCTTTCAAGTCCCCGAGCGGGTATCAAGTCCGGGAAGCACAGTGGTTAGCTGTGGGAACGCTGGAGTCCCGCAGCCTGAGCACAAAGCCTGCCACCTCCACCTTAAACTGTGTGACCTCGGACACCTGCCAGCTTCTCTGCCCTCATCGGTGAAATGGGATGACACATTCTCCCCTCAGGGTATGGCGGGGCCGAAACGGAAGAATCCATGCGAGTAATCAGAGCCGTGCCTGGACCGCTGGATCCCTCCACCACCAGCGGCTGCTGGCAACGACGCAGGTGACAAGGAAGCCAGGCTGCGGGACTCAGCTCTGGGCCCAGGGAGCCCAGCTGATGCAAACTCTCTGTCCCAGCAGCTGAGGACCCCATGGACTGGCCCCCGCACGGCCGTCCCTCTGCGTTGCATGAATACTTCCCAGGCGGCCTGCTTCCTCCCATCTCAAAGCTCCCGCACCCGCCGCTCCCCTGGCCTGGAACGCGCTTCCCTTCTCCTTTACCTGACTGACCAAGCCCACCCTTCAGAGCTCGTGTTTGAATGTCCTGTCTTCAGAGATCTCCCTCCCCCTGCACCACTCAAATATAAATGAGGGCCCCTTGCCATGCACCTGCTCTTTGCCTTCACAGCATTTACTATGATTTGCAGGATCCGTGTGTCTGGGCCGCCACGGGACTAGAGTGTATCTCCCTGACGAGGCTCTGCCAACGTCTGGCTCACAGCAGGTGCTCACATATAAGTGAGTGGACAAAAGGACGTCGTGGGTTCTAGTCCAAAAACGCAATGAATTCAACAAGGAGGAGAAAAAGGGCATTTCCTACACCGTGCCCTCCATCTCTCCAAACCCCAGTCTCGTCCCCAAAAGAAAACACTGTTCTTCAGTTTAGCATATTTTAGACCCATTTGTATCTACTTCCAATTGCAATTATGAATGTATAGGAATGCGTAACTTTGCACGAGAGTTATACAAATAAGAACAGCAAGCATTACTTATGGCTGTTGATATGTGTTAACTCATCTACTCCTCACAGTAAAAGAAGCAGTTTTATCTGTTTTTGCCCTGCTTTTATACGTAAGAAGATTGAAGGTCAGAGAAAGAAACTTCTTAATGAAGTTCACACAGCCAGTGAATGCTGGACATCACGTAGGTGGGCTGCGGAGTCCGTGTTAGCCTGCACACGCGCCGTAATTCATAAATTAGTTTTGCTACTTAACTTTTCTGGAATATTGGCATCTATTTAAAGCCATATGCGTAGTGCACGTGTGTGTGTGTAATTTTTATGAAGTAGGATTCCATGATACACACATTCCGTGGCTTAGTTAATTCTTTGCTTCTGGTCATGCAGGTTGCCTGTGATTTTTCATGATAAGCAACACCACAATGTAAATCCTTGTACGTGATTTTTAAAATACACACAGTGCAAATAATTCTTCGCGCTAGATGCCTAGGAATGGAATCTCTGATCTGATGGTTAGACAGACACTTTATGATATGTTAATACCAAGTAACCTCTCAAATGAGCGTTACCAATATGCCTCCCACCAAAAGGCGGTGCTCCTTCCCTGCAAACGTGCCGACATTAAATATTACCAGTCTTAAACAATGTTACACGGCCAGTTCTGACTCTAAATTTGACTCTGAAATACTTGCTGCGTCTCATTTTGAGGGGCCTGTGTGTGGGGAGAAAACAGTGGTGGCATCATGATGTAACACAGAGAAGACCACGGAGGGCCCATCTTAGTCACACTGCAAATGGGGTTTCTGGGTGTTCAGGCTCTCTCATCTCCTGCCCTCCATATGAGGCAGTCCCCTGTTGTAGCTACTAAATGACCAATCCCTACGTGCCCCGCCATGGCCAGCATCATGGCCACGTTCACCTCCCCCAAAATCATCCGATCAAAGCACAGAATATCAAGGCAGGGAAGAAACATTCACATGAAAAAAAAATGCAAACTATATTCACATATTTATATAGCCTTCTTTTTTTTTTTAAATTTAGTATTTATTATGTACCAGAAACTGTGCACTGTAGCTTGTATTATTTCAGTGAATTTTCACTACAAATGCACAAGATAGCTACAGGTATAACATTTTTTCTTAACAGACGAGAAGACCAAGTCTTTTTGACATTAAATAACGTGTCTAAGACCGCAGTGCTGGTGAATGGTACAGCCAGGATTCAAACCCACTTTTATCCTGGCTCCAAAGCCCACGCTGTTACTACTCATCCCGAGCTCACAACGCCCACCTTCAGACACGCGAAGGGTAGAAGCGCGAGTTGTGGCTGTACATCTGTGTTGTAGTCTTACCCTGGACAAACGGCTTCTTGTCTCTGGACCTCTGTTTCCCCATAGGCAAGAGGTGGGTATGTCCGCTCAGCGTCTAGCCAGTGTTCTAATAAACAGTAACTGTGCTTGCTGACGAAAATCAATCAGTAAGAACAAGGTGGTTCCTAGTGAAGCTTATGCATTTTTGGATTACAGGACCTGACAAACTCCCTTAAAAAGATACTTATAACTAAGTGGTATGTGTGCAGAAGGAGAAAGGGTTAGAAGCAGAGTTCACTTACAGTTCCAGGTAATCCCGGGGGGCCTGCTGGACCCGTTTCACCCTAGATGAAGACATGGAAAATAAATTACCATTAACCCTCTGCCAGCTCTGCCTGTCCTGGGATGCCTTTCCCAAGACAACAGAATCCCCCACCCCACATCTACCTGATAGATAGATAGATAGATAGATAGATAGATTCCAAATTATAAAATACTGCAGACACATCAGAACTTTATTTTGAGAAGTATCTATGCTGGTATGTGTAGCTGTAGATCGTCTATATCACTAAGTACTATTCCACGGTGCACATGGAAATAAAGTGATGCATGATCCAACTTTTTTTTAAAGTATAAAATACTTCTTTCTTATTTACACCTTTAACAGATAACCAACTGTTTAAAGCAAAAACAGTAACAATGTACTATAGGTGTTAGAACACAGGTAGAAGTAAATGTATGACAACAATGGCACAAAAGCTAAAAGGGAGAAATGAAGATATACTGTTATATGGTTCGTACATTTATACATGAAGTGGTATACTAGCACTTAGAGATTTAGTTGTGGTAAGTTAAAGACGTCTACTAGAAACTTCAAAGCAATCACTAAAATAAAACAAAGGAGAGACAGAACTAATTAACCAACGAAAGTAATAAAATGGACACGATCCACCTCCCTGTTGATGACATTTACGTGATTTCCCACCTGCTGCAGCCATAACGTGGTGCCGCAAACCTCTCCACGCTGTGCGCTGGAGCCCAAGGGCTTGAGCGCCCTTAGGAACTCCCCTGGGCCCTGCCCCACCCTCTTCGGGACAGGCTCTTCTCAGGGGCCTGACGGGTGACTATTACATTCCTGTAAACAGCACAGGCTTGGGAGTTTAATCACCTGAGCTTGAAACCTAACTCTACCATTTTATATATGCTATTCTACTCCCGTCAGCTCGTCTTCCTCTGCGCAAAATAATGACAATAGTACGTCCAGCTCACAGCATCATCTGGGGGCTGAGTGAGATCGTCAGCGAGGGCCCACTGAGGAGAAAATTGTTACTACATTTGCCCCGAGGAAAAGAGGTCACTGGCTACTCCACCAGGAGGTGCGGTCCCCAAAGCCCGTCATCCCATGTGAGCCAAGATGGTGTCAGGACATGGATGTTGAGGCCCAGGTGTGTTCCGAGCAGCCCAGGGTCAGGCCTGTTGCAGGCCTGGGTCCACTCATGGTTATTAGCGGACAAATGAATGAATAAAGTTGGCTTAGAGAGAGGAAAGGCTGCTCTTAGTAACAATAATACGATAATAAAATGTAGTTACACAGTCTTCTATGATTATTTCTATGGTTATATAGGATTTAGCCGCAGGTACGACTTACTTTTCTACAGGCATTAACACCTCTAATCTCCGTCTAAATGCCTGTAACAGAGGTGCTTCCGTGTTCCCATTCCACGGAAGCTACCACGCTCATTCACCTGCCCAAAGTCACACAGCCAGCAAATGGCTCAGGCTGGCTTTAAACTCAGAATCCAAGTCCTGAACTACTCACTGTGCAGCATTTCCCTGACTGAAGTTCCAGAAGCTTCAGAGAGAAGAACCCTTTCTCAGCGCTATTTGCATTATCCGAGTTTACCCGATTCTCTTCTTGACACTGTCGACCTCGTGCTCCAAAACCAGTCTCATCCAAACCAATTTACCCTCCATTAAAAAGTCCAAATGACCAAAGCTGAGCGTGTCCCAGTGGAACGTATGAATAGACATAAACAAGAAGAGGGTTGGAGAGCGTCTCTAACACCGAGAGCCTCAAGGCCACCTTTCTGGAGAAGCCTCCCCCGCCCCCAGGGCTGCGGGGTGAAGGAAGGGCCAGTGGCCAGTGGGGCACAGCCCAGGCAGCTCTCTGACTCAGAGGAAGCTGCTTGGCTGGAGAAGGCTCTTTGAGTTTTGCAGTTAATGTGACCGGTCTCGGTTCCCATCCCAGCTTCTCCGTAGTTTAACTCTCTGAGCGCTAGCTGACACAGACGCAGTATCACCCTACGTTCCAAGATGCCCTGGGGACAAAATTCTCACAGTGGCTGGTGGGGAGAAAGTGGACCAGAGAACTGAGGCAGGGGTGCTCAAGGCACAGTCAGAAGGGGGCAATGTTGCCTGAATGTCTTATTTTAGGTTTTTTATTTTGACCAGAATTGTCTATTATTACATATTTCTCTAGGGGAAAAGAAAAGCAGGCCAGATTCTTCGGAAGCTTGAATGTGATTCTGCTGTGGCCCTGGCAACTCTGCCAAAGCAATAACACGGGCTTAATGGTCTCGCTGAGTCCCCTGCATTCTGGAAATGAGTTTCTCAAATAAAAACTGCTTTCTGAAAAGTCCAGGAGAGCAGCAGGCCTGAATGGCTCACCCACCAAAGCTCTTTCCATTCCAGGATCTCTATTTATAGATCGCAGGTCTGTCCAGAACAAAGCCCTCAGCCCGAGAGAGGGGGACGGGAGTTGAGAAAGGTCGAGGGCAGGACTCTGGAGGGGACGAGCGTGCAAACTTGGGAGAACAAGGTGACAGCCCCATGCCGGACAGGGGCACCAGGGCCCCTCGGGGGTGTGGCCGCTCCTCAGGTTCCCCTCGGGCCAGGCTGGTGTGAGGTGAGGACCTGGTCAGAGCCAGGACGCTGGGCCCAGACTGAGGTCGGGTCTTGGCTCCACCACCCTCCATTCATGCAGCCCTGGGAAAGCGGCTTGGCCTTTCTGCGCCTCAGTTTCCTCCTTTATAAACTGGGGGTGTTGCTGATAACATGACCCCTCTCCGGTTGTCACGAGTGTCACCTAAGTCACTACACGTGCAGTGCTTCCCACGATTCTGGCACACAGCGGGCCCCGACCCCCATGGGCTGGCTCCTGAAGGCTGACTGTATTCATTATTCTCCACCATTTCACAGAACAGACTCGAGCATCCACCGATTTCGGTATCCGTGAGGGCTCCTGGAACCACCTGCCCGCGGATTCGCCTTGTGTCAGCATCATGCAAGGGAGGCACAAGGCGGCCAGCAAGGGAGGCACAAGGCGGTCAGATGAGATGCTCAGAACCACACGCCGGGTAGAACCAGGACTGTACGCCAGGCCACCACCGTGACTCCAAGGAGTTGCCCTCTCCACGGAACTGCAGGCAACGCACACAAACTACAGAAGGGAGGCTCTGCGGCTCACGGACCGGATGACCAGGACAACGACAGGAGCTCCTACCTTTGCCCCTCGGTCACCTTTCGGTCCCGGGAGTCCCAGTTCCCCTTTCTCTCCCTACAGAGAAAGATAAAATTAGGAAACATTAGCACTCAGCTGAGTGTAACGGCCGCCTCTTCCAGGTGAGAGCAAGGGGACCTTGGGCAAAGTATCGTGTTTTTCTTCCCAACCTGCCCTGCCGTGGTGAAAACCAAGTTCAAGGGACAGCCTGTCAGGTGCGTGTGAAGCACCGAATTCTGCACCTGACAGGTAACAGCCCCAACCGTTCCCACACATTTCACCTGAAGCTGCTCCACCCTTTGCAGAGAGACCCCGCAGCCACCGTCCTTCTGCTCCAGCCCTCGGACCAGAGCGGCCTGATCCCCTTCCTTTTCTCTTCCATGAACACGGAGGAAATACGCTCTAATCCCAGCCTGAATCACCACCCATCCCCCCAGGGTCGAAGACTGCAAAGGGGGCTTCTCTACTGGGGCACAGGCACGTGGCCCTGCTGGGAAGACACTGCTGCCACTCACCTGTTCTCCTTTCTCTCCCCTCAGGCCTGGGAGCCCTGCCTGTCCCTGTGGAAAGAACACGGCGTCCCTGTTCAGTGGGCTCTCAGCAAGGGGGCTCTCCCGTGGTCCAGGGTGAGGGAACTGTGCTCTCTACCGCCTGCCGTCCGGCCCCCCAGACACCTCTGGCTCAGCGGGGGTAACGTGGAAAGCAAATTCGAGCGAGTCCGCTCATGGGGAGTCCCCACGTGGTCCTCACTTTGCTACTCCCTCCCCGGGAACCCCTGTTTCGCCTCTCTTGCTGTCTGACTCCTCATTCCTCTGGATCAGCCACGAGGTCACCCCCTGGCCCCCTCTCCTGACATCCCCCAAGTCTGAGCGAGAGGGACTCCTATGCCCCCCCCACCTGCATGGCCCCACTCGCTGCACCTGTTCAACTGCTCTTGGCCAGTGGTGGTGACCCCAGTACCCACCACAGCGACAGATGCGTAGGACATGCTGACCATCATGGGGTAAGTAAATGAGCGCACGACGGGAAGGTCGTGAGCTCCAGGGAGACAAGTGACACGAGGCGTAGCGTATACTAACAAACGCACGCACTGAACGAATGAAGGTGGAACAGACCTTCTCTCCAGGTTGGCCTGCCGGGCCCTGCTCCCCAACTTCACCCTGGAGATAAAATAAGACACCCCATCATTTTCCACTCGCATTGCAGAGATGGCCGTCATCCCAGCTGGTCCCACACCCTCAGAGCCCCCGTCAGCCACAACCCTCGATTCTCACACAAGCAGCACAAGCGTCACAGGCTTTGAAGACCCGAGTGATTCGCCTTTCTGGAGAGAGGGCGTCCACACTCCCTCACGCTGTCTTCTGCTTCCCTCAAAAGAAACAGCTTCTGAAGTTGCCCTGACAGCATTTAAACAGGTTGAGTCCACTCATCCTGAATCTAAACACTTACAGCTCAAAACAACAAGGAGGGGCTTCCCTGGTGGCGCAGTGGTTGAGAGCCCGCCTGCCGATGCAGGGGACACGGGTTCGTGCCCCGGTCCGGGAAGATCCCACATGCTGCTAGGATGGTCACACCTTTGCAGTGGGAAAGGTGCTGGGGGGCTGAGTTTGGGTAGAAAGCATTTCGAAGGCCACCTGAAGTGCTTCCTGAATCCTAAGCCAAAGCACAGCCCATGGAGAGCCGGGCAGCGTCCGGAATTCTTGACACGAGCCAAAGAGGCGATGCATCCGCTCATCCCACAACCAGTCCCTTCTCTGGGCTGACTCAAGACCCGCCGTGTCCAGGACGTAGCCATCATCTTCTTTGAAGATATTTATCTTTAGCTGGCATGTTGTCAAGATAAAGTAACTAGGACTCCTGCCAGGTCTCCTCTGAAGCTACAAAGTATGTCCTAAAAGCATCGTAATGGCAGAAACTCACAATTTTGAACTTTCTAGATAAATTTTTTTAAAGTATCACACTAGAAATCGTACAAAAATGACACGTGAGCTGTAGTAACAGACCTCTCTGAACCTTCCAGCCATTAGGGGTGAACATAAACACAAAACACGGAGAAGGAGAGATGAAGGAAACCCCCGAGGGCACCTCAGTTTCACCCCAATACTTCTGACTGATCACCTTCGTCCACAGAATCGTGCACAGGGAACTCGATGGGAACAGATTCTTCTGAAGACTATTGAACGGAATGTGAAAATTCACACGGTGTAAGCCCAGAAGGGTGTGGCAACTCAGAGGTTGGAGGACACACAGCTCTAAGGTACGGGGGACTCCACAAAACCCACGGAGTCCAAAAAGGAGGGTAACAGGGAGCGATGCAAATGCTGCAAGTTACTTCCGGGAAATGCCTGAATTTCAGCCAATCACTCAGACCCTGGAAGGTGGCCTTGGTGCTTTAAGACCACGTGGTTCACCCCTAACCAGCACCTCAGGGCAGAGCACGCGTGCTTCGTCCATGCTGTGACAAAACACAGCAAGTCACACACCAGTCACTGGGGATCATTATACATTTTTTTTAAAACATGAATGTTGAGTCTTAACACACGCAGGGCCGCTGTGCTCGCAGGTGGCAGTGGCGGCTCGCTGTGTGCCGACGGGGGCAGGGGCCAATAATCAGAGTCCGGGGTCCAGGGCGGGCGGGAGGCTCCTGGTGGGCACTCTGCACACTGAGTCCCGCCGGCGGGCGTCCTCGAGACAGCTTCGGTGCGTTATAACCTGTGGTTTCCATCTGGTCTGAAGAGTGCTCGCTCCTTGAAAAAGTGAGGCAGCAGGGAACCCAGGGCCCCGGGATTTACCCATCGGCCCTTCACTGGCCAGCGAGGTGAGTCCAGGCCACAGCTGTGCCCTCGCTGGGTGGTTTGTGACCCACCCTCCACCCAGTGAGCCCTCGCCGAGAGCCCGCCAGGTGCCTGCCTGTGGGCCAGGGGTGGGAGCTGGTGGCCGAGAGCGGGTCACCGCCTTAACTAGCGCTTAACCCAGTAGACTCGGAGGCCCTGTGACGGGAGGGAGAGGGCTCCCCACGCGCTCGGCTGTGCGCACACACGCCTCTCCGGAAGCAAGGCGCTGTGCACACGCACACACCGTGTACACACCCACGCCTCACCCCCCACATACATACAGATACGCACACACGTACACCACACACACACATGCCACACCACACATATATATACAGATACGCACACACATGCATGGCACACCACATATACACACACACACACACGCATACACACACGCCACACCATATATATATACATACAGACACACACACACGCACATACACACACACGCACGCAGGGTCCAGCCCTCTCTCTTCTGTACCCACTGCACCCTAAGCCCAGGCCACATCTGAGATGCTGACCTCTACAGATGAGGCCAGCCGCGCTTCCTTGCTTCTGTAGGGGTCAGGGAGCATCGGAGGGAGAGAAAAGCTTAAGGGACAGGAGAGAGAGAGAGGAGGGGGTATTGACCGCCTTGCCTCTTCCCTCCCAGGACGAGCTAGGCAACGATGCTGGCCTTCTTCCCAAGGCTCCCGCTCTCTCGGGGGCTCTCTCCTCCAGCTACATGGCTCCCGGGTTCCAGGAACGCACTGCCCCCTTGCTCCTCTGCCCCAGGGGTGGCATCCATTGTCACCAGTCCAGGGTGTGTCACCATGGACCCCCTGACCCGGCCCTCGGCCTTTCAAACAGCCCCTCTGCAATGACCCCGGCTGTTTCCTGCCACACTCCAGCTCATACAGATGCTGGGCCCTGTCAGCTGAGGTTCACACACAGCCCCAAACACACCGTTTAGAATAACAGACGTGATGGGGAAGGAGTCCCTACCCGCGGGCCAGGCTGTCCGGGCAAACCGTCTGCCCCTCTGTCTCCCAGGGCTCCCTGTAAGGAACACAAACGGAAGTAAACAGGAGGGGCTGGGCTTGGAGGAGACAGCCTCAGGACCAGGTCCAGGCTGGAAGGAAGAAAACTGCTGGGCCTTAGGTGTTACTGAACCTCTTCAAATGTGTGTGACCATGGCGACCAGAAACCGCAGCTCAAACCACTTCCTAGATGCCATATTCAACGGCTCTGCTTTTGATTTATAAAGACATAAGTGAACGGAAATGAGGGATGCAGAGTAGGGAAGACATTGCCTAAGTGCTTTTGAGACCACAAAATACTTGGTTAGCCCTTATCTTTTGTCTTGAAAGATGAGCGAGGAGGATGGAGAATATTTACATGAAATGCCCATAAAATTAAGTTGAATCCATACTTATTCTATATCTTGTCATGAAAAAGTTAAGCTTCTAAGTCTGCTTATGGAAAAGGATGATGAATTTTCCTATAACATCCAAAAGTTGCCTTTCGAGGACGGCTGACATTCACCCTTGAGCTTAATGTCTGTTATGAAAAGGTGAAGTTCACTTGTTAAAATTTTGGCTGTATGGTTTTTTAATTGTCCATCTGAAGTGGGTAGACTGTGAACTTGCTTCCCAATTTTATGATAGTTAACCTCTGACTCTTTTCTTAACGATCTTACTGTAATGAGCCCCACCAGAGTATTTTCTAAACTGAAGTCTCTTATTATGTAAGAGTATCTGAAAGGCTTTTCTCCTTGCAAATAAAATACACACACATTTCTAACAGAATAATTTTAAAGTCCTTCCCCAGTTACCTAAGTAGGAATAAGGGGCTCGCCCATACCTGACCTTGGAAATCCAAACATTTCCGAGCCCGGCATGACTCGGAATCCAAACGTGATCCAAGGCCCAGGCAACCAACAATCAAAAATGTCTTTAGCTTCTGTGTTTTGGGTTCCCAAACTCACACCCACCTTCGGTCCTGGCAGGCCTGGGGGTCCGTTCAGCGCATCCTTTCCAGGAGGGCCCTGCGCCAAGAGGGAGAAAAACAGACCAACATGAAAGGCACGGTTAGGGAAGCGCTGCACTGAGTTGCTGCAGCCGGAAGCTGGTCGGCACGGTGGGCGAGACACGCAGGACTGGTCCTGTGTTCCAGCTCTCCGGTGGCGCTCTCGCTGCTGTCAAGTGTCTGTGGGTGAAACTGTGTGGACCACGTGTTCAGGAACGTCTGTGGGTGACAGTTGACCACGCGTTCCAGGTGTGGACCCGTTCGCCTGAGAGTGGGCGTCACGGCCCTTAATTTACGTCGAGAGCCTTAGGCCTGGTACCTGGAGCTCAACGGGGCCGAGCACGCTGGCATCCAGCAGTCACGTCCTTTAATCTACAGCCGCCAATGGAACTGTGGTCCAGTGACAAGGGGACAACCACTGTGTGCTGCACAGTCGAATTTCCCTCTGTCACCTTTCTCCAGCGTCCCAACCCCCCGTCAGCTCTGTGGGTCGCACAGGCTTTCTGTATCCACAGCCTTCCCCTCCTCTGCTGGCCCCATCAGAGAACCGGCAGTAAGGAAATGCCTTCCGGACGAGCAGAGGCCCCCTGAGGTCCATCACCAGGCCTGGGAGGGCCCATCAGGGTCACATGGTATCGGAAGCTCAAGGCCACGCCTACCATCCTGCCCTGAAGAGCTACAGGCCAAAACGGCAGGAGACACCCAGCTTCAGTCTGCACCCACTTCCTTGCGTGGAGACATTAAGGTCTGATGAGCTCTACCCTCAGGACTTAAAGGAAGGGGAAGGCCCAGACCCCCAGGATCTTTTTGGCTGGGAAAGAAGCAGCACCATCGGCACAGTGACAGGAAGAGCTCTGCTGCACCCTGGACCGTGTCTCACGTCTCCTCCTCCGTCACTTCTGCGACCCTCTGGCAGTGGCCCTACAGACGAGGAGCCACACTTTAAACAGCAAAGGACTTTTGAACGTCCCTTTGAGTTACAAGAGCACAGGCGGCGGCCTAGGGAGAGGGTGCTCCAGTCTGCATTCCGGCTGGGGCCATGGGGGAGCGGCCCCAGGAGACAGAGCACATACATGACAGGCACCACGGAAGGAAGAAGGCAGCCTGGGTACCAGGGTCCTGGTCCTGCCGGCAGGGAGGAAAGGGCACGGAGCGTCACCCGCTGGAAAGCGGCCCAGGTGGCAGCTGAAAGGGCCCGGCCACTCCCGTCACAGAGGATGGGGGAGACGGGACAGTGCAGGGAAGGATGCTCTGGTCACTCACCGCCTGCCCAGGGTGCCCAGGTTTTCCTGGGAAGCCGATCTCTCCAGGCAAACCCTGAAAAGGGAACCAGAGGGGAACCTTCAGTCTGACCTCTTCCAAGCATCAGCTCACTTCTCCCAGCACCTCTCCTGGCAGGAGTCCAGGTCTCCAGCTCTGACAAAGGCACCCAGGGGTGGGTACCGCTCGGGGGAATCTGGCTGTCCTTGGTGTGGGCCATGGTGAGACGTGGAATCGTCACACCTCCAAGGCTGGCCGGCGCAGGGCTCGTCTGGTCTGCAGTCGGGGTCGCCGGCACCTTCATTCCTGCCTGGCGGGATGGGTGGAAACACCTCCCTCTGCCCCACCCAGCGGGACCCAATCCCTCCGCTCGGCCTACAGGGAACTTTCCCAGAGGGCTCCTGAAATGCAGGAGGGGAGACAAACCACACGCTCCTGAAAGACCTCAAAAGGACGACCCCAGCCCAGTGTGTCTCTCCCCCTGCATCTCTAGGAGCCGCCAACGATGCGCTGTGTAGCTCAGACGCTATTTCCAATCGAAGGGGCTGCAGGGCCGGCTGCTGGGGGCGCCCTCCTTGCTCATGCCTTTGCTCTGCTCTCAAAGAGCGAACACGTGGCTCGACACCACGATGTCCCCGGCTCCCAGGGCCACGAACCCTCCATCTAAGTGCCCTGGGGAGAGAAAATCAAAGCCAATCTCACCGGGGGGCCTCCGGGTCCAGGGGGGCCTGGGGCGCCAGGCGGTCCTGGGGGGCCCTGCAGAGAAAGAGCACAGCCTGGGTTACAAACGTGCGTGGAGCAGCCTCCTGGTGACACTGTCCTCTGAGAGGGGAGAGGGATGCGGACCAGTGAAGGGGGGTTCCGCCGCTTTACTTGAAATACTGCATTTTTTCAACAAAAAGTAACAAGAGCAAAAAGAGAAGGTCTGAAGTAAAATTTGCAAAATGGCAACGTGTGTACTGTCTGGCTGGCGGGATAATACAACTGTCTGTTATATCATCCATTCCAATACATATTTAAAATATGTGAGCATTTAAAATAAATACGTACGTGCGTGAACACACATACACACGATGGGTTAACCCATTAACAAAAAGCTTCTAGAACAGTGGTTCCCAAGCATTATTCAGCATCGAATCACCTGGGGTGAATCAAGAGATCTGTTCAAACCCTCTCTCTCTCCACTACATACGTTCTAGGAGATGCACCTCTGGCCTTTGTTTGTCCAGGTGTCTCTCCAAATATGCCCTCCCTCCCCTGTCTCGCTGCTCGGATGGATGTCTCCACCTTTCTGAAATCTGCAATTCCCCAGGCAGAATTAATCGCTCCCTCCCCCAAGCCGAAGGCCAATGCAACAGTTCTCATCTGACCCCCGGGCCCCCGAAGGCAGAGCCCCCCTCTTGCTGCCCCCCGCATCTCATCTTGCACAGCAACAAGCCCAGGGCTTGGAATAGAGCAGGTGCTCAGTAAGCGTTTGGAGAAGTCAACTGCATTGAACACAGCTGAGGAGAGCGCTGTGCATTTCGAGAGAACAATACATCGCCACTGGAGGACGATAAATACTAAAAAATGGCCAAGGTTACCGCTTCCGCGGACAGTTCCCTTTTCTCCCTCTGGGGGCGCTGGTGAGTCAACAAAGGGCAGAGAACGGCGACGTTTACAGAAGAGAACTTTTTGGTGGCACCTGGACCTAGTTTTCCACGTAGCTCGCTCAGTGCTGGAGAGGCTTTGGGGAGAACGTCTACTCTTATTAGGAGACATCTGCTTGGGGCTGGAGCAACTGAATGGCCAGGCAGAGCTGTACAGTGGCCCGGGTGGGTACAGATGCAGGGTCCCCCTAATGGATGAGGGCAGAGGTGGGGGAGGGCACCAAAGAAGGCTGGTGACCTCCCCCCTATCGTGGCTCAGTCCTGCTCCGCCTGCATCTGCCACAGCTCAGCTCCGCTCACCTCCCGGCAGAGCAGGAGCCCTGCAGGTGGCACTCCCAGGACCCACCCCTCCATAAGGCATGTTCCAGTTGACCTTTTTACATCGTCCTGACCTCTGAGGCTCTCACAGCAACCTCAACCCCACGGAACTCATCCAAGGCCCCTTCTCCCCTCAGGCAGCTCTCTCTGAGAGCAAATGGGATACACTTAGCTTTCATCCCTCCTTACACTCCCCGTGATGCTGATGGCCCCTGGAATGCACTGGCCTCTTTCAAAGTGATCGTTTCAGGAAGCTGGCCTCCTGACCCGCTTATGACTCTGACCTTGTTTCCCCTTCCTCCTCCGTCTCCTGCAAACGTCCCTGCGGGCTGCTGCCGTTTGTTTGTTTCACTCTCACAGCACGTTAGGGTAGACAGATCTCTAGGGATCCTCTACTGGAAGTTAAACCTCCTTGTTTAACAATAAAGAAACCTGAGGCTCAGAGAGGGTAAGGGCCCCATCTGAGGTCACACAGCCATCATCTCCAGTGGATCCTGAGCAGTCCAGCTGCTGCAGAACCACCTGGGAAGCTTGTCGTAAATACAGGTAAACAGGCCCCTTGACTGGACTCTAAGGCACAGGTCTGGGACAAATCTGAGGGGCCAGTGACTTCGGAACACTCCCCAGGTACCTGTGGAGAGCATCCAGGTCTGAGAATTACCTGTCTGGACCAACTCCATGCAGCACCCTAACTACCATCCTCACTGCTGCTAATACTACAAGCCCAGGGTTCCAGCAGGGACCCTTGCAAGGAGGGAGCAGGAAACACAGGTGTAGAAGGCCGAGGGGGCAGCACCCTCCGTTTAGGGTTTACTCTGCCCTGAGCTACACGCATTTCACCTCATCTTAATCCTCACGCTAATCCTTTCAGGCAGGCCCTGTTCATCCCGTTTTGAAGATGAGGAACTGGAACCTGGAGGAAAGGGAACCGGCATTAGACACGGTGGCATCCAGCACAGTGTCCCTGGTCCTTCACCCCCTCCCTTGTGAAGTGTCTGCCAAGCTCCCCACCCGCCACAGCCAGTCCACCCTTAAACAGCCTCATCTCCTAAAAGACTGTCTGCGCGTTAAATGAACTTGGGGCTTTCAAGCCCAGCTCTGTGATCTCCGAGTCCACCACCTTCATAGGACCACAGCACCCGGGTCGTTTCTCTGCAGGCGGTATGGGTTAATGACTATCTGCCTGTTTGATGCTACCAGCTCAGGGCCGAGAGCAGAATCCCACACAGTCATCAAATAACCACCGCAAGGGCCTTACAAAGAGGCGGCGCTGGAGGGAGTGGGACAGCTGCTCCAGACGCGGCCACACAAGGGGCTGGCCAGTGGCCGTGGCTTCCTTTCCAGCCGGCCAGGGGCGCCCTGCAAGTCCCAGAGGGAAATGTTGGGGTGAGGGGTGGACAGCAGTCAGGATTCAATTAGAGCCAGCCTGCCCCGTGGACGCTGCCCCGGGGCCACACTGTGGCCATCACTCGGCACAGTGTACACCTTCCTCCCAGGAAGGCTGCGTCCAGCCCCGCCAGGTCAGAGTGGACTCAGCTCCAGCGAAACTCCGTTTGTTGCTGATACCAGCGCCTCTGCAAGCCAGGGGCAGGGAGTGCTGGGGGGATGTGGTGCACAGGCCCGTCAGCCATCTACACCTGGCACTCTCAGCCAGCAGGGAGCAAACTGGAATTTTAGGGCACCTAGCATACGCCTGGCCTTCTCCGAGGTCTCTACACACAGGGCGCCATGACCTCGGTGGTCCCTGACTCCCTGGCTGCGAGCCCCGGCACTCAGGGTCCACACGCTGCAGGAGCTGATCGTCAAGGGCGCGAGTGGAACCCCAGATATGCCGCCTCCTATCCACGTGGCGAGCTCCTGGCCTTGCGGAGGTCCACTTCCCCGTGCTCTGCAGTGGGGGTATGAATCCTACAGCCCCAAGACTGAACATGACGACGCAGGAGGACAAGAGGTCCGGGCCTGGTCGCTGAGGGAACAGAGCAGTGGGGTGCATGCCCCATGATGTGCACCCCGATTGTCCCAGGCTATGTGGCAGCCTCCGTCCTCTCACGGCCTGCATGTGCAAATGTTCTAGAGAATGTTCTCCCTCCCCCAGGAGGCTTCAGAGGCAAGGAAACCTCACATCTGTCACCACCAGCAAAAGGGCAGCGTGTTCATGAGTGAGAAGCATCATGGAGTCTGGGGGCACAGGAGCCCCGGGTGGAAGACGAGGTGTCGCTGGGCGACAGGATGCTGGCAGCACCCGCTAATGCCACGGAGGGGAGCGGGGAGTGGGGAGCGAGCAGGCGGAAGCTTCGGTCCTTACATCAGAGGCCTCTGCAGAGTCCTGGGGCCTCTGGAGAAGCGGCTCCTGGAGATCCAGATGGCGGGGGTAGAGGTCCTTCCTCCAGTCCACACGTATCGGGCACCTTCCGTGTTCCCTCCGGATCTCCAGGTGACCCAGCCCTCCCTTCCAGAAGACTGCAGTCTTGCAGAGCAAATAAAGCGCAAGCCCGTGACCTCCTGGGAAAGCCGTGGGCTTGGCATCAAAGTCAGACGGTTAAATTCCGAGCAGCTGTTTGACTCGAGGCACAGTATTTGGTTTATCCAAAGCCTGGTTTCTAAGCATACAGAGTAGCAGGTACAATAATACCTTCTTTTCGGAGTTTTTGTAGCAAACCCCTGGGTCCTGGCACGTGGAAGAACTCATGAGATATTTGTTGAATCTAATTAAAAATATAGAAAATAACAACAAAGAAGAAAGATGCTCTAACTGCACAGAAATCAAGTAAAGACATAGTGGGGAAATCGGGGATCAGCTCAGAGGGTAGCGTGAGTTTGGTCCTGGAGGGCAAAATGGGGCCTTGGCAAACGAGGTGGGGTCCAAGAGGGCGGGCACCTCACGTGGACGGAGCAGGATAAAGGGGAACAGGCGGCTCGGCATGACTGGGATGCCCAGTAAGAACAGGAAGCAGAGGCCCCTAAAACTAGGCCGCAAGTCTGGGGTCTGAAAAGGCCGGCTTTGTCTTTGAGGCAGCTCAGAATAACAGAGGTGTTCTAGAAGACAGACACAGTCAGGTCTGTGCTTAGGAAGATATTCTGCTGTCCTTAGGGTCACTAGGGAGAAGGAATCCTGGAAGAGACAGACCAGGAGACAGTGAAACCATGGCGCAGGCAACACGCCAGTGAGGCTGGGCCCAGTGCTAAGTGGACGGCGGGGAGGGATGCAGACCAGTGAGGCTGGGCCCAGTGCTGAGTGGATGGCGGGGAGGGACGCAGACCAGTGAGGCTGGGCCCAGTGCTAAGTGGACGGCGGGGAGGGATGCAGGCCAGGGGAGGTCTGCACGGCAGTTCAGCGGTGACAGGTGAGCATCTGGCGGGGGTTGGATGCTACCTGAGACACTAAAAGGAGGAGAGGCTTTTCCAGGGGAAGCCTGCAGGGGAAGGAAGAGACGTGGGGTGGGGGTGCGGGGGAGGGGCTAGTCTGGGATGTGAGTTACAGGCCCTTCAGAGCCTCAACTAGAGAGAGATTCCCATGGGGTAGCTGGGGGCGTGAGGAGAGTGCCGGACCCAGCGATGCCGCTGGTGGAAGGCTCTGGTGCGGCGTTTGCGTCTCCCGGATCCTAGCGCACTCCACAGAGCTGAGCGCGACGGCAGCTGCCTGATGGTGCACGCGGCACTTCTGAATCTTCCAGTGGGCTTGGGGGCCTTACCCGTGACGGGCAACAACTACTGTTTAGATGGGACTAATCGCCCCCCAGACTTCTGGTTGACTTTAATTAGTCCCCCCACTTTATCTTCTCTTTCGCCTGAAAATAAGTTAAACAAAACCCCAAACAGAAAGGCCATCTGAGTCACTTAGTTGGTAAGTTTCCAAATGAAACTAGATGGCTCATGACTAAATCAAAGCAATTTATGAATTTTCTGTTTTGTTCTGCATGTACTGGCTTTGGGATTTTTAGGCACGAAGCTGCCTTCCTTCCACCAAAACAAAACAAAACAAAAACCCCTGCTTGCTACAAGCTTCACTATTCACCATAGCCATGACGTGGAAACAACCTAAATGTCCATCAACAGATGAATGGATAATGAAGATGTGGTACATACATACAATGGAATACTACTCGGTCATAAAAAAGAATGAAATAATACCATTTGCAGCAACATGGATGGACCTAGAAGTTATCATACTAAATGAAGTAAGTCAGACAAAGACAAATATCATATGATATCACTTACATGTGGAATCTAAAAAAAAATGATACGAACGAACTTATTTACAAAACAGAAACAGACTCAGACATGGAAAACAGACGTGTACTTGCCAAGGTGGGGGGAGGATGCCGTGGGAGTTTGGGGTGAGCAGATGCAAACTGTTATGTACAGGATGGATAAACAACAAGGTCCTACTGTACAGCACAGGGAGCTGCAGTCAATAGCCTGGGATAAACCACAATGGAAAAGAATATGAAAAAGAATGTGTACACACGTAACCGAGTCACTTTGCTGTACAGCAGAAACGAACACAGCACTGTACGTCAACTACACTTCAATAAACTTGTTTAAAGAGCTGCTTGAAAGCCAAAGACTCTGCACTATTACGCCTCTTTCATAGGTGAGGACATTATTAGGGTTTCAGGAAAGAAACGTGGCTAAAGGGAAGTCAAGACTGAAAGGCCAGTCTCCGTGCGGCCAGGGACTCTCCGAGGAGCCAGAGGCAAGGCACCCTCCCCTCGTCACTGATGCAGACGTTGTGCACGGACCAGGCGGAAACCAGGGCTCCAAGGACTTGTGTCCGGAGGCGCGTCCTGCGTGCGTGTTTTGAGGGAGACTCTCCTGAGCTCCCACCTGTACGTCAACCTGGGGAGCTTTGCATTTGTCTAGTTCATACGTGTGGCTTTTATTTTTAAAAAGCAGCTGTAAAAATTGGACAAACTGACTGCTAAATTTTCTCCCAAGCTTTAGGGATAAAGTATGAAGAGTGGGAAGTAACTTCAAAAAACAGAAACAGGGAGCGCCCAGCATTTTCCCACTGGATTTCAAGGCCCAGGAGGGCAGAGACCGTGTCTGGTTTTGTTCAGCAGTTTATTCGCAGGGCACAGGGACGATGTTCAATCGCCGTTTACGGAGGAAAGAGTGCTAGGAGTGGAGGGAGAAACGAGGAGGAGGGAGGTGGCGGGGGGCAGGCGGACCCCTCAAGTCCTGGGCTACCGCCCGCTCTGCGCAGGGCGCTCCCACAAGCCAGGATGCAGGATGTGGCTTGTCAGGCCCTGGAGGCGTTAGAAGCTGGTGAGGGGGCTGCGATGACAGAGAGAACAAGTGCGGAAGCAAGCGAAGGGACAATTTTGGGACTGGAAGTCCTAGGGTTGAAGTCAGCGTGACTGTAACTGAGGGGCTGTCCTAGCTGGGGCTGGTCAAGGCAGGCCCCGCAAAAGGGGCCACGTTTAAGCTGAGAACTGAGTGGTCAGAAAGTCCGGGGAAGGGAGAACAGTGGGTTCAGGGGCCTGAGACTGGATGGACCTCCGTGCGACGGCAGGACCGACGGGGTCAGTGTGAAGGAGTGAAGTGAGCAGGGGACGGGGACAGGGCCCCGGGGAAGGTGGTGGGGTGCCGCGGTGGGAGGGGGCAGCTGGGAGGCAGGTGCGTTGCTTCAGGGCTGGGGGCCAGGATGGCTGGGATCTGGGCTTTAGAATCGGGACAGCGAGAGCCCATCTGACTTGGTTGTGTTTGGAAGGAGAAGTGGACAAGACTCCACAGCAGGTCGGGTGTGTGGAGCGAGGGGACGAGGACGACCCTGAAGGACTGGATAGGTGATGGGGCCCTTTGCCGAGGCGGGGACGCTGCGGTGGGGAGCGCACCTGGACAGGGTGGGCACCAGCCGTCCTGCTGAAGAAGGCTGAGTGTTTGATGAGAGTGTCTGAGGCACCGGGTGGAGCTGCCCAGGGGCTGCAGCTCGGGGAAGGGCTACTGCAGAATTAAACGCAGACAGGAGAGAGTGATGAAAAAAGAGGGGTGGCCTCGTATGGCTGGATTAACGAAGGTGTGCGTGACACCAGCTCAGCTCATGGGAGGTTTTCACCCTCTTCTCTTTTTATCATCAATAAAAATACCTAAATAACCCATTCATCTAATTATGAAAGAGAGTGACAAATGAGCCAATAGATCTAAATGTTAACAACAAAATAACTGCTTTAATTATTACTAATGAAAAAACTATTTAATGACTCTATCAATTAACCGATAAGTCTAATTATTATTAATAGAACGTTTGATCCTCCTTAATACGATGGTGGCTAAACAGCTACTTAATGTGCTCAGTGATTACAGTGATGATGCATAAATAACCAATTAACCCAGTTATCATTATTAATAATGGAACGGCAAATAACTTCCTAATAACCACCAAGTTCCAATTGGAGTAGATTTATAAAACTGGATGGAATTTGAAGATGAATGAAAATTACTTGCACAGATTAGCAGGGCAATCACACTCCCTGCGCGACGGTAATGTTTGCTTTTTCCGGAAGTTGTTCCTGACTGTGAGTCCTTCTCTCAGTATGTAACTCCAGGGACACAATGACTGCCCCCCTCAGCAGGCTTCCTGGGTAGAGGCCCAGGACCCTGAACCCACTCAGCCGTCTGGGGTTGGCCCCTTCCCTGGCTGTGTCGCCACCAACTCAAGAGGCTTCCTGCCATCCTGACTACAGCACCGTCTTTGCATAAACAGTTGCCCAGACCAGACACAGATTTCCACTTTTCCTGGGCTGCCAGGACACAGGAGCTACCACGTAGAATGTGTATACTGAGTCTAAAACATTCCAGCAGGTGAAAATTTTCATCTTGAAAGAGGCACCAAAAGCATCTTCTAGAATGCCAGCCGCCCTGGGGCTTGGCTCACTCTGAGGCTGCAGTGCTGGCTCTTCCCGTTACAAGCAAAGCTAATTAAACTCTGAGCTCAATTTCTTTAGACTGTAAATGGACTAAGCATTGCTTTCTCACAGGTGGTTATTACAGGTGGTTACATACACGATTATATATGAGCACCAAGGAGAGTGTTTGACAAGAGCAGACACTAAACATATGTGCCCTCTGCCCTCTTCCCATCAGAGCAGGAAACCATATGACTTAGTTTCTGCTGCAACAGAGCCAACGTTGATTTTCCAGATCAGCGTAGGGACCCTCCTCTGGGCCCGAGAGAGGCTGACGACCTCTCCCCCAGAACCAGAGCTCTGAATACACCCCTCCCAGGACTCAGCTCAGAGGATTGTCAGACTCTATGTGCATCTCTTTCTGCCCATGGCATCTGGCTCCTCTGGGCATGGACAGTGGCTGCTAGGTTTCCCGTCGCCAGAGCTGAATCTGCACACGGCGGGTATTTAGTAAACACCTGCTGAGTGAGTGAACCAATGAACCAATGAACCAATGCACGGACGGCAAGCAGAAGAAAACCGTGGCCAGGCCCAGGGAAGGTGAGCATTCAGATATGTCAGGAAGGGGGAATTACAGAGATGGGCAGTGATCCACCGGGGAAACACTGCTCTCAGTGTGGGCGTGGTGGGCTTGAACGCAGCTTCGCGTCCATCGGGTGGTGATCCAACGCGGGGTGCCAGGTAGGACATATTATACACTCTACGTTGGTCCTGAACCACTGAGATCCCCGAATATATCGGGCGCCCTATTTCTGGCAAAACCCCTGCTGTGGGAAAGCTGATTGCGTTTTTATCCACAGCCCCAGCTCAATGCCTGGCATTCAGCCAAGATTTGCTGAAGGAAAATGGTTTCAAAATTACAAATGAAAGAAAGAAATATATTTTCCAAAGCAGTCAACAAAAATTTATAGGGAAAAAAATCTGTAACTTAAAGCGATTTGACAGAGCTGGGCTTCTGGTGAATTTTTGAAACACACAAGCTTTGCTCACTGGAAAGCAAGGTCATAAAACAAATGCAAAAACACTCTTTCACTATGAACATCAAAATGCCACAGTGAATGTGGAATCTTTAGAAGACGGTGAGTAATGGCTGACTTCACAGGCCCTTAGCCCGGGCTGCAGCCTAACCCAGATGCGCGGGACTGAAATGAAGCCTGAGATTCGTGTGCGGGGTGCCTGTCACACACCTCCCGTGTCAGCGTGGGAGAAGCGGGTTTTGGAAGTGCAGTTAGCAGTCTCCTCTGGGGGGTGCCTCCCCGACAATGTCAAAGGACAGTGTGGTCAACACCATGGGACTCGGGCACGGAGGTGGAGACGGCCCGGAACAGGCGGGCGCCGGAGCCGACCATCTACCGCAGCGCAGGGGCGGCCCGTGGACGAGCCCTTAGTGATCCCACCTGCCTGCCTGCGGCCACCACACCCAGGAGGACAGGACAGCACCCTGCCCGGTGCTCTCTGCTCCTCCGGGACCCCCCCCATCACCCGGGTCACATCCCCTCATCTTCTCTTCGAATCGCCCTCCCCTTTTACTTTTCTTGGTATTTGTGACAAATGATGAGGTTGAAGTTCAGAAGGTAAAGTGACTTGTCCAAGACGCCACAGTCAGAAAGGGGCCGAGGGCTGGGACTCTAACCTCCTAACCTCCCCCGCCCCCACAACTGGGCTTCCCCCCCAGCACACTGCTTCCCCAGGAATTTACCGACACTGCTCGGGGGGAGGCTGGGGCTGGGGACTGGGTGGCGAGCTTTGGTGCAAGGGGCAAAGGGAGAATGAAGGGAGCTCCAGCCTCCAGTGCCAGGCGCCTTGCTCTGTCCACACTAAGGTGTGTGTGTCGGAGGCAGGGGGTGCTCAAGTGACACACACAGATGAGGGGGCCTGGGAGGGGGGGAGGTGTCTGCTGAGTGGCGCGTGGCCCCGAGCGAGTCTCTGTGCATCTGGGAGGCTCACCCCTCGTCTGTGAAATGAGGTGACCCCGAGCCTGCCCATCTGGCGGGCTGGCTGTGGAGGTCCACAGGGGGCCACAAGGACAGCACACGTGAGGCTGTGTGGGAGTGGGGAGCTGGACGAAGCCTGGGGCCAGAGGACGTTACACCAGAGCTGAGTCTGAAAGCGGAGGGGGAGCGAGGCGAGGAGGGGCAGGGGGAGGAGATGAGGGTCTGCCCTCCTCCAGTCCTAAACCCCTCCAGGAGACCAAATGGCCATTCTCCCAGCACCTGAGATGGGAGGCAGGGGGAGCAAGGGGCAGAGGGAGGGCGAGTGTCCCACTGAACATTCTTTTTAATGCTCTGATGCGGTGACCATGCAAGATTCTGGTTACAACCTGAGAATCGTTACCCCATCACTTATTCAACCACAGCAAGCAGTGTTGCTAAGGAAGAGGATTTAAAGACAGTAATTACCTGCTGCCCCAGCAATCCAGGGATTCCAGGAGGGCCGGTCTCACCTTTCTTTCCCTGATATGGAATTTAAGAAAAAAAAAAAATGGTCATGAAGAACCCAGGGGTAAGACAGGAATAAAAACACAGACCGACTAGAGAATGGACTTGAGGATATGGGGAGGGAGAAGGGTAAGCTGGGACAAAGTGAGAGAGAGGCATGGACATATATACACTACCAAACGGAAGGTAGATAGCTAGTGGGAAGCAGCCGCATAGCACAGGGAGATCAGCTCGGTGCTTTGTGACCGCCTGGAGGGGTGGGATAGGGAGGGTGGGAGGGAGACGCAAGAGGGAGGAGATATGGGGATATATGTATATGTATAGCTGATTCACTTTCTTATATAGCAGAAACTAACACACCATTGTAAAGCAATTATACTCCAATAAAGATGTAAAAAAAAAAAAAAAAAGAAGCAGCCAAAATTAACAGGCAGGCAGCGCCCGGAGCCCGTCTAATGGCAGGTCTGGGGCAGACTCCCTGATAACAGCCCGTCCCCCTCGGGATGCCCTACGGGGAAGCAGGGTGGGGTTGGGAAGAAGTCTGGAGTCAGGGACGCTCCCCTTTGCATGCCGGCTCTGTAACTTGGATGATTTTGGTAACACATGGCCCCAAATTCAAAAAGTACAGCAAGGTTTACCTGAGAAAAATGTCCTTATCCTGTCCCCTGCCACTCAGTCCCTTTCCTTGAAAGCAAATAATCCTACCAGATGTTGGCTAATCTTTCCAGAGGCATTTTATGTTTAGGTAAGCTTTGCACACACACACACACACACACACACACACACACACACATTCTCTCCCTCTCCCCCTTTTTTTCTTTACAAACTGTAGCATATCATTCAATCTACTGATAAACTAGGTTTTTTTTCACTTAACAATTTAACCCGGATGCATCCTGTATCAGCACGTGGAGAGCCACTCCATTCTTTTCCACAGCTACGTGGTTTTCACCATAAGGATGAAACGTGATACATTTCAACTCTGGGCAGGTAGGTCATTTGGACCATTTCTGCTCTTCTGCTGTTAGACTCCGCACTGCTGTGCAGGACCCCAGCGGGTCATCCTGTGGGAGTGACCTGTCTCACTAAGCCTCAGAGTCTATCCCTTTGAACAGGGGTGAGGTGTGTGCTGCTTAGCTACACAGCACACGGCGTGCGTTGTGTTACAGCGGAATGTGAATGATGGAAGGCCCGTCTGTTTGCTTTCTTTTGCTCACAGTTGTTCTCATGACGTCAAAGCACTGCAGTCAGAAATGAAAAGTAAAACAAGACTCTGAATGAGAACCGCATTCCTTGAGTACCTGTTTTGTGTCAAACCCTCTTTTGGGGTTTCCCACATTTCCCTTACGTCTTTACTCTGCAGGACGCCCCTGTGATGCAGGTGTTCTCAGTCCCACTGGGAGGTGTGGAAACTGAGGTTCAGAGTCAAGTCTCACATGTGACCCAGCTAGAATGTGACGGGGTTAAGATTCAGGCCCAGATCTGTGTGTGCTGGAGCCTGTACATGTGACTCTTACTTCCCAGGGCTCTGAAGATGACGAAAGTTCTACAAAATACCTCTAATCGTCTAGACTGCTAGGTTACAGGAGCTAGACGACGTCAGCTCCTTCTCTCTTTCTGAAACCCTGGCCCTCTCCTGTCTCTGCCACTGGACACTCTGGTTTGTCCCCGTGTGCTCCCCCATCCCCAGAGGGAAGGTGTCTCTACGACCTTGGACCGTGCCAGCCCAGCCCTCCGGGGTCCCGTGGATCCCACCTTTTTCCCTCCCCTCCCCGCCACCACGTCTTGGGAGCCCGTAGTCGGTGCTGAGCCCAGGGAGCGGTCCTGGGGCACCTCCACCCACAACCTGCCCCAAGAGGCCCCTTCCAGGTGCTTCTGCCTGGAATGCTGGTTCCCAGGTGCCCACATGGCTCCATCCCTTAATTCCATCTGGTCTCTGCCAGACGTCCCCCTCACCCGAATGCCTTCTCTGACCGCGGTCCCCATCCCGCCCTCTCTCCCTGCCCCGCTGTATTTCCCTTTGTTTCTATCACCACCACATACACTGTTGACGTTCGTACCTGCCAACTGCCCGTCTACCCACTGGGAGGCTCATCTGAATCGAGGACTGGCTCTGCTTTTCTTCAGTGCTACATCCACGGGCCCAGAGCAAGGCCCGCCGCGTGGTGGGGACTCAATGAACACTCGCGGGCTGGATATGTAACTCGTCCCTTCGGGACTGATGTGGTCCTGAGCCAGGACAGTGGCAGTGGGAACAGCAATGAGAGGGTAGAGAGAAGGGCTGTTAGGGAGGAAAGCCGTTGGCAGACTTGCAGAGAGAGTGAGGTGGTCTGATTGAGAGGCCCCTGGACCTGCACCCCTTGAGCTGGAGCACATCAGCCCGGAAGGCGCGATCAGGTCTAGGTCAGGATGAGTTCCTCGACACTTGTCAGGTAAAACTCAGAATGCAGTCACAGACACCTTCAGAAGGGAGCCGAGCCTAGGAGGAGTCCTGTCTGTGCATCCGTCCTGCTCTGATTACTGAAATCATCGGGAGCTGACCATGAGAGAGCTGAGAATGGCCAGCTCCCCTTCCTCAGCGAATGGAAACCAGACATCTTCAATTTTCTATCTAGACGGACACCCCCTCCACCCGCTTCCAAGTTATGCCACAGCGTTATTTCCAAGACGGATAAACCACTTCCCTTCGAGGTCAGCAGAACGGCCTGGTGAGCAGTCATCAGAATTCAGAACCCAGGCCAGAGACGTTTGGAGGAGAGGCTGAAAGCAATGAAGGGCTAGAACACTTAGCGGTTGGTGAGCAAGGACTAGATGGAAGACGAAGGGATGAGAAGGTCTGGGCTGCGACTGAGCAGAATCACTGACTAAAGCGGCCACAGCTGCTAGGGGACGCAGCTGCAGTTTCCCTCTTGCAGAGGACCCGCCACTGTTTGAGGGATGTATGAGTTCTCAGCAGCTCTTCGCTCTGCTGGAGCTTGGGGACTGTATGTAATGACACGCTAATGCTCAGAAGACGAACACCTGAGACGATAAGGAAATGTGCAGAGGGCATGGAGTCAGGAGGTTCTCCAATGCCAGGGACGTCAGTAAAATGGACCTGAAAAAGGAGAATTACGGGCAGATCGGAGAGGTGTGGTAGGAGATACAGAAATGCAAAGCAGTGCGTCCAGAGGAGCAGACATCCCGAGCGTTAGATTTTCAGCAAGAAGGAAAAAAGCAAGATGATGGCAAGAGGCCAGAGGAAGAGAAAAGCATCAGAGATTCGTGATCGCGGCAGTGTCACAAGGCAGCCTCTCCCCCAAGAAAGGCATACGGTTCGTGGACCATCTATAAAGGGGCATCACCCAGAGAAATATCACGGTAACGGCTCTGTCCAGCTCCAGCACCTGCGCTCACATCTCCTCTACCCACAGTGTCCGGAGCTGCCCCGGTGCCTCTCAAAGCTCTCCTCCCTCCCCTCCTGCAGCCACAGCCACGAGAGCTGACCCCGGTCACGTGCCCTGCCCCTGAGCCAAGCTGTGCCGGCGGGTTATTCTTCCATACGGAGGAAAGAAGCTCTGTCCAAGTTACTTGCCGCCTCCTTATCTAAAAGACATAACATCTGAGTTTTATTTGGAAATTGACAGACCACGTGATTCTGACATGCCTTTTCAGTCTCGCATCCAGTGGCCACGTTCCCAACCCTAAGCAACAGCTCACGTGGGCTGCTTAGCCTGGCCCCAGAGACCCCAAGGACTCCTGGCCTCTGGAACTCGGCCCACCAAGCCACCTGTCTGTAGGACGCATGCTCCATCTCAACTTGTCAAAGTCCTAGCCCAGTCCAGTGCCACCTCCTCCATGAAGTCCCAGCAATGATGAGAAATAATGGCAAAGTAGGGCAAAAACATAGTTGAGACGCATTCCCTGGTGTCACCCAAGAGCTCGTGAGCTAGAATCGCCAGGGATGGGGCATAAAGCTCTAAGTAAGTAGTTGCAAGGACTCGGTCACTCACTGTGATCAAAGGGATTCTCTATGTTCTTTTCCCAACCCCTTTCCTCTACAATATTATAAGAAAGAGAGTTCTAAAGCTGAGGTAGATGAGGACGGGCAAGCCATTTAAAACTTGCTGAATCTTAGTTTCCTCATGTGGAAAATTATAATCATTGTAATTATCTGAAAAGACAGTAGCGGAAGAAATAATTCAATATTTGAGGAAGTGATTTAAAAAGCATAACAAAGCGTCACGCAGATGTAATAGATAGTTATGAGAATGAGAAGGAAGATGACGGAGGCGCTGATGAAGAAGAAATGGTAACAGCAGAATTCTGCTCTTCTGAGTCCCCGGCGTAGGTGAGAGACCACATGTCAAGCAGAGTTGGTTTCAAAACCACTACCTCCCAGCACTGCCACGGAGATTAAATAAGATAATGTCCACAAAGTGCTTAGCACAGGATCTGACATTAAGAAACACGTAGTGGTGGTGGTGCTGCTGGTGGTGGTGGTAGAGGTAGTGGTGGCGGTGGAGGTGATAGTGATGGTGGAGGTGTTGATGTGTTGATGGTGGTGGTTATGGTGCTGCTGGTGGTGGTGACGGTGGAGTTGACAATGGTGCTGATGGTGATGGTACTAGTGATGGAAGTGGTGCTGATGGTAATGGTGGTGATGGTGGTAATGTTACTGGTGGTGATGGTAAAGCTACTGGTGGATGCAGCAGCAGCTATGTACCCTCTGCATTTTGCACCCATACTTGGGTGTGGGGATTTGAGATGTGCTGGCCAGCGCCAAGGTCTGCAGCAATACAGAACTGTTTGTTAACAATAAGCCGGTTCCTTGTCTGTTTCCTTTTCTGCTCTTTTAAACTGCTAGCCAACACAACGTCTGGATAAATGTTTGTAATTTATCACAAGGGCGGATATTTCAAGCCCTTCTGGATGCCAGGATGCTGAGCGAGACCAGTATTTCTGAGGCTGCCTGTCTGTCTGTGGAGAAGAGGGAAGCCTATAAATTCAAAAGAGCAATTCCTTCCCAGCCAGGACGCGTTAACACAGCCATGCGAGGGGCCATTATCCGATGAAAGGATTGCTTGTGCAAGTGGTTCTAATATGAGCCGTATGGTCTTTTTGCTCAGTCCCTGTTCTCCGTGCCTCCAAATGCCAAACGTGATTATTTTCTACCGGTTAGAGCTGAAACCAGGTGCTCAGAGAAAAACTAGAGGGTCCTGAAATAAACCTGGCTGCACGCCACAAAAGGCATCCAACAGTGGCCTGCAATCCAAATGATGCCATTACCATCTGGTAGAGCAGAGAAAGGCAAGAAAAAAGGCTTTACAAATGGAAAAGTAAAACAAATTCAACCCAGGCTGCCACTTACAAAAGATCACTAGTGTTTCTCTCTCTCAAATCTACTAGAAATCAGGGCTGATGGCCTGATCGCTTGCAGCCACGTAAGACCCTCGGCTCCAAGGGCAGAAGCTAGAGATTAAAGTGACAGGAGCTCAGGGCATCCTTCAGAACACGCACTGGCAGTTATAAGGGGTCCTAGGTCTCTCCAAGGCTCCCGCCGAAAGGACTGCTGGTGTCCGGTTTAGAATTCTGGTGTGTAAGTGGACACGCACACACCATTCTAAAGCAAAAACAGGAAAGGTTTGGAGCCAGGACAGCCTGAGTTCTAATCCCTGCCTCACCATTTATAATCTGTGTGACGCTGGATAATCTGATTTATACCTTCAAGTCTTGGTTTCCTCATTTGCAGAATGGGATTAAAACTGCCAGACTTCATAGGATCCTTGTGAGAATTAAGTGAGAAACATGTGTGCAAAAAAAAAACAAAAGAAAAAACCTAAGTGCCTGCTATGCAATGACAATTCAACCAATATTATTTCCTTCCTACCTTATATTAGTTCTATACGTGTAGAGGTTCTGTTTTTAACATGTTTTTTTTGTTTGTTTTTTTTTGTTTTTGCGGTACGCGGGCCTCTCACCGCTGTGGCCTCTCCCGTTGCGGAGCACAGGCTCCGGACGCGCAGGCTCAGCGGCCATGGCTCACGGGCCCAGCCGCTCCGCGGCATGTGGGATCTTCCCGGACCGGGGCACGAACCCGTGTCCCCTGCATCGGCAGGCGGACTCTCAACCACTGCGCCACCGGGGAAGCCCTTAACATATGTTTTTAAAGCAACTGACACAGTCAGGCCCAGCAAGAGACATGTGGTGATCACTGCATCTCTAGGAAGGGGAGCACCATATCTCATAGTGTCCCTTCTTCGGTTCTCACCTCTTGATAAGAGAGAAGAGAAGACAGAAGATATTAAGAGAATGATCAGAGGAACCAAAGAGGCTGTCCCCAGCTTGCGGGAGGGGCAGTGACAAAGCCCTGAGCAACCTTGAGCAGTTAGGTCATTTAATATTTCTGGACATTAAATCTCTCACTGTCGATCTCAGAGATTCCTTCCACCATGATGATTCTCTAGCTTAAACATTCCAAATTTTACATTGTTTAAATGTCTGACAACATGGAACTCTCTTAAGCAAAACTTTTTTTCCCCTCCTTTTTGTCCAGAGAGGAAAGAAGATATCTAGGCTATTTGAGGTGTGACTAGGACCACAGAGCAAGATGAAGGCCAAGTAACAGTAAAGGTACTAAAGAAACCAAGTGTTTTTCTTCAAAACTGAGCACTCTAGACGCGACCAGATGACCAACAGGCACATGAAGGGGTGCTCAACATCACTAACCATCAGGGAGATGCAAACCAAAACCACAATTAGACGTAACCTCACACGCGTTAGAGTGGCTATTACCAAAAGACAAGGAACAACAAGTGCTGGAGAGGGTGTGGAGAAGAGGGAAGCCCTGTGCACTGTTGGGGGGAATGTAAATTAGTGCAGCCACAATGGAGAACAGTATGGAGGTTGGTCAAAAAAAAAAAAAAAAAGGAACTACCACATGATCCAGCAACCCCAATGCTGGGTATTTACCCAAGGAAAATGAAAACACCACCTTGAAAAGACACATGCACCCCCATGTTCACTGCAGTATTATTTACAACAGCCAAGCCATGGAAGGCCCCTAAGTGCCCCGGGATGCAACAATGGATAAAGAAATAGTGGTACACATACAAGAGAACAGCAGACAGCCATAAAAAGAAGGACACTGTGCCATATGCAACAAGGATGAGCCTCGAGGGCGTCATGCTAAGTGCAATACGTCAGACAGAGAAAGACACGGTGCCGTATAATCTCACTTATGATATGGGATCTAAAAAAAAACTGAACTCGTAGGTAGAGCGAACAGATTGGTGGTTGACAGAGGAGACAGGGGTAGGAGGTGGATGAAATGGGTAAAGGTGGTGAAAACGTTAAAAAAACAAGTTGGACATTCTCTGTCGAAGGTCAGAACCCAGGTGGCCAGATGTCCAGTGCTGGGTCCTGTTGTCCCCACGCCACCCAAGTGTGTCAGCCCCCAGAAAGCAGCACTCAGGTGTGATCCATTCACTCTTGCACACTAACTGTATCTGATGCTCATGAATGACATTATACATTTATGCATATTTTATATGCTTATATGTATTTTCATGTTTATTTTAATGCAGGTATAAAGACATATGTTTTTATAAATGTGAGGCACTCCTCTAAGTGCTGCAAATACAAAAATAATGTTCTTACAGACTTACATTTTAGTGGAGATAACAAAAGTAAACAAATTCTCAAATAAGAAAAATATAAGTCCTCTACAGAAAATTAAAATAGGCTGGTGTGAGAGTGACAGGATGTCTATTTTGGGGTGGATGATTAGGGCACAAGAGTTCTTTGTTTTTTTTTTTTTGAAAAATCAACCTCGTGCAAGCTTTTGAGTGTCCAAGCGCCTCAGGAGCCTGGAGCCAGGCTGGTTCTGCTTTGGATCATTCAGGGTTCAGATGCACTTGTAGCAGTGCCCGCTCCAGCCGCGACAGCACTCCCGGGCCCCAACGCCCTGCTCAGACAAGCAGGAGGAAATCTGAACCTCAGAAAGGCTTGAGTACCTTCTCTATCTCCACCTAAGGCAGGAAGCAGTGGGGCAATGAGTGCCTAACACCCGCCTCAGGGGGCAGCAACCATCTCCCAGGGCTATGGGCTCTGCAAGATGGGGGTGGGGGTGGGGGTGGGCGTGGGGGTGGGGGTGGGGGTGGGCGTGGGGATGGGGGTGGGGGTGGGGTGGGGTGGGGAAGGGGGTGGGGAAGAGGGTGCCTGGCTCCTGCCCCTCCCCTTTCACTATGTCATTGTGGAAAAATACCAGCTTTGTCCAAAATGAATGCGTTCACCTCGCCACAGATTACACTGTCTGCCGGTTGCTAATCTCTAAAATAAAGGGCCCGGATCCCTTTCCCCGCCCCGTGTTTTAGTCTCAGTATCTCAATTCCCAGGTGCCTGTGGCTTGTCACTTCTCGTCTCTTCTCTTGTCACAGCCTGAGCGCTGACATTAGCAGCTCTCAGAGTGACGTTTCAATTGAAGCAGGGAACGGCAGGTCACAGTGTGGGAAGGAGAGGGATACTCTTTTGAATCAGTCATCATCCTGTCTCAGGCTTTCCTGACTCAGCCTCCGGCTGACTGAACAGGAAGCTGCCCCCCAGCCCACGCCAACATCACCGTTTGTCTCTGTCGTCTGTCCACAGGTAAAGCCACTGAGGAGCAACACCCCCGGGATGGAGCAGCTCAAGTCAGGAGATCACCAATGACACTGGAGGGACGGGGTCCCCAGGGACACGCTTGGCCATCGTACCCCATTCGCTGGAGGAGGCAGGACGCGAGAGGAGCCCTCCTGTGCGCCCCGGCACACCCTCTGTTAACACCCTCACCACCCCACCTTGTGACTCACGGCTCACCCTCCTCTGCTAGACACTGGGTCTCTCGGGCCAAGGGCTCCGCCCCTGCTTCAGCGTCCCCCCCCCCCCCCCCCCCGCCTGGCAGACCACCTGGCCCAGGACAGGGCGCTCCTCCCAGCCACGCCCACCCCCCCACCCCCGTCTGGGCCACGCCCTCTTCCCTTTCTCTTTGGGTCACTGCCATCATCCCCTCCCTAATCCGCTCTCCTCCTGCTGCAGTCTGTTCTCAACACGGTGGCCAGATGGATGCGTTTAGAATGTAACCTGGGCCACGCCACGTCTGCACCCCAAATCCTGTACAAACAAACTGCAACCAGAAATGTATGAGACAGTCCAGGAAACGGTGAACCCTAAGTGAATACACGAAGAAGCTTTCTCATAGATTTAGGTGGGATGACGGTATTAAGGTCTTGTTTCTTTTACGTACGTGCTGAAATAGTTAGAGACGCAATGTGATGCTGTTTGAAATTGCTTCAAACTCACCCAGCAGCGGGTGCTAGTGGGTGAGGGTGTGAAACCCACTGGCCAGTGACTCGGCAAGCGGTGCAATGGGCTTGGGGGATGAGGGGGTTACTTCGCTTTTCTATTTTTGTATATGTTTAATTTTTTTCCTAATAAAACAGTGTTGAACACACTCAACAGCTCCACGTCGCTCACAGTAAAAGCCAAGGCCCTCACAATGGCCCACGAGGCCCGACATGAACCTGCCCCCAGTTCTAGGACTTCGCCTCCGCCCTGCTGGGCCCTCGCTCGCTCTGGCCACACAGGCCCCTGTGCTGACACACGAGCGGCCGCCTGCCCCAGGGCCTTAGCTCCAGCTGTTTCCTCTGCCTGCTCTGCTCTCCCCTCAGCTACCCCCGCACAGCCAACTCCCTCACCTCCTGAGAACCCGCCAGAACAGGGCTTTCTCCGTGGCTCTTCCAGAATTGTTTATTTAAATGCTAATCAGCATGATTCTTTTCCTTGCCACCAGAATGTAAGCATCTTGAAGGCAGGGATCTTTATTCTTCTCACTGAAGGACCCCACTTGCCTAGAACAATGCCCATCACCCAGTAAATGATGAAGAAAGATTTGCTGAACCAATGAATTTGTGGAAGGAAGGAAAAGGGAGCAAAGAAGATGCAGGGACGGGAGAAGGGCTAGTAGAAGCAAAATGGCAGAGATGGGAAAGGACAAGAGAAACAGAAAAAGAAGAGAAATCAGGCCAGGGTCCTCGTAGGTCGCTGGCAGAGGCTGAAGTAAAAGCCACGTGTGTGGCCCTTCTACTCACACACGCGCTTCCGAGCTGGAGACCGGGGAGCCGGATAAAAGCAGATGGACGTGAGCAAGTGTCCTCTCGGGCGGGGGGGGGGCTCCCTGTGTCCGAATTACTCTCTTCAGTGTCCCCATCTGTTCCTGCTGAAATCCGCTCACTCCTGCGAGGCTGCCTCAAATACCACGCTCCCTGTTCCCAGCCCCATGGCCTCTCTCCGCCGAGCTCCCTCTGTCCTCTCTACACTTACAGTCTTTACTGGTCCCCACGGAGGCATCTGGCTTCACTGCTCATGTGTCTCAAGTCCCACGGGCTGTGAGCTCCCGGTGGCGGAGACCACAATCTCTTCAGGGATCCCAGAGCATTTAGTGCAGCACCCGTGCTTCGTCAGGGCACTCATGGGCTTTGCTGGCTGACTGATGCACGGAAGGGAAGAAGGGAGGAAGGAAGAAGGCCCTAGAGACACACGGTCCTGTGTGTGCGTCCCTGAGAGGCGCTGGTGGCTGAGCCCGCTGTCCGCCCATGGACAGAGGGACGGCAGCCCTTCCCCAGCCCTGTCAGGAGGCCTGGTACTTAGATGGAGCTCAGCGACTCAATATGTGCACCCCTACCCCAGTCCTACCCTGACTGCTTCTCTGGGTCCCCCTCTTTTACTCCTCAAATCTTCACTCTTGGGGCACGCGTCCAATCCCCAAGGCCCCTGCCCCCGCTGCATGGGTAGCTGGTATTATTACTCTTAGGGGTTAGAGGTGTTTCTGGGAAGGACAACAACCGTCCCTGGGCAACATACGAACACTTTTTGGGGTGCCAAGAAGTCATGGCCAAGGAAGCGTGGGTCTAGACAAGCAAGCTCCAGGCAAGATTTGTCCCCTCTCCCCTTAATAAGAGCCAATTAAATAAAGATATAGATTAAAGAAAAACAAAAAACCTTTGCAGTCATCCTTGCATCAAGAGTTCCACTCACCGCCTAACACTGTATTAGGAAAAGTAACACTTGGAGCACTTCAAGGCAAGATGAGATAAGGGTCATCTAAACGTCAGTCACATAAGGCACAGGACTGCTGTTTTCTCCTAAGACTGTGCATGAGTGTGTCAGGAGAATGAGTGCCGTGACAGCTGCCACGTCCTGCTGCCCACCAAGGGCCCTGTGCTGGGCACTTTTTCTCACAACAACTCAGCCGGCTGGGTTGCCTTCCCACCATAACAAAGTAAAGAGGCTCAGAGAGGTTGGGTGTCTTAAAGGGTCACACAGCTGCTGAGAAGTAGAGCTGAGCTTCAAACCCAGGTGCATCTTGCTGCAAAGTCCAGGATCCTCACTCCATACAGAGGCAAAGGCAACCCAGCTTTGACCCATCTGACTGACAGTGAAACTGAGGCCAGGGCTGGTGATGTTGAGTGGGAGGTGACATATCCAAGGTCTTCTAGTAGGATAAGTGACTTCTCCCACCCGCCCTGCCTTCATGACACCCTACCATGCTCCAGAGCTAGCCTTCACAATAAGCTCCTCTTAGAATCCTGAGATTTCAAGATGGTTACAGGATGCAGAGGTGCTTGGAAACCAAAAGAGGAAGTTCACTGGTGGGTAAGGACACGTTGGAGTCTGTGCTGAGTCACAGAAACAGGTCAGCCCACTTCAGAACTGAAGATGTACAGTGTGATCAGTGGGCCCAACCACCTTGGACAGAGTGAATCCCAGCAAATCTGTGACACCATCCACTTCACTGAGCTATGGAATCTCCAGCTCATATGTGAAGCCATACACGGGACTGCGGCAGCCTCTGCCAGATGCCAGCACCCTCATTTCCACCCACCTGTCAGGTCACCCGGACTCTGAACTAAAACCTCCAAGGGCAATGAGCTCACAACCACCAGGGGCTGCCTCACGGTCTCTGGATGCATGTGTCCTGGAGCTGTTTTCTTAAGTGAACCAGTAAAAGATGCTACAAGCTTCACTATTCACAATAGCCAAGACACGGAAACAGCCTAAATGTCCACCGACAGACAAACAGGTAAAGAAGACACGGTGTTTACATACAATGGAATTTTACACAGCCATAAAAAAAGAATGAAATAATGCCATTTGCAGCAACCTGGATGGACCTAGAGATTATCATACTAAGTGAAGTGAGTCAGAAAGAGAAGTACAAATATCATAGGATAGCACTTATATGTGGAATCTAAAATATGACACAAGGGGCTTCCCTGGTGGCGCAGTGGTTAAGAGTCCGCCTGCCAATGCAGGGGACACGGGTTCGAGCCCTGGTCCGGGAATATCCCACATGCCGCGGAGCAACTAAGTCCGTGCACCACAACTGCTGAGCCTGCGCTCTAGAGCCCACGAGCCACAACTACTGAAGCCCGTGCGCCTAGAGCCCGTGCTCTGCAAGGAGGAGCCACTGCAATGAGAAGCCCGCGCACCGCAACGAAGAGTAGCCCCCGCTCGCTGCGACTAGAGAGAGCCCGCGTGCAGCAACGAAGACCCAACGCAGCCAAAAATAAATAAATAAATAAAATAAATTTATTAAAAAAAAAATAAAATATGACACAAATGAACTTATCTACAAAACAGACCCACAGACATAGAGAACAGACTTGTGGTTGCCAAGGGGCAGGAGGGCGGGGAGGGGATGAAGTGGGGGTTTGGGGTGAGCACATGCAAACTAGTATATATAGAGCGGATAACAACAAGGTCCTACTGTAGAGCACAGGGAATTATATTCAGTATTCTGTGATAAACCATATGGACAAGAAAATGAAAAAGAATGTATATATATGGATAACTGAATCATTTTGTTGTAGAGCAAAAATTAACGTTGTAAATCAACTATATGTGAATAAAACAAACTAAAAAAATATGTTACAAGCTTAAGGGCTCGAGGTCAGGAAACGTGAGCTGAGCCCTGACTCTGCGCCAGGCACGTGCTGGGACCTGAGGACAGAGTCGAGGTCAGTCCCAGCTTGCCGTGAGGGCGCTGAGGAGAGAGATGCCACGCCCCCTACCTTAAAACACAGTGTCAGGAGCTGTGCCTACTGGTGGATTCAAACCCATAAGGTGTGCACCGTTTGGATAAAAAGACAAGGGCTGAATGAAATGAAATACCATAAGACATTATGACATGGTATTCAAAAATAATGACGATGTTTAGATCGGAGTGGCTAACAGCCTACTGGCAGACCTCTATTCTTTCACTGCTATTTTTTCTTATTCTTTCCTTAAGACTTAGCTCAAACATTACCACTTTCAGGAAGCCCTGGCTGGCCCCCAGCTTGGGTCAGTTGCCCCTTCCCTGTGTTCTCTCAGTACTGGGCATCCTCTACTGGGGCTCTGATCACACAGGGATGTGAGTTTCTATATACATGACTCATGGCAGACCACAGACTCATCTGCATGAGATGACCCAGGACCCAGCTCAAGGCTGAACACACAGCCCATCCTCAACCATTGTTGATGAACTCAATCTAACCCTTCAATCTGCTTCCAATATTCATCCCATGCTCCCAAGACTGGGGTCATCTCCTCTGTCTGAGCAGCTAAAATGGGGGGTGGGGGCAGTGTGGCTGAGTTGGGGCACCAGAAAGGAAAGACAGTTTACTTACTCGGAGACCTTGCAAACCAGGAGGTCCATCCTTGCCTCCTGGACCCATCAGACCCTTTAGAAGGAGGAGAAAGGGGAAAAAACAAGAGAGACAGACCACGGTAAATACTGAGTAAAGACCACAGGATATACTTGGCCCTGTCACTCTCATTGGATAGGAGAATACCACCCCATTCCAGTGGGGAAACTGGGAGGTTGGAAGGGAAAAAAAATCCTATTCCCTCAAATCTACAACACTTAAAATATGTGCACCTATCTGATGTAATTAAATGTGATTAACAACCAAGGTGTAGGCACCATCATTCACACTTTAAAGATGAGTACAGTAAGGACCACAGGCCTCGCATCACTGCTTTGTAAAAAGTGCACACAAAAGAGGTGCCTGGAATCCAAGTGTCTTTAGCTCTAAGCCTGGTGCCTTTGCCCCTGTATCTTGCTGGCTCGCCAAGAACTGGCTTGGGTTATCTGACTCTCCATCAACTGCGATATGCAAAATGAGAGTCTGGATAAATAAATAAAATCATCTGAGAAAGATCAATTTCCACAAAGCAAAACAAACAAAAAACAAAAAGCCAACTGGTGCGGAAAGAGGTCTTGCTGACCTAAGCAAAATCCTGCCCGTTACACCTCACTAGGTACCTGCTGCCCAACCTCAGACAAGTCACTGGGCATCTGTGGACCTCAGTTAGCTCATCTCCAGCGTGAGGACAATAAACTTTCCTCCCGAGTGGCTGTGAGGACCACGTGAAGAATGGGTACCAAAGCCCTGACAAAGCACCGCCTGACAGCACCTGCTTTATACCCAAATGTATTACTGAGGTCACCTAGAATACGGCATGAAACGGGAATGGGAAAATGAAAACTTCAGCTCTAACGGAGACTCTTATCACCAACTTTACGGGTGAATTTGGGCCAGAAATTCCCTCTCTGTGCTTCAATTTCCTCATCTTCAATAGTATGATTATCATGCAAACAGCTACTACTGCCACATTTTGCATAACTATTAAGTGATGGAATTGTATTTAGGTCTAAAGTCTTTTCCCTCAATAACACCATAAAAATGAGTACATGAATGTACAAACTGTAGTAATTAAAGGTTTAAATCTCCCTTCCTCACAAGGATTACTGCAGTGAGCTCAGGGCACACATCAAGGGAAGGAAGACCCTGCAGAAGTGAGTTTTCATTAAGCATCAAGAAACGTCTCACATCTGGTCTGCCCAGCTGGCCCTTCTTTATCGCACTCAAGCAAACGTTGCTAAAACTACCAGAACCTGTTTCATCCTGGGGCAAGAATCAAAGATGCAAGCCTCCTCAACAAGGATGGAGAATGCCGCACACTGTTTATATTTAGAGAATGGGATACGTGTTCCTCTTTCTGGGATTGCTAAGCACAAACTCAAAATTTTCCATTCTCAACAGAAGTCACTGAAGCCAGGTTCTCAATCTGATTCAATCCAAAGAATATTTAGGGAGCAACTGCTCTGAGGAAGGCCCTGGGCTAGGTGCTGCTGGGGATTCAAAAAAGACAGAAATAACAATTGAGATCAGTATTGGGCTTAATAAGGCTTCACAGAACAGTGCTTCCTACATCAACTCATTTAACCCTCACAGCACATTTACGTAGGAAATGATGTCGCTGGCAATGATTTCCAACTTAGGAAAGCAGAAGAGGATAAGAGGGGTAGAGTTCAAAAACCCAAAGCTACTTGGTGGATGAATTGGGACATGAAACCAGATGCTCTGGCTCCTAACCCCAAGTGCCTTCCATGGCCACACTGCTCCTTATGAGCTCAGACTGCAATCAGGTCCCACTCTGATGTCCCTCTTGAATATCTGTCATGGGGGTCCCTCCTTCGTAAGCATGTATTAAGTTCCCACCATGTGATAAACTTGTGGATTTAGAGACAGGAGGGATATTGGCCGTGGCCTTAAGAACCTCACACTCCTGGTCTCTCATCACTGCTCCCCACTTTTCACAAGGTCTTCAGGTAGGCTGTTGGGTTTCTGAACTCCTTGCAAGGGAATTTCATCACCAACACCGTGCATTGTACTCAATCCCATTCTATCAAGAGTATCTAGCCCAGAGGACCTCTTCAGGACCCTGGACAGCTCCACTGGGCGGCAGGGTTGAGGTATTCTGGTGTTTGCAAGTACTGAGGGTTCAGGATCCTCTCCTTGTCCTATACAATGGGTCACAGGAATGACACATGCAGAGAATTCTCATTAATCATCTAGAGATTGCAAGTGTTTACTCACAATTATTTCTTTTTCACACTCCTTTCACATGGATCAGTCCACGTGCTTTCATCCCTATATCTCCAGCCTTAATATTTCGATTGATACAAAATAAAGTATGTGACCACAAGTGCTTGAGGTTTCTTCCTTCTCTCCCTCCCTCATTTACCATAACAAAGTTTACATGAGGGGGAAGGACTGCCCATTATTACATCCCGGATCCCGGAGTGAGAGATCAAGAAGGCTGGCTGCCTCATGAGTTAAGCAGGGCTGAGCACTCTTAGCTTCTTATCCCTTAGTGGGAGCCACTAAGTTTAAGTAATTCTCTCCTTTGTGCATCTCAGAGGAGATACTGCTGCACTGTGCACTCAGGTATGAAAAGAGCATGGACTAGTCTGTCAGACAGATCTGGGTTCAAAGCTCAGTTTTCCTTCTTAGCTGTATAACTTTGTGCAAGCTACTCAGTATCTCTGTACCAATGTCTTCATCGGTAAAAGCAGAAAAATAACAACTTCACCCTCGCAAACTTAATATGCAAATGTCTGCATGTAAAGTATACTACAGTACAGATGGTCAGTACTTGCCAGTTATGCTCTGAAATATATGTGCATATATGCACGGAGAGCTAAATATCGACAGCACACTGCATTACCTGCATTATCTACTTTAAATCTCTCAACAGTTATAACAACGGTGGAGAGCTCTGGAAACCAAGCCTTGGAAAGGTTAAGCAAGGTATCTAAGGTTATAGAGACAGAAGGGAGCTTTTCTGACCTGAACTTGTCGATGTGAAATTGTTCTAATTATACTGGAATTAAAAACATCTTCTAAGTTTCTTCTAGTTTTGTCCCAGCAAAAACATATACATTTATCCTAATGAGGAACGGGCCTTATCATAAATCCAATTATAAACCTGATTTATGGACATTTCAAGATAAGAGCTGTTTTATTTCCTTCAGTGAAACAGTCCCTTGAAAGAAGCAACAGCATGTTACCAGGAGGAGCAAAGGTCCAATCACTGACCTGTGGAATTTACTGTATCTTATTAATTATCCTTAGTATCTGAACTCACATCAAAAATGACCACAGGGTCCCTTTGAATGGCCTCTTCCCAAACGGTGATTCCCATATCATTAAATTCTTAAGAGGGAGGAACCAAAGGCTGAAGTGTCCCAAACCACTGCAAAGTCAGTATTAAGCAGAAACATGTGAAAAGCGAATGTGCGCTGGAGATGATTCAACTGGCGCTGAAGTGTCCGATGTTCTTATTCCATTTTACCTGAAGGGAAACTGAAACCGCAGACTGAACACCAGAAACCCCAGTCCTGGCATGCTCGGGACTGGGAGCCCTGGAGGCGGGCTGCCTGGGCTTCAAGTCCAGCTCCACACTTGCTCACTGCATGATCCGTGCCCAGCGATTTCAGTCTTCAAGGCCCAGTTTCCTCCTGGGCTAGATGCTGACAACAACCCCTATCGCTCAGGGCGACGGGAGGAGCTTCTGAAATAACGCAGAGCTCGGAAGCGAGAATGGCTATGATTTCCCAGACCTAGAGGGGTGGACCCCGGGCTGGGGAGGGATGACTTACCGGAGCGCCTGGTGGCCCAGGAGGGCCCTGGTGACCTCGTGGTCCCGGGGCTCCCTGGTAACACAAGTCAAACTAGAATTAGTCATGACTCCCCGTCCTTATGCCCCGGGCCACCACCCATGACCCTTTGCTGACTCGGAGTTTTCTTCCCAAGTTCCCAAAGGGGACCCAGGGTGGGAATCTGCATTCTTGGCAGAGTCAACTTGACCTGTCTCTGAAGGGCTGCACCTGAGCTCAGCAAGCAGTGTCACCCCACGCCGGTGGCCTTCCTATTTCTGCCACCACCTAAAGCCCCACGATGGGAGGACCCACGTCCCTCTTACCTGCTCGCCCTTCAGGCCCTCTCTCTGCACCTGAGGGACAAACCAGACGTCAGCAAAGCCGGTGGCCCTTCCTTAATAGCCCCCTCACTCCACCGCGTGGCGCGCGGCGCACGGCATGCCGGGAGGCAGCAATTTCTGACTCGCCTCTGACTTTACCCCATTTTCAGTGGCAAAGCCTTGTATCCAGCTCGTGTCATCAGAAGAGTCCCGCCTCATTCTCAGAGGCAACAACTCTCCCAACTACACAATCCTATCAGTATCTGAGTCCGTGATTCCAACCACTGGTGACTGCATCACTTACCACCGAGCCCGGTACCCCAGGAGGTCCTGCAGGCCCCATGGCACCCTGCGGAGAAATGACAAACGTTCCAACAGAGGGTACTTTGTTCCCTTTGTGCACATACATACGCATACATACACACACACACACGTGTGTGTGTACGTGTATATATATATATATATATATACACTTTCTTTTTCAGATTCTTTTCCATTATAGGTTATTACAAGATATTAAGTATAGTTGCCTGTACTATACAGTAGGCCCTGTTGTTTACCTATTTTATAGATAGTAGTGTGTATCTGTTAAGCCCAAACTCCTAATTTATCTCTCCCCCCTTTCCCCTTTGGTAACCATAAGTTTGTTTCCTGTATCCGTGAGTCAATTTCTGTTTTGTAAATAAGTTCATTTGTATCATTTTTTTTTTTAGATTCCACAGATATGTGGTATCATATGATATCTGTCTTTCTCTCTCTGACTTACTTCACTTAATATGATAATCTCCAGCAATCCCACTCCTGGGCATATATCCAGACCAAACTCTAATCCAAAAAGATACATGCACCCCAATGTTTATAGCAGCACTATTTATAATAGCCAAGACATGGAAGCATCCTAATGTCCATCGACAGATGAATGGATAAGGAAGATGCGGCACATATATACAATGGAACATCACTCGGCCATAAAGAGAATGAAGTAATGCCGTCTGCAGAACACGGACGGGCCTGGAGACACTTTGTGACACCTGCTCCCGCGGGCTCCCACACCCCCCAGGGCCCCTGCTTACCCATGCAAGGCCTCGGGACCACCTCCTTCTCTGTGCTCCAGCACACGCGCCATCACGTGGGCTGACTGACTTAACAATCTCAAGTGTTCTGTCTCGTTCATATCTCTGCATCAAGGTCGTAGGAGCCTTGCTCTCACTTGTGCACCCAGTGCCTAGATCTGGCTGGCGCTCTTCCCACCACTTTCCTGCTCAAGAGCATCCCTTGCTCCACTGTCCAGTGAGCACCTGCTCGTAGCAGGCTCTGCACTACGCACATCAGAAGCGTGATTACACCCTAGGGTGCGTCCCCTGTGCCCGGTCACGGGTTCAGCACATGGTCAGCGCTCAGTAAATACTCAGCGAGTGATAACTACCACAGACGCTGTGATGAGGCCTGTCCATGTTCACCAGATCATGATGGACAGAAGTTTTGTTTTCTGCCTCCGTCTGCCTTACCGCCAGGCTCTGATGGCTGTGGCTACGTCAGGTTTTCCAGAGCGTGGGCTACATCCTGGTTCTACATTGGGCACATCTGTCGACAGAAAAACCTTCACTGTTATTACCCTAGTGCCCTATAGCTAAAACGAGGACACTGCTTGTAGCCAATGTTCCCACATGTAGCTTGGAGATATGACTGCATTTTCCCTAGAGGCTCGCTCAGGGAGCACAGGAAGCCTTGAAAAACTACTGTTTAGTAAGTTGGCAAAGAGTAAATGAGTTGCTGGATAAATAGGAAAGCATCTATTAAACCCTAAGGCCGAGGAGTAGGAGTGAAGGACTCAGGGCACGTCTGTCACCCTTCATTGCATTTGAGTTCTATCTTATGGACAGGACCTGTTTCCTCTGACTGGTGCGGTCACAATTCTGATGGTCCCACTGCTTTCTTAGACTTGGAAAAACTCACATCTCTTCACATAGCATCAGGTGTTTTTCTAAAATCTCAATTAAGAATGTCTTTTTAAAACAGCCTATTTTTAGAGCAGTTTTTAGCCACACAGCAAAGGTGCGTGGCAAGTACAGAGTTAATGAGTGTCGATTTTCCTTGCTGTACCTGCCTTTCTGTTTCTCACATGCAATAACCGGGTCCTGCCTCAGAAATGTGTTTCCATTCTCGCTTTTCCTTTCCATGACGCCACCACCCACATACACACAGGTGCACACACATGCTCACACACGGCACTCTTGATCACCCTATATCCTCTCCACACACTTCCATGACCTGGATGCAAGCCCAGTTGCACGCAGTCAGCACCCAGCTCGGGTGTGTCTTCTCCATTCCCCCACGAGCCTTCTTCAACTCTCCCAAGCAGAAGTCTTTTTTCCCTACACTCCCCCAAGCCTTATTAATATTTTGCTAATATGATTGTTAGAAGACATTCTGAGCTATACTGTAATACTGTTGTGTGGCTGTCTTAAATGGACAAATATATAATATATATAAATACTGATGCATATAAAATATATACATAAATTATTATATATAAATGAGAGAGCATTGTGTGGCTGAATAATGAATCTTCTGAGGTTCATAACTGTGTCTTTCTTCTTTTGTTTACGCCCCGCCTCATTATTACATCTATTTTTGTCTTCATTGTTGCATTTCTCATCATTACACCACAAAAGTGAATTTCAATGATAGTTATGAAATCAATTAATCAACGCATGTTTTCTCACTTGCACAGGTAATGTTACAGACTATGAGATCAAATGTATTAAACCATTATTAAGGAAAACTAAGATGCTATAGTCCATCCATAAGCATGTGTATGTATAGCTAATAGGTATCGGATCCTTTTTAAACGCCTGGCCTTGTTCCAAGGACTTGACATGAAGTAAATTTTTTCCTCTCAGATACTACCCTACCTTAGAGATGAGGACACTGAAAAAGCTACTCTGTCCCTGAATCACTTTCTTTCCACTACGTGGGTGTCATATTTTTCAAAGATCTATTTTATCCCTTGGGGGAGTCAGCCTCCAAGATGGCCCCTGCCTCCTGGGATTCACATCCTGTGCAGGACCATGCTGTACCACTGCTCATCTATGTGGCCAGTAACACACAGCAGAAGTCACAGGTACTGCTGCAGGATGAGGTTATAAAACATGACTGTGGATCCCGCCTGCCAAACCCCAGTCTCAGAGAGCTTACAACGCACTCTAGGGAAGTGATTTCCACTTCTGTGAGCAGCCCTAGGGAGAAGACCGTGCAATGAGGCCAATGGCCACCAAGGAACTGAGGCTTCCAACCACACTGTGAGTGAGCTTGGAAGTGGATTCTTCCGATGACATAACTACACCCTGGCGACAGCTCGGCCTCCTGGGAGACCCTGAGCCACAGGAGCCCAGCCGTGCCGCTCCTAGATTCCTGGCCCTCAGAAACTGGGCGAGACCACACTTCTCAGGTTCAGGATGATGTGTTATGCAGCAGAAGATAACTAATATAACCATGGAGTCAATCCATTAAAACTCTTAATACAGAATAGGTAGAGCAGCCCCCGATACTGAGGTCTGTGGTGCATCATCGTATGGGCAGGTAGATCTATACACCTTGGTCTGTAGCCACTGGGGCGTCTTGAACAAGACACCCTACTTCTCTGGGCCTCTGTTTTCTCATCTGTAAAGTTAGGGGGGTTAAAAGGTCAGCTCTATGGTTCCAATGACTTTCTCAAATTGTAAAGCAGCTAAGATTTGTCCCAGTGATGTTCTCTCAGAATGAGCTGGGACACATTCTATCACCTGAGAACCACTGGTTTCTCAACTCTTCCAAATGAATGTCCCACGTCATACCGTGACCCTTGACCGCGTCTTCCCATTTCTGCTGCATTCATCGTAATAAGCAATGTACAACTCAGCTGCTTACCAATCAGGAGGGGCCAAACACCTCTATAAATCAAGTGGAAGCCTGGAATTTATAACACACACAGACACACACACACACACACACACACACACACACACACACAGTATTGGGAAAGAGTTGTCACCTAGATCCAAACTTTAAGACACATTCCCTCTTCAGGACTTGAAATAAACTATTTATTTTAGGCTTTAGCATCCCCTGTCAAGGAACTGCAAGAATACATTAAAACCCTGACACTAGGATAACATAACAATGTAAATCTCAGCTCTAAAAATACTTCGAGAGAGAATAATTAACTCAGCTAGAATTGAAGCCCAAGTGCGCAAGTTTGAATGAGATCAATACTCTCCAGCCACCTTTCCTAAACAGAGGCTTTTTTGGCTTGTGTATCTTTTTGTTTATTTATAACTCTACCCTGTCTGCTTCGGTAAAGAGTCAGAGCAGCCTTTCTCTTTCCCTTTGTTTTCAGCGTGTGCCGAGCGAGAACTCGTCTGGGTAGGGCAGCGACCTTCACCCGAACCCTGCAGTGTGACGCTGAGAAGCGCGGCAGCCCTGGCCTCACCCTCCTTGGTTTAGCCGGATTTCTCCTGCTCCCCGCAACCTCTCTCCTAGCTGCTCTCAGACCCAAAGTCTGATGCGTCTCCGAAGGGCCTGAGATCTGGAAGAAAATCTTTCTCTTGTACTCAGATGCAGGGCTCTATTTCATCACTCCTCCCACTATAATCCAGACACAGCACACCTTCTTAGTTTCCCTCTGTGACCCTGAAGGCCTGGGAAGGTCACTATCTTCATACGGTTTCACCGCACTTCACAGTTTACAAAGAAATTTTACATGCAGTTCTTTCTGTTGAGATAAAGAAATCCTAGGCAGCAAATTCAGTGAGTTAAGCCTTGTTGGGAAAATGCTCTAAAATAGATGACCAGCAGGGTGAGATAAAACCTTATTTTATTTATGAAATATCTAGCACATTTTCAGGAGTATAATTCTGGTTAAAAAAAAAACAACAACTAAATGTTGCAGAGGAGAGAGAAGGAGAAAAGGAGAAAGAGGAAAAGGCGTCTGTGCGGTTTTCTTTTGCATTTGTTCATATCTGCGTTAGTCCAAAAAGCCATTTAAGGGCAGCACAATATCTTAATATGTCCGGATGTTATATAATAGGGATTGTTGTTTGTTTTTTAAATAGATTTTTATTCCTAAAAGTAGAAAAAAATGTTTCAGTACAATAACCAGACATTTCTTGTAGGCTGAGTTCTAATGCCTGACTCACCACCTTCGTCTGCACTCTGCTCCCAGAACTGCAGCCTGGGCCCTCCAGCACACACACCCCAGGCCCTGATTCGTTCAGCTCACACACCTGCTTGTCTAGAGCCATCTGTCACCGCAGGGCCTGGCTTACCTTTTCTCCCTGGGGCCCTGGCACGCCAGGAGGGCCGGGTCTTCCCTGGAGGAAAGAAGGAAAGGGAGGCCGTCAGGGGCAGCAGTGGAGAAGGAAGAGGCTGAGGCCACTGCACCTCCAAATCTGTACCTGGCCTTTTCCCCAGAAGGCACCAGGCCACTTTGCCAAGGCTTCCCAGACTGTACTTATTGCTAGAACGTTCTTCCTCAACTAACCCAATGCCACCTCCATGTGGTCCCCTTTGGACTCATAGATGCATCTTCCCACGCCATCCTACACTTGCCTTTATTTTCCACTTAACAGCGCATCTCAGAGAACATCATATCAGGACATTAGAAGCTCTATTAATTTCCACATTAATTTTATATTATTCTCCTGTATCTATTGATGACCATTAGGGCTGTTAGTAATCTTTTACCCTGGGGGACAGGACTGCACTGAATACAGCACTTTGAACACGTGCGCGTCGCCCATGGCCTTTACGTTAATGATCACGTGTCGTACTGCTGAGGTGAGAATGGATTTAACGTGATGTGTTCTCTGGAATCCCTCCACTCTGGCGTGGAGGAGTCCACATGTGGCCGTAAGCTGGGGGCTGGTCGCTAACCCTCCTGGAACCCCCAGCCGAGTGGGACAAAGGCCACAGCCCCCAGGCCCTACGAGCTCTGCACAGGCCCCAGTCCTGTCCGGCCCCCGGAGCCAATGCCTGCCTACCTGCTCTCCAGTGTCCCCGTGCTTCCCGGGGAATCCATCCAGGCCTCTCTCCCCCTGGCAAAAGAAGGAAAGAGAAGAAATGAACAACAGAGGGACATCCCCGGGGTCAATGTCATAAAAGAGGAAAGGCAAGCAAAGGCCCTTAGCTCCCGAGCATGCTCTGTTCTCCACGAGGCACCAGGAGAGCCAAACACACACACACAGCAGCCGAGAGTTTATGTGTATGGGGGTCAAGGAGCATACGTTAAAGGTCAGGGAAACCACATTCCCATCTCTGCTTCTCATCTAAATCCGTGACCAAGTGAAGACCACACAGCCTCTCTGAACCACACAGACTCCTTATCTCATGGGTCTACATGGGGGTCAAAAAAAAAATAAATGCACGGGGCTTGTAATGCAGCTCATAAAACTGTGGACACATTTAACGCATCATTCATCTGTCCAGGAAGCACGTATAAACGTCCACTGTTCGCAGAGCCTGGTACAGACCTAAGAGGTAATTTGCTGGAGCACAGTGGGCTACCATCCATACACCTCCACCCATCAGCTTATGTTCACACAGGTGGGAACTCGTTAGCTCTGGAATCTTGGGCAAGTTGCTTCACCTCTCTGAGATGTTTCTGTTGCCTGTGTTTCCTGGGGATGAAAATTATCCCTTCTTTGAAAGATACGGATGACCAAGGAATGAGGTGACTTATCTAAAACCCCTGGTTATGACGGCCAGTGGATAAATACCAATGCTCTCCTCCAAGCCATGCCCGTGATGCTGGTGTGTTCCCCTCATGGCTGACTCGCCGGGTCCAGTGTCCTTCTCCCAGCTGGGCCCTAAGAGCTCGGCTGATGGAGAGAGACCCCTCCGAAAGGTGGGTTCATGCTGGTGCCAACAGCCTGTGGCACAGCCTCCAGCGGCCCAGGTTCCTTCTTGCAGTGCCTCCATTACAGCAGCTTCTCTCGTTTCCAAGGGCCATGCTTGCCGCTCTCTGCTGCTCCTCCGTGCCCTCGGGGCTCATGTAAACGTCACCCCTTTGGCCTTTTAGTCCGGATTCCACGTCCCGTTCTTCCCCAGCATGGTCTCATATGTGTCTCCCTCACAGCTCTTAATCCAATTCGCATTTATTCTCCACGTGACCACCCTTCTCTCCCGTCCCCCAGGAGGACACGGGCTGGGTTCACTCTTTTCATTACTGCGTCCCCGGAGCCCAGCCTGGAGATGCAGTGTGGCATATGGCACTTCATGTGGCATCACATGAAGTTCAGGGTGAACAGAGAGGAGAGCCGCCTGCAGTTTCTCTCTCTGCCAAGTGATTCCACGTGTGCTACTGCATCTTCTTTTCCTCCGAACGCTATGGGGTTGGCAGGTTTGAGGGTGACTCTGATGAGGAAACGGAGGCCCTGACGGAAGCCACTTACCCCAGCGAGGTGTGGCTGCATCGGCACCAGAACCTGGATTCCCCTGACCCTCGATCTCCTATGTCTACCACCCCGTGGGGTCTGAGCAGAGGCCCCTAGAGGACCCCAAGCATCTCTTCCATTGATTCCCAGAGCAGCTGATCTGGCAAGAACGCCAACCCCCTCATTTTACAGGGGAGGAAACTGACAACCTTACGAGGTAGAGCTTGTCCAAGGTCACACAGAAACTTAGCGATGGAGCCAGGACTGAAGTCAAGGCCTCCGGACTTCCATTCCAGAGCTCTCCTCGTGGCGGGCCAGCCTACTGAACGTCCCCCGGGGCACTTCCACAGGGCTCAGCAAAGGAAGGAGTGTTGACCAGGCACTGTGTCACAAATCCTACCTCGAAGCCCAAGACCCTATTTCTTAACAGCCTTGCACTTACTCATCAAGGTCAGTGGAGCCCGGAGGCAAGACTTCTCCCAGCTGCCACTCAGGACAGCTGCAGGGTGCAGGGCTCGGGCTCGGCTGGACATGGCATCGGCGGTCTCTCCCTGGTCAGCACACAGAGAGTGGGGCAGGAGGGATGCGACTGGGGTGCTGATAGGTGTTTGCCTCCAGGAGCAGGGGATGAGAGAGGGAGGGAATGAGCAGGAGAGGACGGACGAGGGACAGAGATGAGCCGAGGGACAGAGGCGACGGAGCCAGAAGACAGAAGATGGCATTCCGCGCGGGTCTTTAACTGCCACACCCTCCGAGCCCTGCTGGGACAGGAGGTGGGACGGAAGTCACAGGGAAGCATGGGGTCAGCGTTCAAACTAGCGCGAGCACAGCCCACCAGAAGCCTGGAATATGCAAATCAAAGCAGACTCAATCCGTGTCTGCAGCATCTTCTGGGTACCAGGAGCTGAACACACACTATCTCCTTTAAAATTCACATCAATCCTATGACACACTGTCCCTGCTTTCAGTAAAGGAAACTGAGTCTCAGAGATTAAGTGTGCCATCCTGGCTCACACAGCTCAAGAGGGGGAGAGCTGGTATTCACTGTCTGAATCCTGGGGGCTTGCGGTGAAGGCAGGGGGCGGGGGGGGGGGGGGCGCTCCCCCAGGCCAGGTCCGCTTGCTGTTCTAGGTCTCTGACAGCAGAGGGCACACGCAACCTGCTTAAAGCACAAAACTCGCCCACAGCCGCTGCCATCTAGGCTGCCTAGTCTTGAGGACCCTGAAATCTCCGTGTCCCTCTGCACATTTAATGCGGGAGGGTGTGTGTGGTGTGCTTCGTCCACTGGGCACTTGCTCCATAGAGATTTAACCACATGCACCCAGCACACAGGAGAAAGTCAACAAATACTCATCCCAGTAACACCTGGTGGGCAACACTGCCAGCCCTTCCAGAGCTACGTGGATTGAAGGCCATGGTCTTACTGACGACTCATCGTAAGACAGAGTTGGGGGCTGGTGTGGGCGGGAGGCACCATGGCCACAGTCCCTTCAAAACTCCCACTCCCTTTTGTTAAATGTTCAGGGGGTGCCTACTGGGTGTCAAGTCCTGTAGCTGCTCTCACAACTAATTTCATCGGATCCTCAGGGTCACTTCCTGGGACAGATGGTGTTACCTCTAAATGTTAGATAAGGACACAGGTCAGAGAGACTAGAAGCTGGTGTGAGGTCCCAGAGCTGACAGAGGCAGGGCCAGGGTAAGACTGGTCCTGTTGATTCCAAAGCTGGTGCTCTGACTGTTTCACTCCAGCCCCCAAGGCCTGGGCTTCCCTAGTCCCAAACCAGGGCGGGCAGGATCCCTGGAACGTCCTCCCTGGGGCCTCAGGAGCTCGACTGCCACACTCACCCACCCGAAGTTGTGTAGGAAGCACGGTTTCCAGACAGAAGAGCCGGGGCCGCCGTGTCCAACTTCTGGCCCCTAGGGAGTGGACTCCTCTCTTTGTGACTAACTAGATACACTGTACCATTTGCCAACTGCCCCAAGCCCAAAAGCCCCTGGACAACCCATTCGGGCCTCACTGCCCCTCAATCACTAGGAGGTGCTTGTGCCTACAGAGCCTCCACGCCTCGCTGCGCCTGCAAGGCACCTTCTGGAAGATGCCTGAAGCAAGGGCTAACTCCCGGCCCCCACCTCCCAGAGGAGGCCCTGCCACGCGGCTGACGGAGGTGGCCTAGCGATGCGTGGCCACTGGCTCTCTCTGGCCCAGCTCCACGTCTGGCCAAGCCAGGCAGTGGGATGCGCCTGTCTCAAGGGGAAATGGAAACTTCCTTCTTGCTGATTTAAGAAATCTGAGAGGTTCACAAGAAAATAAGCTGTTTTAAGTACTCATCAGATATAAGAACTGGAAAGGAGCCTAAGAGATCATGCAGCCCAGGCTTCTTGTTTGACAGATGGGGAAACAGAGGTGCAGAGAAGGAACCAGCTCTCCCCAGGGTCACGGAGAAAAGTCGGCAAGGGAGCCGGAGCTCAGACCCAAAGCTGAGCTCGCAGGGCTCAGGTTATGCACGCCCCCATCCTTCTCTGTCGGGCTGTTTCTATACTCTCTCTCTCTCCATCTCTCTCTCTCTGACTCCCCACCCTCCATAAATATGGCATATGTTGCCCGGCACTGCTCTAAGCATTTTACAGCTACTAACTCATTTAATCCTCATGGTAGCCTTACATAACAGATAGTTACTCTCAGCACTGAGGAAACCTGAGACTCAGAGGTTAACTAAACTCTCCAAAGGTCACACTGCTTGCAGATCCCAGAACTAGGATTGAACACGCAGGCAGGCTGGCTCCAGAATCACCGTGCGGGGCTTCCTCTATGCCACGATGCTGCTGCGTGGTGCAGCCTGGGGAGACTGAGGCTGATGGGTCACCGGCTGGACTTCCTCTCCTGGGGCTCCCCTGCAGGCGGGCCCCCACTTCCCAAGCTTCCCTGCAAGGTGGCGCCTGCAGGGGGCAGGGCTGTGGCCGGTCTGAAGAAACAGTCCCCGGGGAATGTCGACCGTTCAGCCCCGTGCGTCCTGCGGGGAAAGCCCAGATTGGGAGTGAGACGTTTCCAGCACCTGCTCGCCTTATAACGGGCTGCATCAGGAAACACATCGCCTCTGGGCTCAGTTTCCCCCTCTGGACAATAACGGGAGATCTCCAGGGTTATCTGCGGTCCTTTCCAGGTCTGATAATTTAGAATTTTGACAGGAATGCAGCGTTTCTTGGCTGGAAAAAAAGCCTTAAGACTCCAAAAGCTTAATGGACAAGCCGCCCAGCATTATATGGGAAAAGGCTGTTACTTCAAAACAGAACTTTGGGAAGAACAAAGCACTGAGTGTACAGACTGAGTTTTCCGCTGAAACACAGGTGGGAGAGGACACGAATGTCTGTGGATGTGTCAGTTATGTGCTGGACACTCTGATTCTGTGTCTCATCCAAGGTTCCAAAAAGATTCAGGGAGGCTGTGCATGTTTCCATTCCGCAGATGAGAACTGAGGTTCTGGTACATCAAGTGGCCGGCCCAGCTCCTCTGGGGCTGAGCTGGCTCCCCCTAGGCCCGCGAAGAGTCCTCAGCTCTGTACTTCAGTCTCGACTAAAACCCCGGGCAATGCAAATTCCTCAGAAGCTCAGCTTAAACTGCTGCGACCGGGTAGCTCAGGAGGCCATCTTTCGGACGGCGCAGTGTTCGTGCTCTGCTTTCTGTCGGTGACATTTCCTGGCTTCCGTGACGTGGTCCATGCAGCTTCCTGTTCACCATTTCATCCACTCCGGAGGCTTCACCTAAGCCTAAGTGCTAAGATGCATCTTCTAAATCCACCCTACGCATCTCTAAAGAAGTCCAAGTTCACACACCTGCTACTGAAGGTCCTCTGTAACCCGAGTCCGACCCTGGCTCCTGCATTACTCCTCACCTGGTGCCCAGCGCATCGGTAGATGAGGCCTGGCCAGGTGCTCCGTGTCAGGTACTACCCCAGGGCGTGAGGCCCCAGAGGTGTATGAGGTGAACAGGGTGTGAGCGGCGTGCTCAAGTTGCCAGGGGGCTACAGGCGTGTGTGTGGGGTAGGGGGTGAAAGGCAAACAAATGTGACACACATGACCCGTGAGGGTGAAAACCACAGGGGCTCCAGGGGCACGGACGTGCAAGCTCTGGGACAGGCCTGGGGACCGAGGAAGACTTCTGAGGAAGTGGCGCTTGAGCAGAGAGCTGAAGGAGGTCACACGAATATTTAAAATATTTGTAGCTGGGTGCTGGGGGGTGGGCACGTGGAATGGATGAATAAACAAATGGATGAATCAGCTTAACTTTTCACAAGCCCCCAGTCAGACTGCAGCTTCTTAAGGACTGAAGTTATGCTTTCACTTTTTTGGGTCCTTTCCAGCACATTAAAAAAAAAATGCACTTAAAACACAGCTCCAACGGGGAGGATTCCTTCCATATTCCTTCATGAGGTAGAAGACGTTTGTGGGAGGTGCGTCTGGAAACCCCAGGCACTGCGTGTGACCCAGATGATGGACGAGGGCTGGGAACAGGCCTCTGGCTCAATCCAGATCCCACCCGCGATTCTACAATGCAGGGACTGAGGCCCCGTAAGGAGGCTTCTTTCCCTCCTCATTTCTTTTTGCACACTCCACATCAGTGCACACTCCACATCAGTGCTGCGCGGCTTGAGCCCACGTCTCCCGGACCCCAGGGTGTTTGGTGGCACGTGGTCCCCACATGAAGCAAAGCAGAGTCCTCTGCGGGTGGGGTACCCTCACGAGCTCCTGCCCGTGGGTCCTCAGATGCTGTGACCGCAGGCTTGGCCCAGCCCCGGGCCTCAGGCAAGCGGCAAAGCCACAGCCTTGACCCCTCTGTGCGGGGAGCCCTGCCCAGGGGATCAAGCATTGGGTGTCTGTGCCCTGCAGTGCTGTGTCAGTACTGCACGTGGATCTGATGGCCAAGGTCCCGGAGCTACTGGGGGGCTGCATCCACCTCCTGTCCTTACACGACCCAGCCGTGTCCACGCTACTGTCCTTTGCTTCGGTTCCCACGCCTTCGATTCACCAGTTATCCTTCTTATAGGGGGGGTCTGGTCTGAGGACACAGGACTCACCTGTTATTCACTGACTGGTCTGGCCACGGCCTACGGAGGGCTATCCACGCTCCAGGCTGTACGCGGGGCACTGCGCACCTCACAGGACCACGAAGTGAGTTGACCCTGTGAATCTGTGTGGCCCACTGAACTCCTGGGGTCTCGAAAGCAGGGCCTGTCCTCAGTCTTCACTGGCGCTGCCACCGTCAGCGCAGGACGTGAGGCACCGGGCATTCAGTAGCGGCTGGCTGGACACTGAAGGCCTAGAGGCCAGGGCACAGGCCTGGGTCTCTGATTGTGCCCACAGGTGACAGCCAGGGGGGTGTCCGCGCACCTGGGCCTTTGGCTGGAATCACTGGTGAGCCGGCCACACACGCACTTTGGCCACGGAGTCTCAGGGTCCCTTTTGCTGGTCTGGAGCTCAGCCCTACTGCCGGGTCCGTTCCCCAAACCCTGCCTGTTCCCACGGGGGCTTTCAAATGAGAACCTTGTTCCTTCGTGCACCAGAGCTGCCCATCAAGCCCTGTGCCTGGATCCTCAGTTATCCCAAGTGTCACTTTCAAGACTCTACCTTATAAAGGGAAGGAGCAGAGGGCCACAGAGAGGCGCTCTACCTGCAACCAAATGCACGGAGCCACATGAAATCTCTCAAAAGAACCAAGAGACGCAACTCATAATGACCACGGGGTCAGGTATTTCACTTTTTAAGCTACAGTGATTAAAATTGAATAACCACACCAACAGAAACCATGCTTTGGAGCTGAGGTGGGCGTTATGCTAGCCTCTGCCCCCTCCTTCCTTCTGAGGAGCCTTCTGGGAAGCCTCGGGGCCACGTGTTTCCAGAGCCACACAACACATTCATTTCCTTTGCCTGGAGCCCCCCTTCTGGGGGAGCAGCCTAAGGAAACCATCCTAAATTGGAAAAATAAAGCTATCAGTGCAAAAATGGTCACCAAAGCAGTGTTTTTCATCATGAAAAACTGGAAAAAACCCTAAGTGATCAATGATAGGGGAACGGGCACATAAATCACAGTCTAGTCACACACGGGACGCTGTGCAGCCGTTTAAGATAAATCGTAAACGTCTACAGCAGCATATGCTGGGGATAGGCTCCACGCAGGAACAAGAGACAAGACGGATGCAAAGCAGAACATGTCACGTGTGACTATATAGGAAGACACGGGGCACACAAGAACAAGTCCTACAGGGACTTGGCCACCGCAGTTGTAGCAGGATGGTGGAATTAGAGGCTGTTTCTTCCCTACTTTCCAAATATACTGAAATAAAATTAAGTTTCTTAATAATTTAGACATTCCCTATAAAACTAGAGTAACATGTACTCTAGGAAGATGGAACAGGGTAGCTGCTGAAAAAGGGTCTGGAACATGGCCAGTTTCTAGCTCTTGATCTGAAGGAGCCCCATGAACAGATGGGCCTGGGATTCCTGAGAATTCGACGCCAGCTGCTGTCTGGCGAGGTCAGGGGGGATATGCGGTCCTCACCCCCACCCAGCAGAACCCCGAGCCTTCTACGGCCTTAGCACCCACAGAAGGATCTGGTCTGAGGATTACTTGTGACCCGGTGGCCTCACCGCGAAGGCACGGCCAGCCTCAGCCGCCCCGACCACGTCACCTCGGGGGCAACGTGCGTTCACGAGTCTCAGCTGAGGTCGGGTCACACCACGTGATGCACGTGGGTCCCCACGGCCACAGCTGTCACCATGCTCCCTCCCTCCACGGGAGAGTCAGGTAATCGAGGTGTGGAGAACTTGTGCAACTTGCCGAGGGAGATGTGAGTCCATGGCAGCAACCGGAACTGAGTCCGGATCCAAAGGCTCTTTCAAAACCTCTCTGGCCAGGAAGCCCGAAATCCTGTCTCTGCAAGGGGACTGCAGCCCCTGCAGGTACCGAGCCCACAGCATTCTGGGCCCAGACCTTATGTTCAGAAGGCTGGGAAACTAATGCCTCCTCTGCACCGGGCTTCACCTGCCAGTGGGCGCACGCACGCACGCACGCACACGTGCACACACACACTGTCTATGGAAAGCTGCACTGATTGACTGAAGCAGATTGGAAATACCTTTTCTCCTTGGGCTCCCTTTTCACCTCGTTCTCCATGGAGACCCTGGGGAAGAGGGGAAGATGAGTAACAGGACAGCCCCGTCCAGCTTCTCTGCGCTGTCTGAGGCCCGTGGGCAGCCTGCCTGCCTGGGGTGGCAGTGAAGGTCTGTCTCCCGTGCAGCCTCACTCCGCACAGCGGCCTGCACTCCCCCCTCAGGCCTGGGCAGCGATCTGGGTCCCCCGCTGCGTGAGACGTGACCTCCCGGGGCTGGTCCCCCCGCCTGGATCATCGAGGTCCTCCCTGTTAAGACTTGAACCCACCCTGGTCCCTGAGCTCATCTGGTCAATCGCAGGAAGGTGGCCTTGGAGTCAGTCCCCACTGCCACCCAGAGCCTGTGATTCCGTCTGATCATGGAAAGGCGGAGCAGCCCAACACTGAACCTGAGACTCTGGGCCCCTTTAAGCCACATTCCTCCACCTCCCCCAGGGACAGGGCCGCTGCCCCACCCTCCATCCACCCCACCTTCCTCAGGAGCAACACCTAGAACCTGCACTAAGGATTCCCTCCCCTCTGTGAGCAGAAGCGATGGAAACGCCAGCCAAGGTGTTGGCTTCTCTGACCACACGATTCAAATTACAGTCCCTGCCCCGCCCGCCTACCGTCCGTCCTCTTCACCAGGCTTCACTTTCCTCGAGCACTCAGCCCCACAGGACACATCTGTGGCCTCCCCCAAGCAGAATGCCAGCCCCATGAGGGCAGCGCCTCTTTTCCTTCAGTGCCGCACCCCACGGTCTGGAAAAGTAGCTGCCCCTTGATGTCCATAAACACTTGTTGAATAAGTGAGCCAAGGAATGGCTACATCAATCCCTTGGTTTGCACGAGAATCTTGCAGAAGTTCTACCTGAAGGCTACTGCCCCACATGACAGTGCAGAGATCAGAATGCACGTGTGTCTGCTCCTCTGAGATGTGTAGGGTGTGCGGTGAGATGCCGGGTCACAGCACCCCCGCTGGTGGAAGCACGGCTGCTCCCGGGCAGGAATGCAGCTTGGGGCATGGCCCTGCTGGAGAGGCCTGAGTACGTCCTGTGTTACTAGGTGAATGCCCTGTGTCCCCTCTCTCTCCTCTCCCTTCCTGGATGCTCTAAGAAAAGGATGTTAAAGGGGGCAGACTGCCAGGCCTGCTTGTGGATCCCAGGTGTAATACTTACATCTTTGGTGCCTGGAGAAGAGGCACAGGGCCAGAGCACAGGACGCCTTCCCAGAAGGCAGAGGGTCTGCGGGCCACTTAGGCCTCTGGGGGCAGCTGGATATACAGGCCATTCTAATTCCATCCCAATATTCTGGCCAGATACACAGAGGTCAGAGGTTTTGAATGCCCCTGAGGCAATGCAGGTTGCCTTGTTTGAAAACGACCATGAACACTGCTTCTTTCCTTCGGAGAGCAGCTCAAATCTTTCGTAACAAGCACTAAAAACAAGGTTAGAGGCTCAAGGAGACACTTTGCTCACTATATACCATGTCTACTTGTCCATCGCTTTGTTCACGGGGCACTTGGTCACCAAACAGCCCATGTGTCTGGCACTGTTCTAGGGGCTGAAAATTTATAATAAAGACTCCACCCCTTTCTGGAGCGGCTGACTAGACAGATTGGTAAAAATGGCTTCTTTAGGTCGTGTCAGAAATACCTGGGCTGCTGGGTAAAAATGCAGATTCCTGGGCTCCACACAAACCTGTTGCTTTAGCTGGGAATGGGGCCCTGGGAACGTGCATTTGAACGTGATCGCTAAGAGATCCTTTAAGTACCATAACATGTAAGCATTTCTGGTCTAAGAAGAATCACCCATGCTTCACTGCCACGTCCTCCATGTACAGATGTGGGATGGAGACCTGTCAGAGCCTGGGTCCCAGTCCCTGGCAGAGGCGACACAGCCCCTTCCACACAGCTGCCTCTACTTACAGGAGCTCCGACGGGGCCGGGAGGTCCGGGAAGTCCAGGAGGTCCTTGGGGTCCCTGCAGAAGCGTGTTCACAAAAAAAGGTTTGGGAATGGCAAGAAGAGGCAGGAGCAGAGGCCACACTCTGTTGGTAACCACGTTCAGGGCCGAGAGGGCTGCTTCTCACCCACCACGTGCCACCGTGCCGCCCGCACAAGGTCTCCCCGAGAGACCCCTCTATCTCCGCTGCTCCCTGCCCCACGCAGAGCTCGTGCCATCCCCTGCCTGGTGGAGCCAGGATTCACACGCAACTCTGCTTGACTTCGAGGAACAGGAAACAGTGTGCTGAGCCATCATAAGTCCAGTGCGGCTGTCTTGTTTCCACGTGCCCCGCGGCCCACGGCCATGCCAGGATCTGGCCAGGACATGTGCACAGCTCCTGGTCACATGACTGATTCCCTCAGCGCATCGCTCATACTTCGCCGTGGGGCCAGCACAGCCCAGACGTGTCCTGACAAAGCCCAACGGGAGTCTGCAGGGCCTGGAGACCCCTCTGCTGCCTGGACCATGGGTTGCTATGATTTCTAGGCTACTAAATGGGCAATATCTGTTAAAATCTATTAAAATTAAAATGTTCTTTTCCTCAGCCAAAGGTATCCCAATTTTGTCATCTAGCCTACGGAAATAAAAATACAGTATACGTAAGAGAAACGTGTGCACGTGCACACGTGCACACGTGTGTGTGCATTTACTGATTTTAGTGAAAAACAGATGAAATTAGAAATAACCTTAAGGGCCACAAATAGAGGAAAAGTTATGTAAATTACGACACATCCATATGACGGAATAACACGCACTGATTAAGAGAATAGGTGGTGTCGATCCGTACTGGTGTGGAAAGATAGGTCTCTTGTTAAAAAAGATAAATGGCAGAGTACGGTACGATTCATTTTCTGTAAGCCTTTAGAAACATCATGGATGTGTGGACATACACACATGAGCCCGGGTGTGGTGCATAAGCAGCGTAGGTAGGGAACCCATTTGGGCATCAGCTCTACACCTAAGGAAATGTTACCCCAAAAGTTCGTTTTGCATCAAGATCTGTACACCAGGAACATGAGAGGAATAACTCAAAGCAACACTTACCCGCACGCCCACCTCCCCAGGCAGCCCCGGCTCTCCTGGCTCTCCCGGCTCCCCCTGCACACACAGAATAGCATGTGGTCACAACCCGGCGGACACAGGCCCAGGCGCCCGAGGCATCTCTTCCTGGGACTAGAACTCGGCATGGAAACGATGTAACCACCGGTGAGCTGAGACCCAGCTCCCCCAGAGACTCTTTCTACAAGCAAAGGAGCTGATCTTCACTGCGGGTGTTCATCACCTCAGTCCCCATCCACTCCTGCTGCTGGTCCAACAAAACTCAGCTGAGACAGAACAGTGGAGCAAGCATAGTGGCTCGCGTGCCCATCAGGGGCCACCAAGAACCCGAGCCGGTTTCCATTTGGGTTCTTGCTGGAGAAGAGGGCCCGTTTGTCCTGGATCGGACTGACCCGCCTGAGTTGAGGTCACATTTTGCCTGGGGTCCTAGAGTGTGTTCCAACTCAGAGGCTGCGGGTGCAGAGGTGGAGTCGGGGTGCCCCCCAGAGGGAGGCCGGCTGGCCACGCAGGCTGCTGCTGGGGTCTCACCGACTCCTTGAGCTGTGAACTGGGGACTTGGGAACCGAGCCCCTCAGCTTGGACCTCGACTTGGTTCCAGGTCTAGGCATCGGACAAGACCTCCCATGCAGGACTGCCCGTCAGCTAAGTGAGAAAACAGCTTCCAGGGACACACAGGTGGCAGATGCCTGGTGGCAACGGCTGCTGCTGGTGATGTTATAACTATCAGGCGGGCCTCCAGGGACCTGGGAAGATCCTGGTACAAAGAAGCCCCAGCTCAGGCCTGGTCCTGGCAAAGGCCACCCCACTCGGGGACAGGGGACTCTGATCAGGAGGTCCCAAGCCCGGTGCTGCCCTGTGGGAACAGACGTACCTGCATGCCTTTGCTGCCGTCTCTCCCAGGGGGACCCGGCAGGCCCAGGGAACCCTAGGACGAGAGAAAGAGAACAGCAATTAGGACAGGGTGAGGACAGCACTGGAGACAGGCTCTCAGGATGCTGGTGCAGCGGAGAAAGTGCCAGACAGGACCTGTGGCCAGGACACCATGACTCAGAGGGCAATTCACAGACCTGCAGCCTGGGCGCCTCCTGGGAGAGGGTGAGAAATGCAGATTCTCAGGCTTCACTGGAGGCCTATTGTATCAGGGCCCAAGTTTTAACAAGATCCCCCAGGGGGTACACACGCACCTGACAGTGGGAGTGAGACGCCCCTGCCCCGCCCTCCCCTAACTCGCCGTGTGGCTGACCCCCCTCCAGGACCGGAGTCACACATGTCAGCACAGCACCAGGCCGGGGCAGGGTTCTTGACCTGGGCCCCATCAGCACTGGGCTGATAATTCTTTGTTCAGGGGTGGGGAGGCTGTCCTGGGTGTTGCAGGATGTCCTGCAGCATCCTGAGATGCCAGTAGCACTCCCCAGGTGTGACAACCCAAAATGCCTCCAGGTATCGCCAAACGTCCCCTGGGAGGTAAAACTCACACCAGTTGAGAACCACTGGGCTAGGCCAGGTATTGAAAATGTTTCTTAAGCTGGGGCGGACTCCATTCTGATGAACTGTGCAGAAGCATGGGACGGGCATGCTCACGGAGCAGCTGTGGGGACCTGCTCGACGCCCCCAACCATGCCTCCTGGAGATGGACGGGGGACAACTCAAAAACAGGGAAATCCAGGAGCCCTCTGCTCCTGTCCAGCTCCCACACCACCTGATTCAAATCAAAGGATTCCGCCAAGACCTTCACCCCAGCTGCCCCCTCCCCATCAATTTTCCGTGGGACACGGAGCAAGTCAGTGCCTCTTTCTGGGCTTTTCCATCTGTGAAATGACGATGCTGGACATTCAGTGAATGACTGAACTGATGAATCTATAAGTATATTTAGAAAACACTAAGGGCTGGACCCTGCAGGATGTCTTCATATACTGTGTTATTTAGTACTCATAATAAGCCCTCGAGACAGGTCTTATTTTCTGAAAGACACAACACACATTATACATTTCTAGTTTTTATCTATAAATTAAGATGCAACCGTGTATATTTGTACACACACACACACACACACACACACACACACACACACACTTTTAAAACTTCTACAAAGTGCCTTCCATGGTCTCAACATTCTAAGTTGTTGTGATATTGGAGAGAAAAACAGACAAGAGAGACAACTCTGGCCCAGCTCTGCACCTTTCTAGCTGCGTGACCCCGAAGGCAGCCACTCTGAAAGGTTGTGTGGCGCTCGCCCCTCGTCCAAGTGTGGAGGGTGACACCGGCAGGGTCGCTGGGAGGATGAGGGGGTGCTGGGGCAGTAAAGCACACCCCTGCTGGGGGGACACCTCTATCCCCGGCACGCTGTCATCGCGGCCACATGAGGTACCCTCTCCTGCTGTCACCCAGCAATTTAACGGTGCCCACAGGGCGCCTGTGCTCCCACGAAACACTGATCTGCTGGGAAGTGGTGTCTTCTGGTTCTTAAGCTCGGGGCCAGGAGGGTCTAGTCCTGGAGACTAAGGAGATCAGTTAACGTGAGTGGAACCTTCCAGAGGGGACGTCGCAGGCAAGGCAGCCTGGGGGGCGGGACTTCAGGGACTCCGGCAGGCTGAATGCAACCCTCGTGCTCCCGCAACCGTCCCTTAGAGAAGGGTGGGCCAGTTTGGACAAATTACTTGATCTCAGAATCTCGGTCTCACTTTCTATAAAAAAGGAAACAACTACAGACACTGTGGAGCTTGCGTAAGTATGAAGTGTCTCCGCGGGGGTTCGTGTAACATTTCCAAAGCTGGTCTGCACGATACCTGTTTGATTTGTAGTTAATGTGTGACGGGGTGGGGGGAAGATTGCCAAGTCCTTGGGTCAAACAAGCTTGTGAACTGCAGTTAAATACAGTTAAACAGGGTCCTTCACGGCAGGTTGTCTTGAAGCCTTAAACTTGCCCTGTGGATGGCGGTTCTGCACAGTGTCCTTGCCCGCCTGACCTGCCCCTGGGGCACGTGCGGGGACCCTGCACCTCCTCAGGGGCAAAACCGAGTCCTTCACCCACGTGCGTCCAGGGGACCAGGCTGCCATCAGCAGGGGTTCAAAAGTGTTAAAAGGGAGTTAGTTATTGAGTAAGAAGAAGAAAGACGAAGGCAGTCTCTGATCGGCAAGCCTCGTACTTAGGTGGGATTTCCGAAGCGGGGAGACTTTCTCGTTGGTCTTAGGGAACGTCTGACTCTCCTTGGCTGGACACAAAGGCAGGCGAACAGTCTGGGTATTTTCACACGAGGAAGGATTGTTCAACATCAAGGGCCCAGGGTGTTCTGCGGTGGCCACTTCCTCAGGACAAGTGGCAGTCGATGGGGTGCTCTCTGGGGTCCAACTGTCCCTGTAAGGGCAGGGCAGCCGTGGCCGGAGATTTCTCAGCCTCTATTTCCACACCCACACAACAGGGGTGAATTCCCTGCCTGCCTGCCCCTCTATCTGACTACTTTGAAACTCAAGCGAGGTTGAAAGTACAGACACAAGTGATTTCTGCAATACAGAGTGACAACTAGACACCAACTAGCATCGCTATCGTTAGCGCTAACGGCAGAACCAGCAGGAAAATTAACGGTATACTGAAGAAAACATTAAGGGGATATTACAGACGTGCTGCTGGCGGCCAGTCTTCGCTACACATTCACGACCTGCCAGGTTCTGAGCTGTTTACCCTCATCAGTGCACTCGACCCGTCCTCATAACAATTCCACAGGGAGATGCGACTGCTACCTATGTTTCAGAGTTTACGACATGGAAACGCAGGGACTCAGTACTCTGCGAAGTTACAGCGTGTGCAGCGGGAGATCAGACTTGGGGCCCCAGAGTCGGCCTCGTCGTCTGCACAGCACTTGGCACTTACACGCACGGCCCTGCTTGGAAGCTCGGTCACCCGGTGGGTTACGTGTTCCATGCTGTCTTCACATGCAGCCCATGGGCAGAGGGACCCTGACTTTCTGGCAGCTACCCAGAAGTTCCATGGCCTGGTGAGGCAGCTTGGGGCGGCTGAGGCCTGGGCACCCAGCCTTGCCCTCCCTCCGCAGGGATCGAGGTCAGCCCCACTCGGCCTCAGCCAGCCGTCCTGCCCTGGGAAAGCATCAGAGCGTCCCCAAAGGCCTCGCAGGAGGCAGGAGCTCTGCCTCAAGCCAGGATGCCGGGGGTCAGGGACAGGGTGGGCTCAGCTCCCCAGATGCCCTGTCTCCAAGGCCACGTTTATCTCCGGCCCCATCCTGCTCGGATCTTAGCAAAAGGCTGTGTGCTTCCGATGGCAGGGGGCAGCCTACCGAACCCTGCTTCCTTACAACATTAGGGATAAATGCAACACTTTCCAAAAGGAGACGCTCCCCACAGCGCACCCCTCTAGGGTCAGCCCTCTTGGGGTGACACGGTGCGAAGCTTGCCCCAGGGGTGGGTTACCCAGTCCTTGAAGGGCCAGCCCGTCTTCTGGCTGCTGCAGGTGGGGGGTCCCGCAGCTGCAGGCAGGGAAGGGAGGTCTAGGTGGGCTCCTGCCTCAGGAATACAGCGGGGAGAGCAGCACAGCACGGAGTTTCCAGGACCATCTAATAGAGGAAGCCAGGGAGAAGACCAGAGACAACGCCAGAGGGAACTCCAGAGAGTTCTGGAACCTCCCCTGTGCCCACAGTTGTCAAACGCCCAGCTCTGCTGGCACTTTCCGGTAGATGCCCAACAAGTATCTGTGTGAGTCCGTCTCATCACAAGACAAGAGCTCCACGAGATGGGAACCAGGGCTCCGTCACCTCCGTGTGAGCCGCGCCCACGTGGCCCCAGGCCCCACAAGTGTTCCCTGCGCTTTAACTCCTTCCCCAGAGCCCTGTGGAAGTGAGCCCTGCGGGTACGAAACCCGCAGGGACAAAGGGAACAGCAAGCTGTTACAGGAAAACAACAGTCTCAAGAGCCAGTCAGCTGCAGCTTCAAATCCCGCTGTCCCTCAGTACCAAGGGCCCGGGTCAAGTTAGCGGCACACCGTGAGTCTCAGTTTACGTCTGTGAGGAGGCATCATAAACTTCCTGCAGGGTTTGTGCTTCCCAAGGACGGGGACAGCCTGGCAAGCTGGCTTTAGAGCACTGGTAGGCAAAGAAACGGAGCCTCTTTAGACATGAATATTTTCTTTGTCTGAGAAGGTAACATCTTTTTTTTTTTTTTTTTTTTTATCTTATTCGAATCATGGTTAGGATAACCAAGCTGGCACTGCAAACAGACACATTCTGAGAAACTTCCACTTTCAAGTCATGATGAGATCCAGGCATTCCGTTAAATGGGTTCCTGCCCTTGAAAACTGTGTCCCCGAGGATAAGTCAACATGACCCGCATATTTCATGTTTCAGTGTCACCTAATCTTAACATCACAGACCACCGTGCCCCCGTGACACGCTCTCCAAAGTCCTCCACCTGGACTCAGCTGCCTGCAGATGTTCTGAAGACAGAGTTACAGCCCTAAGCTGTCCGCTGATATCCCATCAGGAAAGTCATGCTACCACTCTGAACCTCAGTTTCATCATTCCTAAGATAGAGGTTCATGCTTCCAGATGAGAAAATGAGTGTGGATATAATTGGTAGACTATAAAATATTATTAAAATGCCAGTTGTTTATATTCTGTTGAGAACTAAGAACTCTTTCGCAAGTCCATAAGGTGGGTCAAAGAAAGGAGTGGGGGACAGACTGGAGGTGGCCCTGGAACTGGAAAGGTCGGGCACAGGGAGACCTTTAAAGGGAATATATGTAGCTCAGGATCCACAGTGAAGTACAAAAAACAGGAAAGCGGAGGGAGGGAGGGAGGGAGGGAGAGAGGAAGGAAGAAAAGGAAGGGAGGGAGGGAAGAAAGGAGGGAGGGAGGGAGGGAGGGAAGAGAGAAAGAGAAAGAGAAAGAGAAAGATGAGAGAGAGGGGGAGGAGAGGGGAGGGGAGGGGAGGAGGGGACCAGACTGGCGAGCAGGGTCTGGATTCGCATGAAGCCTCTGCTGCCCGTTAGCTGAGCAGAACAAGTGACTTCCCCTCCTGGCTCTCAGCTTCGTCGTCCATAAACAGGGTGACGCAAGGAGTAATAGTACCTCTGGCACAAGGTGGTCTGTAAGATGCCTTGAGACAATGCTTTGGAAAATGCTCTGTACACAGGGAAATGTGAAAGAAGCATCAAGTTCTGTTACTTGGAGTGAACTGTCTGGAACCTCTGTTCTTCATCTGTAAAAAGGAAGTCACTCAGCGTAAGAAGATGACCATATACATATATACAGTGGAATACTACTCAGCCATAAAAAATAACAAAATAATGCCATTTGCAGCAATGTAGATGCAACTAGAGATTATCATACTAAGTGAAGTAAGTCAGAAAGAGAAAGACAAATACCATGTGACATCCATGCGGAATCTAAACTACGGCACAAATGAACCTATCTATGAAACAGAAACAGACTCACAGACCTAGAGAACAGACTGGTGTTTACCAAAATGGGGGGGGGAGGGATGGAGTGGGAGTTTGAGGTTAGCAGACGCAAACTGTTACATACAGAATAGACAAACAACAAGGTCCTACTGTAGAGCACAGGGAACTATGTTCGATATCCTGGGATAAACCATAATGGAAAAGAACATAAAAAAGAATGTATATACGTATATAACTAAGTCCCTTTGCTGTACAGCAGAAATTAACACAACACTGTAAATAAACTACACTTCAATAAAAATTTTTTTTAAATAAACAAAATACACTTTGTTTCATCTTTATGATATGTCACAGTCATTATGGAATTGCATTAATAAAATCTGGGTGAAAAATTTAAAAAAAAGAAAATGACCATAGATAATGCATGTGAAATCCATCACAGATGACGACCAGGGCTCGGGGGAGAGAGGCTTTCCCCCAGTTCACACGGGCAGCTGTGACTCAAAACCGGGGGTCCCTGATTCCAAGCCAAGGCGCTGACCTCTCTTCTGGCCACCCCCTCATGCACACACACACTGCCTCAGTAATCTCACTGGGAGCCCCTGGTGGGTAACACGTGGCAGGAAATTATCCACCCATATGCCCACTTGTCAGAACCAGAGCTCTTAGGGATTACCTGGTTACTTCACTGGGCAAAACAGACAAGAGAGAACAGATACTTCCCCTGTTCTTTTGATTAATTAAATATCAGAGCTTTCCCCCGAAATACTGAGAAAGACCCTGCTTCGCTGCTAGAGGCGCCATGTTAGTGCCCCTCTCCTTCCACCGGCAGAGCTGCAGCAGGCCCTAGGGTGGGGGCTGAGGAGTCCTCTGGGCAGTGGTCCTCCAGGTGTGGCTCCCGAGCCAGGAGGGTCAGCATCACCTGTGCCTTGTCAGGAGGGCAGATTCTCTGGCCTCACCGCAGCCCCACTGAGTCAGACAGACCGGGAGTGGGGCCTGGCATGGTGGTTTAACAAGCCCTCAAAGGGGTTTGGGCACCTGGTCAAGTTGGAGAACCACTTCTCTGTGGCGTCAGAATGCATGAGCTCACTTCCTGGCTTGGCTACACGGACAGAGAAAGTCACTTGCACCTGGTCACATGGTTAATAGGCCTGTACAATAAGGACAACCATCTCTACCCCCAAACTGAGCAGCTTGTGTGTGAGTCCTGGCAGACAGCAGTAGTTGTAAATATGTGGGACTGTTATTATTCTCTGCAAATTATTTCGGATGAACTGAAGAAAGGAAAAGACACCTTACACCTCTACGGCAGCCCACCTGGAACACGCTTTCTAATAACACTCCCCAGGCTCCCTGAGGCTTTGGGAGTTACAGAAGTCCTCCTTGGGGGAGGCAGGGAACACTGACATTTCCCAGCTGTCAGCCGGCCCTGGGAATAAGACCTCACTGATGCAGAGGACGCAGAAGATGTCACTTGGTGTAAAAGGTGGAAAACTACGCTGGTATCACGGTAATTATACTTAACAGTTATGAGCACTTTTTACAAATGTTAAGTCATTTACTTTCATTAGTTCATTTCATCCTCGTTGTAACCCTCTGAGGCCAGTAGAATTATAGTCGCCAATTTATAGGTGAGGTAAAGCACGGGTTGCAGGGGTTGAGTAACTGACTTGCCCAGTGTCCACAGCTGCTAAGTGGCCGAGCTGCGATCTGAGTCCAGCCGGTCGGTGTCTAGGGTGCATGCCCTTGGCCTCCCCTGCCCTCCCAGCCCAGCTGCCTAGCAGTCCAGCATTTACCCTCCCATAAATGCTCTCCCCTCCTGTATGAAGCCCTTGGCCCTGTGGCTGGGCCATGAAACTTGCCAAGAGCCTGAGTGTCAGACGGGGCTGGAAAAAGTGCAGACTTTCCTATTCCAGCTCTGCCTGGGGCCGTGAAAACCCCTGAACTCAAAACTTCCCCAACGTGTCCTTCAGCACCACGGACAGGGTCTGCGGCATCTTTATTCTAACTCCCAGCATTTTGCCCCAACCTACAAGGCTATTTGAGGGCACATAGGCAGCTGAACCTATTTTCCCCTAAACCCTTTAATTATGATAAAAATAGAAGGCACTCGACCACAGTTATCCAAGCCGATAACCATGAATAAAGCACATTAAGGCACAGGCTAAGAATAGGAGTCGGGGACACGGATTAAGCCAGCTGTGAAAAAAGAGGATGAGACCCAGAGCTGGTGGCAAACGGCATAAATTCATCTTAGAGGTTTCACACATACAAGCACACACATACGATTTATACTTCATGGCTCAGGGGCTCTATGACGTAGTCAGCGCATAAAATAAGTCGATTCCTACAAGGTACATGGGTTTTGAGGGTCAAGAATTCTCCAATAAAAGCATCCTGTTTGGGGGAGGGCAGGGAACCGGCATTGGCCAGTGCAGTGGTTAGGAATGGGAGTGTAGGGTGGGACAGACACAACCTCAGCCCCTCACCCACCACTCTGTGCCCTTGGGCATATGCTCCAGACTCCTTCAAGGAGCTGCAGGAGGCTGACACGCATAAAGTGAACAGCTGGCAGATACCAAGTGGTCAATAAAAGGCTGATGTCATGATTCTTTCCACCACAAGGCATCTTCTTTGAGACAAAGTCGCTCGACTGTTGTGGACAAAATCACCGAGTGCTGGCCACTGAATCCTCCACGGCTGCCAATGTTAGCGCCCCACCCATCCCTTCAGACAGAATCTGCAAAGTAAGCGTGCCCATCATCCCCTGCAACGGCACACGTCCCACCTCCACCAGAACCCCGTGCTATGCAGAAGCACCTTGCGCTGAGAGCGCTTCTTGGCCAGTGCTCTGGAAAGGAGGCACTGGGAAGAAAAGCCGTATGTAGCAGACCCCGCGCTTCACTCCCCACCCACCTGGACAGCCCATCACCTCCACGAAATCCTCTCATCTCGCAATTTCAAGTACAGCCTGCCGTTGAAAGACACCAAAGAAAGAACTGACTCAGGTGGGAGGGACTCAGTCTTTCACACTGTGGATGGCACAAGGTGTGTCTGTCACGTTGAGATCAGAGAAATGTCACTGTGAGAGCAGGTCTGACTGTCCCATGAAGTGGGACATGCACTGTGCCGCTGCTTCACAGGAAGGGCTCTCAGCCAGCTCAGACCTCAGGCCGCGGGCTGGTCAGGACCATGTGAGCGGCAGCGGCACTGCCACCCACCTCTCTGCCCTACGAGCTCTGCAGTGACGCAGATATTTTTCTAGACACTCTTCACTCTCCACCCCTCCACCCGCCTTGACTCTCAGTGCAGACGGCTGGACTAATCCTACTCCAAAGTTCACGTCCATCATTCTGCTGTCCTTCTCCAGCCCTCCAGCACAGGACTAGACCCAAGTTGGGTAGGTGTTACACTTTTGAACAAACCAGAGCTCACTATAAACTACTTCATCCTCTCCCTATAGCTTCTACAGTGAAAACATCGATGTGTAGGAGCATCTTCCTAAGTCTCAGCGCCCTTTTCCATGAAATGATGATGGTGATACCCTCCACCTGCCCTCACTGGGAGGCCTGAGTAAGACAATGACTGTGGAACCACCTGGCTCCATGCTTGACACCCCGGAGGTTACTGTATCAGAAGCATCTCCAGGATTCCACAGAAGGGAGCGGTGGATGTGCAAGGAGGAGGAATCAGTGCCGGGGAGGTGGAAACGTGGACCCAGAGATGGACCCAGAATTGGCAGGAGACGGAGACGGGGGAGGGTCGCTTGGGGCCAACACGCAGGGGGCTTGATCCTCCACGTTACACAGAGCGGCTGCGCAGGGGTCTGTAGGGAACGGTGTGACCACAGCAGCGTTTAAAATCAAACGCAAATTCACGTGCATCTGCATGTTTCAAATAGGACAGCGAGAATGCGCCAAAGGAAGCCACCTGGAGCTGAGGAGCCCCAGGCGCCCTGCCCAGCACTGGGCACACGAGTCCCCAGCGCTCCTCGAGCCACCGCCTTTCCCGAGAGGCTGGATCTTCAGGTCCACAGCAATGCAGGGGAGCCTGCTTTGTCCAATTTCAAATCATCAGAGAACAGGAGGCACCGGGCTTCTCAGGGGCCTGGTTTGGAATAAGCATGTGGGGAACCTACTTTTCTCAGACCTGGGGACCAGCCCACCTCAGCTGACAGCTCTGAACCTGGCCTTCTAACAACCCTCCTTAGTTCCATCAAGATGGCCGTGGCCTCTTTCCTCGGTTTCCCAATCGGCACCTTATTTGTTTAACTTCACGGTGAACCAACCCATAAGGGCTTCCCCCGTGATGACCTGCACTCGGCTCCGGCATCCGCTGCAGGACACCTGGCTGACGTTTCTAGAGGCAGCATCCCAGGCAGTCAGAACAGCCTCTGCTGTATGTCTGGCTCCGATTCCTCTTTCCCCGTCAGGTTTATGTCCCGATAAAAATGGAAGCAAGCCATAAAGACAAGGAACCGATGTTTGCGTGACCTAAAATTCTGTCTGCTACTGAGTCAACCAGCCCAATAAAATTTAGCTGAGGTCCTTCTATTTGCTCGCATAGTTTTTCTGGGGCACCGCACTGTGAAATCCGAGCACAAAATCCATACACAATTTTATTTACTGCCATACGGATTTCTGTGAAAATGCTGAAGAGAGGACTTCTTGGTGGTGGTGGTTTTGGTTTCTTTCCCCCCGCTACCAAGCGCTGAGTACACAGCTGCTGACCCAAGCATGGCTTTACGGGACACTTGGCCACAATCCATCCCCTGTGGCTCCCAAGGGCCCCCACCATCTACAAGGTGTGAGCCAGACTTGACGAGGGGCTGCAAGCCCTTTCCCTGCTCTGTCCTCTGTTACTCTCCACTCGAGGGAAACAGGGGGCGGGGGGTCTCCTCAGCACCGGGTCTAGGCTGGTCTCTACCTGAGAGCTGCCTTCTACATCCTATCCCAACTCTAAGTAAAATATTAATACCAGCAGCTGCTCATAAAGAAAACAAAGAGCCCCGGCAGGAAATGCATGGCCCCGCGTATCTGAGCAGCGGGTGATGCTGGCTGAGGTGAGCCTGGACTCCGCTCTGCAACGGCATCTACAAGGGTCCATGCTGGGCCCAACCTGTGTGTGTCACCGTTGCCCTACCCCACCTGGCTCGCTGCATGGCTGCAGGGATATCTGGGCTCTCATCGCACAGCCCCAGGCCCTGGGAGAAAGAACACCGTCCCCGGGCTTCTAAGTGAAAGTACTGAGTCTGTCGTTCTGTTTGGACTAACATAGATAATGTGTCCGAACTGACCACCACGCTCAGAGAATCCAGTGCCCAGGTGGCTTAGACCTGATTCCCGCTAATGCTTTCTGATCTGCCAGGTGCTCTTTCCGTGGATGCAATCACTTAACCCTCACTTCAGTCTTACAAGAGCCTATTATTGTTACTATTATCTTCAGCGTACACATGAGAAAACAGGCACCAAGAACTGCAATGACCTTTCCAAGGTCACACAGCAGGACAGGGGCAGTGCCAGGTTCCCAAAGCCTGGCCCTCAGCCGCTGCCATGTCCTGTCATCTGGGACCAGCCGTCACAGCACGCAGGGTTCGGCAAATGCCCCATGCTGGGAGAGAGGGCTCTTCCCTCCAAAATAGTACTGCTTTTGGATTTCATGCGTGAGCAACTGTAAATATACTATTATTTTTTATTTTTCATCATATTAAGTTTAAGCTCTAGTTGTTAGTTAAATGTTTATGTTTTGCAGAAGTGCTAGTGTTATAGCAGCACAAAGAGTAACTGGCAAGGCGCGAAATAGCGCAAATCCCACCCCCAGGGCACTGGCTCTTCCGCGCGCCTTCTGTGTGGGAGTGCGTGTGGCTTCCTATTCTACTATTTCATTGGCGCCATGTTGCGCGCACATCTACATATATAAGGGCTTCCTAATTTTCACTTGAAGAAATGCAGTTTTCCATCAGGTTGTTTCCATCTTTTGCTGCCGCTGGTCACTGTTAAGAGTACTTACAAAGAACAGAGTCAGCTTGAAGTCGTTTTGTTTCTGTTCTTCCCTTCATTGGAACTGTGCTTACAGTAATTTCCTAGATATGTTTTAGTTTGATTTTCTAAGCAGCCCCAGCAGTACAATACCGGGTATCCTGGGAAACCCTCAAGGTGCAGTGCTGACGTGACTGGCCTCCTAGGCAGGGTCTCCTGATAGCGTCGTCACCCTCTGAGTGTGTAACAGGGTGGAGGACGGAGGTGGCACAACAGACTCGATTAAGGACCAGGAAGAAGAAGAAGCACTCATGATTAGACAACCACGTGACCAGAATGTGTGTGCATGTCTCCTCCCCTGAATTGGTGAGTGAGAACTCCGGGGGAGGCCCAGGCCATGTTTTACAGCTCTGTGAACCCACCACTCTCCCACGTACTAGGTACTTGAACGCTGTTTACTGAAGAAGCACATCTGTCACTCTTTTATGGATTTTAGCAACAGCTTCTAGCAGACAAAAGAAAGGAATAAAGATAAGGGACAGATTTTTACATGAACTACCACGTGCCAGGGACTAAGCCAGGTGCTGTCACAGGCACTGCCAACCTCCTATAAGCCCCACAACAGCCCTAAGGGGTGGGCATCAATGGCCCCACTTTACAGATGAGGAAACTGAGGCTCAGAGAGACACCACCCAATGCTCACCCAGCCACTGCAGAGCTGGGATCCAAACCAGGTCTGCCCAACTCCCCGAACCTGCTTTCTTTCCATCACCTGAGCCCACATCTGAGCACAGAACGAAAGCTCTCTTTGTCCTCGTCCCCCCAGGTGCTAGATTCCTAAGGGAAAGAGGAACGCTCCCAAAGGGTAGAGGTCTATCTCCCCAGCATCACATGCACCCCTGCAGAGGAAAAGTGGAGCAACGCTCTGGCTTCCAGACACCAGAGGGCGCTGTGGGTCCAGGAAGGGAAGACAATGCAGCCTCTCTGTGGGGTTCCTCCCCTGAAGGCTCTGGTCCCCCAGAGCGGAAGGACCCTCGGGATGCAAAAGGAAGCTCACTGGACACCACGCACTTTGGCCTTGTTTTTGTTGTTTCTGAATTTTTTTCTACCGCGGGGCTCATGGACCACATCTCCATGGAAAAGACTCAGTGTCCAGCCGTAGGAAACCTTACACCAACATCTTCACTCTGCTTATTAATTTTGTCAACATGGAAGGACCAAGGGTGGGAAGGGCACGGAAGTCATCACCCCTCCCTGCTCCCCCTGACTCCCCCCAAACTGGTCCAAACCAGCCCATCAGCACTGGTCCACACCATGCTGCCACCGCCCTCTCTTACCCTCCTCAAGACAGCGTTGCCAATGACGACGGGGCCGGGGCGGGGGGGGGGGGGGGGGGGCCGAGAACAGCGGCATCACCCATTATGCGGGCTTGCGACGTGGGGCCCTGGGTTAATCTTCCCAGCAACCTCACGTGGTAGGAACTATTATCATTCCCCTTCTCACTCTTACAGAAAAGGAACCTGAGGCTCCACATGAAGGGGAGCCGGAATGTGAAGCTGAACCTTTCTGACTGCAGAGTCTGTGACCACTCTACTGGCTCTTGGTCCTGGATGATAGAGGTCCACACTCCATCCATCCATTCACTTACTAGGCAAGCATTTATTTAGTGCCAGCTGTCTTCCAGACGCTGTGAAGGAGGGTCCATGCCTATCTTTCTCTCCTTCCGTGCCCCCAACACCTGGGCTACGCACAGATCTTTTCAGGTAGCCCCTAAAAGCCTGCTTCCCCCTTTCCCTGAGCCCGATTTCATACGTATTAAAACACTGAGGGAGCTTTGTCCCAAGAACCCGTGGTGAACGTGGGGTGGAACGGGAACCAGAGAGAAGGCTGGCTTCCAAAACGAGGGGCAGAGGCAGCCCAGGAACAAAGCACCACACAGTGGTCCTGGGCATTTGGTGGGGGGCGCTGGGAAAGTCAGGAGGCCAAGAGCTCCGGCAGTGTTCCAGCTGTGTAACACTGGGCCAGTCACTCAACTTCTCTGAGCCTCAGTTTCCTCAGCTGCAGAAAAAGGGGTAATTGAATCAGCCTTCCAGCTTCCCTTCACGAGTGATTGTGTTTTCTAGCCATCCTACTGTGACCTTGGGCAGGTCACTTGACCTCTAAGCTATGTTCTCTCATCTGTGAAAAGGGCATGGCTGTGACTTCCTCGAAGCACTGTCTTAATAATGAGACATTAAAGCATGGAACACAGCATACACGGTGCCTGGCCCTCAGATAGGTCAATGCACATTGTCACAGTGGCTGATTACATCACCAAAAATTTTTAAAAAACCCCAAAAACCACAGCAAGATTCAGCATAACATGACTGGACAGAGTCGCGGACTGTGGACACATCAGGCTCCAGTCCATCTGATCCCCTTGGCACTCTGCGATTGCTTTCGAGAGAATATTCAAGCAGAAGAGCCAGTTTGTTAAGCTCTGTCCAAGTGCGTGAGGCACCAGTGGTCTCCTTTCTGTGGACCCTGTTGTCCCCTTGACTCTCCCTGGCCCTGCTGCATCCTTGGAGGTGAAGCAGAGACTCCAAGTTACAGCCCCAGGGACTCAGGCTGGGGGTGGGCTGATGACCCAGTCTCAGAATTGCCACCTGCAAGGTCCCTTATGCATCATCACATCCCACCCCTTCGTTTCTACAGATGAGGGAGCAGAGACCCAGAGACGGAGGTGACTCATCCTGAATCACACAGCTCAGATGTGGAAGAATCTAGACTCAGACTTTGCTAAAAATGCCCAACTGCAAGAGAACGTCAGCTGAAGACAGAGCCAGGAGTGCCGGAGTCTATTCAGCTACGCGTCTCTTCTGCCGGCACCGGATGTGTGGGGAGGTCTCCCGGCTGGGACTGTGGCCCAGCAGCTTCAGGTCCTGAGCGTAGCGCTGCAGCCTGGGCTTTGGGGCACCGGGGAGGTGCCTCCAGAAGCAGAAGGCTGCCTGTCCTGAGCTCAACCAGAACAGACGGGGCAGAGATGCAGCTGCTGCTCATGGGAGAAAGGGGGCCTGTCAGCTTCTCCTGGTGGCGCCAGCACATGAGAAGGACAGCACGTCACTCAGAGGACAAGCCGGCCCAGGAGCTGCACGTTGGTCTTGCCTGAGAAGCACGACCCAGGCTGAGCGCCCTGACTTCAAGGGCTCTGGCAGCCCCAGTCCTGAACCCGAGGAACATGTGGGTGTCCTGTTAATACCCTGTGCCTGGGTTCTGGGCTCGTAGGAACCGAACATGATGGCAACCACCGAACCTGAGTGCCTAGGTTCCAGGTGCTGTGCTTTGAGACCACACAGGAATCGAGGAAGATGGTGCTGCCAGTCCTGCTGTAGGCAGCGGGAGACCCAGACGCTGATGGCAGAGCTTGGGAACAGCCTCGACTGACCCAGGTCTGCCTGGTGCAAAGCTCGTGTTACACCGTGTGTCACACTGTCTCTCAAATGGCTCTGTATTCCCGTGCAGTAGTTATTACGTGTGCGTGTGTGTGCCTGTGCTTTTAACACAGGTTAAAAAAGAGAAGTTCATTGTGGAATAAATGAAGACACAAAGAAAAGTAAGGGAAAAAATAAATACTCTCACAGCTTTGCCACCCACAGACAACCAGTGGTTAACAATGGGGGTTTGCCCCCAGAATCAGCCTCCCTCTCTGAGTCTCACACACACACATAAACACAACTGGGGTCATACTGTATAGATATTTTGCAATGTGTTTTAATTAAAAATGAACAAAATGCTATCTTCATTTGCTGGGTCGTTAATTATCCTTCTAAATGTGATTTTGTGCCTCTAAATGCCATTGTATCATTTAGCTGTACAATAACTCACGTTACCTTTTGCCCACTGCAGAGCATTACAGTTGTTTCCAGGCTGCCTTATAAATCATGCTGTAATTACGAAACGTGTGGGTATGTACTTGTGCACAGCCTTGATTTATCTCCTTAGAGTAAATCTCTCGACATGAACGGACTAAATAAAAGGTGCTACGCGGAGAGAACGAGCTGGGCACGTGAAAGCTCTGTTTCCATAGTAACCTGACAGAGTGGCACCTGCTTTATACCATCAGCCCCACGCAAGGGGTTGATGTGAGCCCCCCTCTGAGTAACGATATCCTTCCGAGGTCCAATGCCCTGCATTCTGAGTCTACAATTGCCTAGACTCCAGCAAAATAACCCACATAAATGTATGTTACAAAGTATTGTGGCTGCCTCTCCTGGGAAATGGAAGATGTATTTTTAATCGCTGGTGTGAGTGGAAAATGGCATTTTTAGTGACTGCTTTATTTCTCCTTCTAGGCTGACACACCTTAAGAAAGCTTTCCTCTTTAGAAGGAATCCCCTCTTTCCCAGGATCGGTCGACCTTGTACATCATCATGACGACTGACGACGGTTAAAGAAGGTGCAACATTCGTATCCAGGGAGAATGTGAATAGGCCTCCGTTCCTCTGCCTGTCTAGTCCTACTGCCACCCATGACTCTGTCCCTCGTCATCTTGCCTTCGTGCTTCTGCAGCAATCTCCTGACTACTCCCCGAGTCCCTCTGGTCTGCCCTGCTCTCACGTCCATCGGCACCTGCTCTTTGGACCTTCTCAGCATGCCTGATCACGCACAGGCCGTCCAAGGCCTTCCCATCACTGCAAACAAGGCCTGAACACATTCTGATATTGAATGCCCTGTATGTTGGTCCTCAAACCACATCTGCAGCTCTGCATCCCAATTTCCATGAGCGCCATTAAGTACCCTCTGCTCTAAGCACTGTGAACCATCCACGTCCTGAACAAGCCCTTCCCTCCCACTTCACACACTGAGGCACTCAGCCCAGGAAACCTCTTCCCCTCCCACCCAAATTCTTACCAGGCAGCACCACGGCAGCACACAACTCTCCCGAACCCAAGTGCCCCATTCTCTTCCCGGGCCACATCCACAGCCCCTGGAGGAATGAGAGAGCAGGGAGGTGCTTACCTTTTCGCCCTTTTCTCCGTGGACAAAAGGTCCTCTGCCCTGGAAAAGCAAAGCAGAAGGCAAAGGTTTTCTACGAAGCATTGCCATGGCATGACATCACACGTGGCAGATGTGCCCTGGGATTCAAAATGGTGGGCTGCTTTCTCATAAGCCCTGCCAAGGAGCCTCTAAAGACACTACCATTTACTGAGGGTAGGTTCTCATGAGTTTTATCTCATTTAATTTTTCCAACAACTCAATATTATGGTACTATTCTTTCTTCCACATCAGCTTTATTGAGATATAATTTACAGAGCACATAATTCACCTATTTAAAGCGCTGGGCTTCCCTGGCAGCGCAGCGGTTAACAATCCACCTGCCAATGCAGGGGACGCGGGTTCGAGCCCTGGTCCGGGAAGATCCCGCATGCCACGGAGCAACTAAGCCCGCGAGCCGCAACTACTGAAGGCCGCGCGCCTAGAGCCCGCGCTCCATAACAAGAGAAGCCGCTGCAATGAGAACCCCGCACACAGCAACGAACAGTAGCCCCCACTCGCCGCAACTAGAGAAAGCCCGTGCACAGCAACGAAGACCCAACGTGGCCAAAAATTAATTAATTAATTAATTAACTAAAAATAAAGTGTACAATTCAATGGCTTCTTAGTACATTTACTAAATGTACTAAATGTGGTGGTGCAACACCACCACAATCAACTTTAGAATGTTTTCATCATCCCCAAAGAACCCCAAACCCATTGTGGTCACTCCCCTTTTTCCCCCATCCCCTACTCTGGGCAAACATTAGTCAGTTTCCTGTTTCTATAAATTCACCTATTCTAGACGTTCTATATATATGAAATCATACATGTGGGCTTTTATGACTGGCTTCATAGCCCGTGTTTTCTTAGCAAAGTGCTTTCAAGGTTCACCCACCTTGCAGCATGTATCAATACCTCATTTTATTGCAGAATACTATGCCATTGCATGGCTATGACACACATTTTATTTATCCATTCATCACGTGATGAACATTTAGGTTCCTTCTACTTTTCCGTTATTACGAATAAGGCTGCTATGAACATCCATGAACAAGTTTTTGTATGAACACGTGTTTTCATTTCTTTCGGTTATACACCTAGGAGTGGAATTGCTGGGTCATATAATTCTGTGTTTAACCCTTTAAGGGCCACCAGACTGCTTTTCAAAAGCAGCTGCAGCATTTTACACCAGCAACGTATGAGTTACGATTTCTCCACATTCCTAGTTGTTCTACACATTATTAAAGTGGGATGTTAAGTCTCTCATTTCAATTCTCAATGTTTGCTTCATATATCTGGGGGCTCTGTTATTAGGTGCACATATGTTTATAATTGTCACATATTTTTAGAGGATCGACACTTTTATCATTATAAAATGTTCCTCTTTATTTCTATTAACCTTTTTTAAAGCCTTTGTCTGATATTGTTACAGTCACTCCAATTTCTAATGTTTTCTATTTGTAGAATGTGTATTGTCCATCCTTTTACTTTCAACCTATTTATATATTTGAATCTAAAGTGTGTCTCCTGTAGACACAATACAGTCGGATCTGTTTTTATGTCCAGGCTGAAAATCTCTGCTGTTCAATTGGTTTGTTTAATACATTTACAGACAATGCTGTTTTTGATGTAGGTAGATTTACATATGCCACTTAACTTTTTGTTTTCTGTGTCTCCTGACTTCTTCTGTTCCTTTATTCCTCCTTTACTGCTCTTTTTTGCATTACATGAGTTCTTTTTAGTGCAACATTTTAACCTCTTTAAGGATATTTTCACCATATAGTTTTGAATTATTTTCTTGGAGGTTGCCTGAGGTTTACCATATACATCTTAACTTATCAGGATCTACTTAAGATTTACACTAACTTACTTCCAGTGAGACTTAGAAACATACTCCTACGTGATCTATTCCTTCTTCCCCATTTTTGTGCTACTGTTGTTACAAATATTTGTTAAATACCCAATGATACACTGTCATAATTACTACTTTGAACTTGTCACTCCACTGCATTCTGGCCTCAATTATTTTTGGTGATGAGTCAGCTGATAATCTTATTGGGTTTTCCTTGTACATCAGGAATCATTTTTCTTTTTCTGCTTTCGATTCTTTTGCTTTGTCTGTTAGCGTTTTGTACCATGATTTTTCTAAGGATGGACCTCCTTCTAAGGATGGATTTTTCTAAGGATGGATCTCCTTTCTAAGGATGGATTTTTCTAAGGATGGACCTCCTTCTAAGGATGGATTTTTCTAAGGATGGACCTCCTTTCTAAGGATGGATTTTTCTAAGGATGGATTTTTCTAAGGATGGACCTCCTTTCTAAGGATGGATTTTTCTAAGGATGGATTTTTCTAAGGATGGACCTCCTTCTAAGGATGGATTTTTCTAAGGATGGATTTTTCTAAGGATGGACCTCCTTTCTAAGGATGGACCTCCTTCTAAGGATGGACCTCCTTCTGTTTTTCTCGATTGGACTTCCCGAGGCTTCCTGAACGTGCAGATTACTCCTCTTCATCAAATTCGGGATGTCTTCAGCCGTGATCTCTCTGAACACTTTTTCTGCTCCTTTCTCTCCGCTCCGGGTACCCCTGTTATGTGCACTGACGCACTTCACGGGCCCTCACACTTCTCTGAGGCTCTGTTCATTTTCCTTCATTATTGTTTCTCTCTGATCTTCAGACGACATGATCGCTGCTGATCTGTTCTCAAGAATGCTGGCTCTTTCTTCAGCCAGTTCAAACCTACTGTCATGCCTCTCGAGTGATTTTCCTTTTCATTTCATTGACTGTACTTTACAATTTCCATTTAGTTCTAGAATTTCCATTTGGTTCTTTTTAACAATTTCTACCTCCTTATGTTCTATATCTGATGAGATAATGTCATGATGCTCCCCTCTGTTTCCTTCCGAATGGCTTCCTTTAGTTCTCTGGATTTGATTACAGTGGCTACTTTGCAGGCTTTGTCTGTTAGATCCGACATCTGTGCCCTCTCACAGGCAGTTTCTGTAGCCTGGTTTTTCCCTGTGTATCAGTAAAATGGGTGTTTCACTAGCCCTCACCTCACAACATCGAACTGAGGGTTAAATGAGCCAGAAATCTGTAACACATACAGCACAGATCCCGGCACGCCATGAATGCTGTTAAATGTAAGCCTCTCTTCCTATTTCCATGTTAATTTGCACAGAGCGGCTGCTTCCCACCTCTGCACAGGAGGCCGGTGTGTAGAGTGTGGGTGAAAGGTATAGCTCAGCAAGTGAGCACAAGACTCAGATTAAAATAGATTCAAATCCTGCCTCTGCCACACACAGGCAGAGCACCTGATGTGATCACGAGCGCATCACGCAAGTCTGAAAATTCTGTATATCCTTCCCGTCCGTGAGTGATGAGCCTAAGTTTAAGAAGCTGCTCTAAGGAGTAAGGAGGGACCAACATGAAGCCCCTGTGAAGAAGGGCAGGCAGTATAGTTACAATCATGAGCTCTCAGGTGATGGCACGGGGGTGTCTGCCAGGCTAACTCTTCTAGGGGAGCGGCTCTGTCTTGTCGTCGGGTTTCCCCTGCGCACTGAGAACCTAAAAGGAACTGATTACACTCGCTCTCACTCACTGGTCTCCTACCACGGGCCAGGCATTTTACAGACAAAGCTGCTCTTTTCTTTATTCTGCTCATGGAGCGAATGAGGTTTTCAGGGAGGTTAAGCAACCCGCTCGCAGTCACACAGCCAATAAAGGCAGGAGCTGGGGACAGCTACTGAGACCCACCTGACTCCAAACCTGTGCTACTGATGCTACAAGATGCAGTCTGAAGGATGGGTTTAGTGCTTCCACCAGGCCAGGTAACAACAGAGGAACAATAGCATTTACTTTGCTTCTGCACTGTTACAAACTGTTTACACGCGTTAACTCATGTTAATCCTCATCATGCAACTCAACAGTTAATTTTATCCTCCCCACTTTACAGATGAGGAAACTGAGGACAGGACGGTTAAGTATCTTGGTGGAGCCAGCCTTTGCTTCCCAGCCATGTGGCTCCTAAGCCCTACCTGCACCATGAATCGTTTATCTCTGTAATTCTTCCCTGACCCACCATCCACTGTGCTCGCTCATCAACCTAAGGACCCATGAACACAGTCTGTGCTGGGCCAGATGCCGGGGATGCTGGACCGACAAATGGCAAACCACGGTATCAGGGAGTCAGCTGATGCGGGGACTGACAGGCACCAGGGATGTGGAGAACCGAGGGGGTGAGCCAGACCTGGGGTTGCAAAGATACCCTGGAGAACTACACCGGTTGAGTCTGAAAGGTGCGAAAACGTGAGCCAGGCAGGAGGGGGAGGTGAGGGGCAAACTGGGGTGGACAGAGGGCAAAATGATTCCTCGTAGAGGAAAAACCATATGCAATGGCCAGGGTGAGACATGGCCAGTTGGGGGAGTCATCACTGCCAACCTGGAGCACAGACTTCGGGGGGTGAGGGTGGAGTGGTGTAGGGTGAGGCTGGAGCGGCCGGCAGGCCTCCTGTGCCCGTGCAGAGGGGTCCCCCCCACTGGCCACGCAGAGGGGCCTTCACTCACCGTATCTCCTTTCTCTCCCTTGGGTCCAGGAGCTCCAGCCGGCCCAGCAGCTCCCATGTCCCCCTGAGGGGTGGAAACCAGAGACGAACGTTGGGTCGGGTCCTCCGACCAACCTCTCCCACACCAGCTGCCCATGGCCCACCTTGCCCCAGTTTTCTGGAAGCAGCCGATTTTGTCACTGCCAACTGCACCATGAGGCCAAGCCTCCCACCCCCGGAGAGGGAAGAAGCATCTGAGTAATTTTCTCAAACTCCTAATTCCCGGAACGAAGGACATCTGGAGAAAGCAAGTGGGTGAAAGCATTGCACCCTTGACCCTGGGAACGGGAACGGCAGCTCCTCCGCATCTTACTGGACCCAGCTAGGGCGGGCCCCCCCCCAGGCATCCTGGAGCCTCCCCAGGAAGCCCCGCTCCCCGCAACCCAGCGTCCCACCCCCTGTCATGCCTCTTCCTGCTGGCTCTGAGTCCGGGGACATGGCTCCCTGGTATGTCCCTGCATCCAGAACGGGCCTGGGCACCCAGGATCCACCAGGCCACGCCTGTGGACACGACCTGAGCTACCTCTAGGTAAACGGAGCCGCTGGAATCAAGGTGTTTACACAGCATCTTAAGCACGGACGGGCTGGGACACTGACTAAAGGGCCAGGACTGCCAATCAACCACGGGGCAGCCAGGCTTATCTGCAGGTGGTGGGACCTGTTTCCCTCCCTAGAATCCCCTCCCTCCCACCTCATCTTCTCTCCCAGGGTCAGGGGTCAGGCTCTGTCGTCTGCACAACCCCAGATCTGTCCGACCACAGCACAGCTCGGCCGCTCCATGAACGGCCACTGCTTCAGACAAACGTTTTCTACTTAGAGCTTCACAAACCCCCGAACAGCTTTGCTCTCTTCTTCCATCTGACAGCCCAGGAGCTGAGGCTACAGCCCAGGAGCTGCTCAGCAAGGCAGAGGCCCCTGCTCTCTCTCTCGCAGCGAACACCTGGCACCTTGGACCTCCTGTGTGTGTGCGTGTGTCTGTCTGTCTATTCTCCCCATCCTAGCACACTGGGGACAGAGGGGAGAAGGGCGAGAAAAGGGGAAGATGAAGGAGGTACATACAGAGGAAGGAAGAAGGGAGAGGACAAAAGGGACCTTAGGAGATGCTCAGTGGTGATGCACTGAATGAATGTGAACACAAGTAATACAGGTGAGAGGGAGGGGGAGAAAGGGAGAGACAGAGGGACAGAGGCAGGGGGAGGGGGAGAGGGAGAAGGGGGGAGGGAAGGGAAGGGGATGCAGTCATCACTAGTTGTCTGCACCATCACACTCAGCCCCTCTTTCGAACACCAGACTAGGAAACGGCCACTGGGCAACGCTGACCTCCTCCCTCAGCCTCTGTGTGACCCCGGGCAATGCACACCTCTCTGGGTCTCAGCTTTCCGAGACCGAAAAAATGATGTGAGACGACAGCCCTGTCCAGCTCCGTAAATGCGATAAACCTGGGCAGTGGTGGACAGAGAAGAGGCTGGTCCACGGCTGAGGAGGGAGAAGCCCACAAGGAGGCACCTGGCCTCGAGCAATTCGTGAGTTTGGAAAACGTGTACAAAAAGAATTCCACGCACGTCAAACAAACAGATCGTGCGTGCTGAACAGACTCTTTAAAGCGCAACCCCCGAAGTTTCTGGAATATGGAGGCCTGAAAGGATTGATGCAGAGTTAGCTGGCCACGGAGGGCTGAGCCTGTTGGCGCAACAGCATCTGAGCCCAGGCGTGCGTGTTCTCCTTCTCGATCACACGTTCAGGCTGAGAAATGGACGCTCTGAACCGTGAAGGCACTCAGAGGTTACCGACTTTATGCCACTTGCCCTATCCTTCCATCTCAACAAGCTCGGAAGCAAAGCCCCGCAGGACAGTAACCTAACACACCATCGTTCGGGAGTTTTTTCCTCCTTCTTACAAAGAGAGCAAATCAAAGGACCCCACGCTCTAAAGGGCTTCTCTGCCGGCTCCAGTACTGACCTTTGGGCCGGGGAGTCCCACTGGGCCATCAAAGCCCTTTTCACCCTAAAGGAAGAAAGACAAAAGAAACAAGTAAGGTTCTGTTTTAATTTTCCCCTCTCTCTTTACTAGTTGGTTATCCCCTCCACCTGCTCATAAGCCAGTCCCTTAGTAAGCCACATGCCAATCAATAAATTGGACAAAGTTCACTGGAGGGCTTCCCTGGTGGCGCAGTGATTGCGAGTCCGCCTGCCGATGCAGGGGGCGCGGGTTCGTGCCCCGGTCCGGGAGGATCCCACGTGCCGCGGAGCGGCTGGGTCCGTGAGCCATGGCTGCTGAGCCTGCGCGTCCGGAGCCTGTGCTCCGCAGCGGGAGAGGCCACAACAGTGAGAGGCCCGCGTACCACAAAAAAAAAAAAAAATTCACTGGAGCTGAGCACCCTTTCTCAAACTGCCAACCTACATGGGGAACTTGGATGTGACCTCCAAATACAGCCATCAATTTACAAATGCCAGCCTCACCCTCTGGGTGGCATCACCCAATAAGCCATTCCATCCATCCTTCATACCCTGGGTCCACTTATCCATCAATTCAACCATTATTTCATATAGTGGCTGAAAATACAGACATGGAAAGATTCAGCCTTTGCCATCTGGAATTTATGAGCTTATGGAAGTAAAGACAAGTAGGCAGTTTTACTCCAATGTGATCATTGTTATGGTCTCTGGAAGAAGAGGGAAAGAAAGGGTCTTAATGTCCCAAATAGCAGGGGCTAAATGAACAGGTATTGAATGGATGGATGTGAAGAATGGAAAGGCAGGCAGGCAGGCAGGCAGGGAGGCAGGCAGGGAGGCAGGGAGGAGGGAGATCATACAGACGATAATAATGGGATCAGAAAAGGATTCTTTGGGGATGTCTTGAAAGAAGAACAGGCATTAGCAGATTAAAAGGGGTGGCAGGAGGGAAAAGGATGTTCTAGGCAGAAGGTGCTACATATGCAAATTCCAGAAGGCAAGAAAGATCACGACCTGGTGGAGGAACAGGACATTCCCGCCTGCCTAGAAACTGGGAGGGGAGAGGGGAGTGAGATGAGGCTAGAAGGGCAACTAGGACCAGGGGCCACACAGAGTGGGGACAGGTGGGAGAGGGGATCTGTGAGCCAAGCTCAGGAGGTCAGTGGCGATCCAGCAGGTGGTCGTGAGCTGGAGAGTGAGAAGGTGGGCGGGAAGAGAGGACGGAGGCCTGCTTGACCCCAGACTTCCTCCCGAGGGGCCCTGCCAGGGCAGGGCTCCGGGGAAACCATGAACTAGGCAGAGATAGCATCGGCCACCCTCCCGGGCACAGTCTGCAGGCTAGTGGGCCAAGCCCCACGCTGCTGCAGTTACCCTTTCCGTTTGGGGTTTTCCATGGAAAACAAGAATTCAAAAGGACTTGGGTTTGGACAGTTGCTTTCGTTATGACACTGATGGGTGGAACCCGATCAACACGTTGTCTGTGGACCGCCTGAGCCCGGCAGGGGCGCGGACGAGGATCCCTGCCCGGCGCCCTGGGTGCACCCACCCTGGCTCCCTCTCTAGCTTCTCCCAATCCTAACCCAGCACCAGGCCGGAAGCCCCTAACTCCACCGACGCCCCAGACAAAGCCTCAGCTTGCAGCATGACCGAGCTTGCCTCTCGTGGCCTCCCAGCCAGCTGGGCCATGGTTAGAAATCCCCACTTGACTGGGAGCTCCTTGGGAGGGGGTCTCTGGGTGGAAAGAAGAAAGGAGAGTGTGAAGGAGAACAGAGAAGAGGGAAGAAGGGAAGGAGGAGAGGCTGCCAGGACAGGTGGCTTATTGAAACAAAACTGTCAGGAAATTCTTAAAGTGTGTCCACTCCAATGAACGTCAACCACGATTTCGTAGTTTTGTCTGTGCCTCCCAAGGCCCTTGCAAAGTTGGGGAGCACCTCCTGTGTGCCGCCCTGAGCTGGGAGGGGCAGACAGAGCAATGGATATACTGAATGCTGTAGACCGAGGGCCCTGGGGGGCTACCAGTCAAGCAGATCTTCACGGAGACCATCTCGATTTTGTCATCCTCACATATCTGTCTATTCTGCTCAAGTGGAAATTGTTTTCTTATTAAGAGGGCTGTTCGTCCACAGAAAAACAGATGAAGGCCTCAGGCACTCGAGGAGACATTTCATCTAGGCTAAAGGGCAGGCGGTGGTGGCAGTCGGAAACACATCAGGTTTTAAAATTAGAAACAAGAGGCATTAAACTCTACTCATATACGCATGTAGATTATATAGTACAGCTAATTACAGGGAACGTTGAGAAGAAAGGGATGAGGGTGTGTCCCGCAGAGCACACCTAAACCCTCGGCCGCTGCCCATGCAGAGTCTTATCCTCGAAGCAAATCTGGCTGGTTTAGGCGCACACACGAGTGAAGAGGAGACCGGGAGGAGCCAGAGTGCCTTGGGAAGACGTCACGAACTTCAGGAAGAGGTTCATCACGGCTGGGTCTGAGCAGCTCCCCTCCCGATGTGCACAGAAATCAAGAAGGGAGAAGCCCAAGGAGCAAGGACAGGCCCCTGACCGGAGAGTCGCCTGGAGCCTGGGGCCACCCTGCCCTGGCAGCCCACGTGCATGATGGGAAATTCCCACCTCCACTGCTGGTTCTGCTGCCACCCTGCCCCACTCAGCTCTGGGGCCCCGGGCTGGCGGCTGAGGGTGGACTGTGGATGGTACCTTTTCTCCAGCTGGGCAGGAGCAGTTGATAGTCTTCAAAATGCCGATCTGTTCACTGCCGGAGGTGGGAGGCGGCTGGGGCGGGGGTGAGGGCTCCGTCAGCACGGTCACCTGGCACTGGAAGGGAAGCACAGCGGTCAGAACCTGGCTTCCTGCCCGGCACCACTCCCTGGAGCTTCCCTGCACAGGCAAAGGGGAGCCAGGAACCCCGAGGACACCGGAGCCTGAGCAGGGAGGGCAAGCAGCATCTGACCGCAGGGCCTGGTGCCCTGAGGCCCTGGAGTCAGGCTGGCGTGGGCCAAGGGGCCCAGCCACTTCGCTGGCCTCTCAGCAGCCTGTGGGAACCCCTTAACCCCTCTGAGCCTCGGAGCTAACCTCTGCAGAACGGGGACAAGGGCGTTTCCATCACAATGCAGTGAGGAGGAGTTAGTAGGACACGGAGAAAGCATCCAGTTCAGAGTCCTGAACGCAGGAACCCAGCAGGTGTGCCCGTAATGACTTATTTCCTTACCCTCGCCAGCCCCCTCCCTCCCTCCTTTTCTTCCCTTCCTCTCCCCCACTCCTTCTTTCCCTTTATTCTCTCCTGCTCTTACCCGTCTCCCTCCCTTTCCTTTCTCTCCTCTCTCTCTACAGTCAGGCTCAGCTGACTCCAGCCCCAGCCCTGGTAACGACCACCCCGGGTGCCTGTGCCCCCCACTCGTCCTGACACAGGACACGCTGACCGAGTGCTCACTGCGTCCGGGCCCGCGCCTGCCGAGTGCATGGATTTCAGCTTTCAACTCTGGGAGGCAGGACTATGGAAGCACCCTCGGAACTGGTATTTGGTAAATGGAGAGGGAGGGACCTGGACCGAGGCAGAGGTGGGGAGGCCCTGGGAGAGGCAGAACTGCGCCAGGGGCCCAGGAGCCTCTGCCCGCTGTTCCTGAACCCGTGTTGCCTCCTCCTGTCTTGCTGAGCAGCGCAGAGCATGGCGGCCTCCCACTCTGAGCGCTGGCAGCAGGGATGCCGTTCCCCCCTGCCAGCCTCTGCCCCGTGCTCCCCAGAGCTGGGTCTCATCACTCAGCTGCAGCCCCGGGGGCTGTAGACCGAGGCTGGGGCAGACCTGCATGACCCACTCCCCCAACCCACGCCCGCCAGACCAGGTAACGGAACCCTAGCAATGACCACCGGGCTCCCTCCCAGGGCGCACTGTGGTGGCGGATGTCCCCTGATCCCATCCCAGGGCCCAGGACACCCCCTCCCTCGGGAAGCCAAGGACCCATTCCGCCCCCCCCCCCAACCCCTCCATGCAGAGTCTCTGCTCACCGGACCCGAGGGGATGTCACAGCACGTCTCCAGTTCCGAGTGTCGGGAGTCACAGTAAATCACGATCCGCTGTAGGTCAAACTGGGAGGGAAAACGAGGACAGAGAGTGAGTTTTGGGGGCTTTGGAACCCAGATCCTCCCTGCTTTCAGGCAGGCCCTGCTCAGGGATCAGGCCCGCTTCCTCTTCAGGGTCCTGTATGGTCTGACCCTGAGCTGAACTTCAGAGGGAGCCTAAGTGTCATCTACAGACAGCCCATCCCTCTAACCACACGAACCCCAAGTGCAAGGTGAGTCGGCACAGACTGGGGGCAGCGTTTTCTCCTGCTCTGAATGTGCTACAGCTCAGGCCCCTCACACGCCTCCTCCCGTCCACAATCCGTGGCCACTGCGTTCACTAAAGCCCCTGCCATGGTGCTGCCACCAACAGTCTCCAAAGGTTCAGAGTATCCCTGTTTTCAACTCTCTCATCTCCATGTGGTGGCTTAAGTGAACTTTTTTGTATTAAAAATTTGCTTCTATCAAATAAAAGCAAAAATAAACAAATGGGACCTAATTAAACTTACATGCTTTTGCACAGCAAATGAAACCACGGATTTTCACATCCATGCCTCTGCACGTGGTCTCCCTTCCAGGAAAACCCCTGAAAACTAGCAACCACACTGAGGCATCCCCTCAGGAGTTGTTGTAAAAATACACCCACAGATCTTCTGATGCTCCTCCAAGAGGTGGAGCCTCATTCACCTCCCCACCCCCGAGTGCAGGAGGGACCTGGTCACTGGCTTCCAAGGAACACAACATGGCAGAAGTGACGGCGTGTCACTTCGAGATCAGTTATGGAAAGACTGGCTTCTTTGTGCGTGCGCGCATGGTCTCTCTCTCTCTCTCTCTCTCACGTCACACAGCCTGGGGTCACCAGCTGGCACGCAGGGAGCTGCCCCACGGAGAAGCCCACGTAGGGAGGAACCAGGGCCGCTGTCAGCAATCCAACAGCAAGGAACTGAGGCCCTCAGTCCAACAGCCCACGGGAGGCTGCCAGCAATCACCTGCGTGAGCTTGGAGGTGGTCTTTCAGCCCTGTTCTAACTTCAAGATCACAGCAATAGCCAATAGCTTGACAGCGACGTTATGAGAAACCCTGAGCAAGACCCACCCAGCTCAGCCCCTCCCAGATTCCTGAACCACAGAAACTATGAGACAATAAGTGTTTGTTGTTTTCATCCCTCTTTCTTGGGCGGGGGATGGGGGGATATTTGTTATGCAGCAACTGATAACGGATACACATCCTCTACTGTCAAGAAGAGTTCACGGGGTCTCTTCTCCACCACTTGGCTCCTTGTACATACAGCTAATACTGAACATAGCAGCCTGCATGGTAATTGTACATTTGTGTGTCCATCTTCCCCCAAGGCTCCCCATCCTGACCCACAGCCCTCAAACACACTGAGCTCTCTTTCCCTACCTGCTTTTCCCTCCTGCCCCTCACAAGGCTGGCTCCTCTCACCTTTCACCTCTGTAACCACCCATCAGAGCCCAGGCCCTCCCTGTCACTTGTCATCCTGTACGTCCTTATAAAAGCAATGACCACGATGCCTCCTTCGTGTGCATTTCTCAGTTTACTTTTTAAACTGTGTTTCTCTGATTAGAACAGCAGTTCTGTGAGGCAGGCCTCTCCTATCCCTTGTGTTTCTCTGTACCCCCAGCCCCAGAGTACTTCCTGACATAGCAGATGTCCTGAGGCATAGAATGAATGGTTGAGTGGATACATGCATGCACCATGCACGGACAGACATTTATCGAATGGAAATTGAGCTAAATCAACGGATACTTATTTTATTAACACCAGTGCTGAATGCTCCCAGCCTTGCACCTCCCCTGTGCCCTTCTGCGGCCTGTGCTGCATTCGAAGGCCCTGAGTGAGCAGGCCAGGCAGCTCGACCTCACCCTCCTGGCTTTGGGACAGGCCCCGGCAGGTGTAAGCCCTCACTCCACAGACTGGACTCAGCAGAAACAGTAACAATTCCAGTTGCCTGTCTGTTGTATTTCCTGTAGAGACACCAGCCCACAGACAGGAGAAAATGACAAAACACAGAATCATGCTTTGGAACAAGGCCTATTTTAAAGAGAGGGTCCTGCTTTCTGCATTAGCAAGCGTACATGCTCAGCGGCTGGGTCTGTCTGGCAAGGCCACAGGGACAGAGGTGGAGAAGGAAGGCAAGGTCAGGGTCAGGGAGGTGCACAGGTGGCCTGGGGCCCGCACACGTGCACTCAGGGTGGGTAGCAGGGCCTGGGAGCCAGGAGGGGTCTCTTCCAACTGCCTGGAATCCCGCCATTCCCTGTCCCACCTTCCTCCCTCTCCCCTCCCTCCACCATGTCAGGGAGCCCACCTCCTGATGCCCCTCTGCCCCCACCCCCTGGGATCTCTGCTCCCGTTTGCACCCTCAGCAATTCCAGGCTGAACTGCTGCAGGGTCCTCTCTCCAGCCCCAGTTTCCCTCCGTGCCCACCATGTGCAGCTTGGTGACCCTTTCCTGACTACAGTGTGAAAGCCAATCAGGGTGCAGAGAGCTGAGGATCTGAGATCAGCCGGGCCCGGGTCTGAGCCTCAGCTCTGCTCTTCTCTCAGAGCAGCTGGTCAAGGCACCCAATCCCCTGAGCCTCGGTTTCCTCTTCTGTCAGATGGAGATGCTGACATGACTCCTAGGGCACTGTGAAGACCAGGTGAGGCCAGACACAGGTGTCCATGGCAGGTGGAGCTGCAGGGTGCTGTGGTCTCTCCCCACCGTGTTCAAGCCTGAGCTACGTGGTCACAAGTGCCCCAGCCTACGCTTCTGGAAGGTTTACGAAGGGGTGCGGGGTTCATTGATCCTCCCTCCATGTAGTTCATCAGGATTCATTTTTAATCTAGAAACCCAGCACAAAACAGGAAGTGGGCGCAGTATTCCTCTGACAAACATCAGGTTCTGGGATTCCCTGGCACTGGGTACAACGTGGTCACTCACCTAATGGCAATGGGCCAGAGGAGGAGAGAGTGGGACCCAGCCCAGACCCCAGACTCCACACTGTGGGTTAAAAGGGCCCAGTTAAGGGCCCAATGTGACCATCGAATCTGAGAGTCAGCACGGGACAGGACTTGGAGGCCCAGACTCACAGTAAAGGCAGAACTTCCAAGCAGACGGTGAGGCCTGCACCCCCGCCTCCTAATTCTGCCACTTTTTTTTCCTAACATCTTTATTGGAGTATAATTGCTTTACAATGGTATGTTAGTTTCTGCTTTATAACAAAGTGAATCAGTTATACATATACATATGTTCCCATATCTCTTCCCTCTTGCGTCTCCCTCCCTCCCACCCTCCCTATCCCACCCCTCTAGGTGGTCACAAGGCACCGAGCTGATCTCCCAGAGTGACTCAATCTCTGTGCTGAACGTCCTTACAGAATGGGGACAACGGTGAGTGAGGTCACAGCCTGCAACGTGGAGGACCTAGTCAGCCCGTGAGAACTTCTGGGAACACGGTGGGTGGCACAGAGCAAGGTGCTGGCCGGCGCCTGCGGCTCTGACACCCACCGGCGGCCCCTGCTCAGACTCTGGGTGGACTCTGCGCCTGCCCCCCCGCCACTACCGGGGCGGAAGGAGGGCAAACGCGGGCCCAGCCCCCTTCTTCCCAGTCGAGCCTGAAAGCTCTTGTCTCTGGAGGACTCTTCTTTACCCAAAACTGAATCGAGGCTTTGGGGCCGGTGCAGAGCAGCGAAGCCGGCAGTCCACCAGCTCCAGGGCACTGAGCGCTGGAAGAGGCGCTGCTCTGGGTCTGTGCTGCTCGAAGCGAGTGAGTGAGGGCTGGTCCCGAGCGCGAGAACCAGCCACGCGATGAACCCAGAGAGCTGGAGGGCATCAGAAATTAACCCCTGTGGCTCCTGATGGGGGTTACGGCTTCTCAGCAACCAACCCCATCCCCTGGGATTTGGAGCTGGGCAGGCCTGGGACACGGGAGCGGGAAACGGAGGGAAGGCTGGCAGGGCCTCCGGGGAGTCACGGGGCAGGGGTCCCAGCATGGCAGGTCCCAGACCAGCTGGACCCCCAGAGCCCAGGAGCACCCCTTCCCAGCCCCGGGCCCCAAGGGTTTGAGTCTCCTCTCCCTGCAGCTCGGAGACGGGCTCCCCGTCCATCAGCCTAGATGCTCACTGACTTGCCTGGCCGCTTCTGTTGCACATCCCTCAGCAGAGAGTCACCCAGGAGCCAGGATCCCCAGGCCAGCCCCCAGCCCTGCCCCCTTTCCCAGCCCAGGCCCTGGCCTCTCACCTCCTTCCCTAACAGGGCTCACCCGCCTTCTCCTTCCATCCACCCTACTCTGCAGCCCCAGGAAACGGCCTCCAGTACAGCCCTGAGCTCTCCCCACCCTCCTCAACCCTTGCTGCCCCTTCACCTACAGGTGGATCCCAGGGCCTGTGCACTAGCGAGGCCTGGCCCTGCCTCCTGCCCCACCCCTCCCCCACCGTGCTTCAGCTCCTGCCACCTCACATCCTGCACACAGACAAATCCAATTCATCCTTCCAGGCTCATCCCAGAAGTCACTTGCCTCCAGGAAGCCACCCCTGCCCACCCCCTCCTGTCTTCCCCCATCCGCCTACCCTGTTCATTGAGGTCGGATGCCTTTCCTCTGGGCCCCGTAATATCTGATGCTTACTGTTATCAAAAAAGTAATTCAAAGAGACTGAAAAGATCTCAGTGTGATCCTTTCCTTTTATAAGAGGCCATAAGTAGCTTCAAGTCAGAGTCTTAAAGTCTTTTTCTATTCAGTAAACACAATGTTGAGAGACAAGACGGAAAGAGCAGTCGCCACCCACTGGGGCGCTCCTATCCCCCCGGGACATGCAGACAGCACCTGCTTGATCACGTGAACCCCACAGCACAACACGAGGCACTAGCACGAGTCCCACTGACGCTGCCCACATGGACGGGAAGGGCCAGGCGGCAGGCTGGGGGCAGCTGGTACGCATTTACCACTTTCCATCCCTGGCATATACATTTGACAGAACTCATCAAAATATGTACTTAAGATCTGTGCACTTTACTATATATGATTAGGCCTCAATAAAGAATAAAATAAAATATGTGTTTATTGAGTGAATTAATTTAGCCTCACTGAACCAAAGCTTATTTAAAAATAGGAACAGGGCTTCCCTGGTGACGCAGTGGTTGAGAGTCCACCTGCCGATGCAGGGGACACGGGTTCGTGCCCCGGTCCGGGAAGATCCCACATGCCGCGGAGCGGCTGGGCCCGTGAGCCATGGCCGCTGAGCCTGCGCGTCCGGAGCCTGTGCTCCGCAACGGGAGAGGCCACAACAGTGAGAGGCCCGCGTACCGCAAAAAAAAAAAAGAAACACATAGAAGTATTTCTGAGCTCAGTGGTAATCAGGGAAATGCAGATAGAACCACAATAAAATACCATCGTATGCCCGTCCGATGGGCAAAACAACAACAAAAACGTTAAAAAAAAAATCTATCAATGTGTTGGTGAGGATCTAAGAAAATGGGTCTTTCATACGTTGCTGGTGGACACATAAATGCTCTGTCTCTTTGTTGAGAAGTTAAAATATGCCGGAAAGTCAAAAATTGTTTACCCTACAATCTGATCATTGAATGCCCCAGAGAAACTCTCCCAACTGGTACACATCTCCAGCCTCAACGGCACGTGTTACCCTGTTTTCTTCATGAGGAACGTACATCTGGAGACGTGCCAGCACGTTCAAGACCAAGACTTGCTGGTTATGATGGTGAAACAGCAAAACAATCTAAATACTCACTAGCAGGAGAACAAATAAGCGAAATGTACGATAAAGTGAAGGATTATGCAGCAGCTGGAAGAAGCAACCGCTTAGACACATAATTTTGAGAGAAAAAAGCAAGACGTGACTACACACGCTGTGCGTTATCTACATCAATTTCAAAATCTCTAGCACACGTCCAGCAACCCTGTATTTGGTAACAGAAATACATACACGTGTAAAAAAAGAAAAGAAGTGGTTTTGGAGAGAGCTATCCCAGATCATGACTTGGTCACTTCTCGAGAAGCAGGGGACACTCCCGGTCAGAAGGATCAAGCTGACTTCCGCTCGAAGACAGCACGTAAGTGTACACGTGTTACGTGTGTGCATGTTCACGGTGTGTGTGTCTGCGTGTACAGATGTGGGGATGCATTCGTAGAGGAAAGAAAGATACAGTAAAGGAAAGCGAAAAAAAAGAAAGAAGAATTAAGGAGGGAAAAGAAAGAATAAAGAAGGAAAGAACACTGATGTAATGGTGATGGAAAGAGAGCTATTACCAGCCACTGAGGCTTCCCCACTTAATATCCCTGGTTGGTGAAATGAGGATGATTTTTACTTCTTTTCCATATACTTTCCTATATGTTCCAATTTTTTTACAATCAGAGAAGAAGGGAAAAGAGTCTAAATTTACAGGGAACTGTGTAACTCTATTTCTCTGCCCATCGATCTGTCTACATACACATGTAGATATATGTCCCGTGTCCCCAGTGCAGAGCACAGTGCTTGGCACAGAGTAGGTGCTCAGCATATATATGGTAAATGATCACGTGGCTAAATAATTAAATGAACGAGTGAGTGAATGAGTGATGGTGATACGGCAGTTTTCTGAGTCAGGGTCCTCCCTCTTAAGACAGTGCAAGGTGATGACCTGACACATGATACACACAGGCGCAGGGACATCAGGAGCACGTGGCGCCTGAGGCTTCTCCCCGGTGACCCCAGGACCTTGGCTGCAGAAGGCCCGCCAGTACTCACGTCGATGGGCACGCTGTCATAGAGGCGCTTGCCGATCACGGTCTTCCCCTGGATGTCGATGTTCTCCCTCTCCTCGATGGGCAGTGTCTGCACCAGCGCACAGTCTATGTACAAGGAGACGTTCTGGGCCTGGATGCTCAGAGCCACCTTGTGCCAGTCCCGGTTGAAAAGGTCATGGACCCGGGGACCTCGGAAGACCACCCTGACGGCATCCTTCATGGCACCCACAGCGTTGTACTCCATGGCCTTGTTCTCGCCGTCCAGCCGGATGGACACCTGGGGAGGAGAGGACCAGAGGCCCCTTGAGCTGCATGGGACCAAGGGAGGAGAGGGCAGCTGGGGAGGGGAGATCGCAGAGTCAGACCCGACGAACCTGAGTCAGACCCTAGCCGTGACCCTCACCAGCTGGTCAGCCTTGGGCAAAGCACTTCCCATCCCTAAGCCCTGGTGTCCTCCTCACGACAATGGTGTTACTGACACCTACCTTACAGGCTCATCTAAACCCTGTATTAAATGGAAGATCTGAGTTCGCACGTTAATCCAGGGGTCAAAATCTCAAGTACCCGAGGGCTCTGCAGGTAAGAGCACCTTTGTACAACTACAAGGGGACTGGTGAGGAGGGGCTTCATCTGTGAGACCGACCAGAAACACTGACTGGTTTCAGCTTCTTTTAAAGCCGCAGACAGCAGAACAGAATCCATCTGTGTCTAGATACCAGGTGCCAGTCTGAAACCCCATCCACTAACCCAACCTCTCTCTCACCTGGCAGCTAAAATCGAAGCCCTGGTAGAATAAAGCAACTCGGTGGCAGGGACCTCGGCTGTCTCGTTCACTGGATTACCCTCCAGCCCTCTGCAAAATGCCTTGAAAACTCTGGAAGGAAGTTTTACTTTCCTCTGTGGTTTTTTTTTTTGCTTTTTTTTTTTTTTTTTTTTTTTTTTTGCGGTACGCAGGCCTCTCACTGTTGTGGCCTCTCCCGTTGCGGAGCACAGGCTCCGGATGCGCAGGCTCAGCGGCCATGGCTCACGGGCCCAGCCGCTCCGCGGCATGTGGGATCCTCCCACACCGGGGCACGAACCCGTGTCCCCTGCATCGGCAGGCGGACTCTCAACCACTGCGCCACCAGGGAAGCCCCTCTCCTCTGTGTTTTAAGAATGAATGAGGGGTTTCCCTGGTGGCGCAGTGGTTAAGAATACGCCTGCCAATGCAGGGGACACGGGTTTGAGCCCTGGTCCGGGAAGATCCCACAAGCTGTGGAGCAACTAAACCCGTGTGCCGCAACTACTGAGCCTGCGCTCTAGAGCCTGTGAGCCACAACTGCTGAGCCCTTGTGTCATAACTACTGAAGCCCACTCGCCTAGAGCCCGTGCTCCGCAACAAGAGAAGCCACCGCGATGAGAAGCCCGCGCACCGCAACGAAGAGTGGCCCCGCTCGCCGCAACTAGAGAGAGCCCGCGCGCGGCAACGAAGACCCAACGCGGCCATAAATAAATTACTTTAATGAATGAATGAAGTAACGAATGAACGTATGCTCATCCATGTGCTTAGTCTTTCATCCCTTGCACGATACTCACTGAACCTCCTCTGTGACAGGCAAGCAACCTGCTAGGTGTCAGCAATGCAGGAGTGGGCAAGATCAATACTGCCTCAGCGCACGGACGTGGGGGACGTAACGTGACACAGAAAATAGGTATTCACTGAGCAAATGGACGGGTGGGTATGTTCTTGTCCAGTCTCCATGGGGTTAGCCTCCATCAGCCCTGATATCCACGCTCCACCTCTCTCTACCTGGATCTGGACTCCCAGACTCTGACCTTTAACTTCCTGACCTGGGCTCCGATGCCCTTTGGCTTCTAGTTAGTCTGGCCCATGGGAGCGGAAATCAAAGAGCGGGAAGAGAGAGGGGTCTGGTATTGACTCTCCTGCCCTCCCAGCTTCCCTGCGGTTCCAGACGGCCATGTTCCTCCACGTGCCAGGGCCCTTTGGAAGCCCTCCCTCCTCCACGACTCCAGAACACGACGTCTCCGCGAACCACCAACCTCTCCCTGCCCAGGCCATCCAGGCCCCGGGCAGGAACTTCCTGCTGTTGCTAATCCCAGGACACCACAATATCTTTTTGGTTTCCTTAACCCTGACCCTTAACCTCATCAGCTCCCTCACCCCGAGACACTTGACTAAAACGCTCTTCAAAACTCCAGGCTGTCTACCGCTTGCCCACACCCAAATTGGCAAGTCACTTTTAAGCTGTGTGACCTCAGGCAGGTTTTTAACCTCTGTGTGTTGTTTCCTCATTTGTAAAATGGCACTGATGATAGTGCCTACTTGATAGAGCTGTTATGAGAATTAAATGAATTTATAAATATGTAAAATACATAGTACTTATACATCAGGCACTGTTCTAAATACTATCTATAATAAATGAAGCAAGTTCAAAGACATCACCGCAGTGAAGCCTTCTCTGACACACACGTGTAACTGGATTCTAACCTGGTCATTTGCTCTCACATCCTCAGGCATGTGGATTTATTTGTTTTTTCAGAGCATTTCGGGTCAGTATATGAAAGCATTTCGGGTCATTTATTTCATCCGCCCGTTTCCTGCCTGCCCTGCCCCATCCTTTTAAGCAGGCCCCCGTCTCTACTGCTCATCTCTTTAACCCCAGTGGCTAGGACAACACACGCCATATAGTAGGACTCAACAGAAAGGGAATGAATGAATGAGAGCCCCGAGGTTAAAGGAAGGAGCCCACTGCCCTGCAGGGAACCAGCCACAGTGTTTATGACACCACCCAGGTGTTCTGGTTTCTCTGTCTCGGGTCCCCCACATGGCTTCAGCACAGCCAAGGGGAACCTAAAATTTATTTTTAACTGCATTGTCTGCTGGTATGTTACGGTTAGGGTGAAAAACAAAACTATGAACCCCTGACTAATAACCTGAAACTTCTCGTAAGCATAATCTAATAATCATGATTAAGCCTGGTCTCTTTCTTGAAATCAGTTTCACCTGTTTGAGCCCTGTACCCCTGAGCCACCTGGGGAGCTTCACGAGGACATGGGTTTTTCTCCAATGTTTCTATTTCTCCCAGCACCACACAGAGCAGAGGAAGGCCCGGCAGGCCCGAGTCCAAGCTGGGGGGGCCTCAGGAGGGCACTCCATGCCTCAGATCCATCAGCAAACCCTGTTGGTTCTATTTTCAAACTACATATGCAGAATCCCATCATTTCTCCCCAGGTCCCTATGACTACTTGGTCTGAGTCAGTATCACCCTTTGCCGAGAGGACCACAGCGGTCTCCCAGGCTCCCTGTCCCAGGCCTGCCCACCTCGCAGAGCCTACTCTCCAGTCCCTGCACTGGCTTCCAGCCTGTTCTGAGTCTCACCTCTACCCCTCCACCCTGTTCCAGAACTAGCCTCCTCCTGGCCCTTTATCAGATCTGGAATGAGTGCCCCTCAGTCTCTCCAAAGGACAAACGGGGAAAATGTCAACGGTCAAGGGTGGTTGTAAATTCTCCGTGGGGTCATGGTGTAAAAATCTAGATCCTGTTATTACCGGGCTACGGGACAAAGAGCACGTGACAGCGTGGCTCACACCGGTCGGCTCACAGGTCATCTTCTACGTGGCCTCTGTCCACTTCTCCTGTGTCCGGTCAGGACTTCCCCGAGGCGTGGGGTGGCCACCACGTCATTTTCAGTGAAGGGCACGTCCCAAAGTGAAGGGCACGTCCCAAAGCGAAGGGCACGTCCCAAAGCGAAGGGCACGTCCCAAAGCTTGTTCAGTGGAATGGAACAGCCAGGCGCCTCTCTGAAAAGGCAGGTTCTGTCTCTGCATGGCTCTGCAGGATTCCAGCCCAGGGCTCATTCTGGCAGAAGGAGGGGAGGAGGCCGACACGGCCCTGCAAACGCCATGGAGGAAGAAGACCCAGACTGAGGGGTGGTGCGGGCTCGCCCCATAGGACTGCCATGGCAGGTGCCCAGGCCCACAGCACAGGACCCCGGGAGACTGGAGACGTGCGCGTCTGCAATGGAGGTGGGTGAGGGTCACGACGAGCTGCCTGCTCTCTGGAGAAGAGTCTCACCTCCTGCAGTCGGCCTCCCACACTCAGGAAATCAGGCCACTGGGCGGTCAAGGCTGACCATGGTTCTGCATCTCAGTTTGACCAGGGACGCTGCAGGAGTGTCATTCAACAGGACTAATGGATGGGGACCAGAGCCTGCGGGGCACAGCGGTCAAAAGACAGACTTGGAGCTCGACTGTCTGGGTTCAAATCCCACCTCTCCCCCTCACGACCTACGAAGACATGGGCAGACGCCTAAAGCTTGCTGTGGGTCAGGCTCCTCTCGGTAAGATGGTAACAGCAGAACCTACCCATAGGGCTGTTAGGAGGACTGAGTTAAGATTTGTGAAGCACTCGGGACAGTCCTTGGCTCCTACTGACTGCGTGTGAGTGTGGATAAGAGGTGCCCTCGGGGGCAGGGTCCGGCTTCAACCACGGGAAGTGAGCTCACTGCCACGGAGGAAGTCGCCTCTGGGGGAGGAGCCCGTGAGTGTGGCTGCCGCAGTGCAATGGCTTGAGCTTTTATTTTATTTCAACCCCAAGTGAGAATAAAGTCAGTGTCCCCCAGCTAAAGATGAGTAATGTCGCTACACAGTTCATTCTTCAAGAGAGGACCAGGGTAAATGACAGGTACAGTGGGTCCACGAACTCCGAGGACAAGCGGATCGGGATCTGCATCTCAGATCAGTGTATGGTGTTGGTGGCCTGGGCCTGAGACAGGTCCTCCCTCACTCGGCTGCGTGCTGTTGACAGGTGGGCCTACCTTCACAGGGACTGAGAGCCAGCACGCACCAGACACGGGCAAAGACGAGCTGCAGAGCTCCGTTCAAGGTAAAAGCAGAGACTACCATAAAAACTTGCATCACACATCAGGCAGCATTCTAGACGCTTTAGAGACATCATTCCACATGGTGCTTCCACTAACCGTTCCTGGGAGGTTTTCTGTTTTCCATTTTCCAGCTAAGAACATCAAGACTCAGAAAGCAAACGTGGAGATTGATTCAAGATGGCAGAGTAGAAGGACGTGCGCTCACTCCCTCTTGCGAAAGCACCGGAATCACAACTAGCTGTTGAACAATCATTGACAGGAAGACACTGGAACTCACCAAAAATGATACCCCACATCCAAAGACAAAGGAGAAGTTGCAGTGAGACGGTAGGAGGGGCGCAGTCACAATCAAATCAAATCCCATAACCGCTGGGTGGGTGACTCAGACTGGAGAACACTTATACCACAGGAGTCCACCCACTGGAGTGAACGTTCTGAGCCCCACGTCAGGCTTCCCAACCTGGGGGTCCGGCAACAGGAGAAGGAACTCCTAGAGAATCAGACTTTGAAGGCTAGCGAGATTTGACTGCAGGACTTCGACAGGACTGGGGGAAACAGAGACTCCACTCTTGGAGGGCACACACAAAGTAGTGTGTGCATAGGGACCCAGGGGAAGGAGCAGTGACTCCAGAGGAGACTGAACCAGACCTACCTGCTGGTGTTGGAGGGTCTCCTGCAGAGGCAGGGGGTGGCTGTGGCTCACCATGAGGACAAGGATACTGGCAGCACAAGTTCTGGGAGGTACTCCTTGGCGTGAACCCTCCCAGAGTCCGCCATCAGCCCCACCAAAGAGCCTGTAGCCTCCAGTGTTGGGCCGCCTCAGGCCAAACAACCAACATGGAGGAAACTCAGCCCCACCCATCAGCAGACAAGCAGATTAAAGTTTTACTGAGCTCTGCCCACCAGAGAAACACCCAGCTCTACCCATGACCAGTCCCTTGCATCAGGAAACTTGCACAAGCATCGCCTCATCCACCAGAGGGCAGACAGCAGAGGCAAGAAGAATTACAGTCCTGCAGCCTGCGGCACAAAAACCATATTCACAGAAAGACAGACAAGATGAAAAGGCAGAGAGCTATGTACCAGATGAAGGAACAAGATAAAACCCCAGAAAAACAACTAAATGAAGTGGAGATAGGCAACCTTCCAGAAGAATAATTCAGAATAATGATAGCAAAAATGATCCAGGACCTCGGAAAAAGAAAGGAGGCAAAGATCAAGAAGATGCAAGAGATGTTTAACAAAGACCTAAAAGAATTAAAGAACAAACAAACAGAGATGAACAATACAATAATTGAAATGAAAAATACACTAGAAGGAATCAATAGCAGAATACCTGAGGCAGAAGAACGGATAAGTGACCTGGAAGACAGAATGGTGCAATTCACTACTGCAGAACAGAATAAAGAAAAAAGAATGAGAAGAAATGAAGACAACCTAAGAGACCTCGGGGACAACATTAAACACACCAACATTCACACTGTAGGGGTCCCAGAAGGAGAAGAGAGAGAGAAAGGACCTGAGAAAATATAAGAAGAGATTATAGTCAAAAACTTCCGTAACATGGGAAAGGAAATAGCCCACCAAGTCCAGGAGGTGCAGAGAGTCCCAGGCAGGATAAAACCCAAGGAGAAACACGCCGAGACACATAGTAATCAAACTGACAAAAATTAAAGACAAACAAAAATTAAAAGCAACAAGGGAATAACATACACAACGTTAACGGCTGATTTCTCAGCAGAAACTCTACAAGCCAGAAGGGAGTGGCATAATATATTTAAAGTGATGAAAGGGAAGAACCTACAACAAAGATTACTCTACCCAGCAAAGACCTCATTCAGATTCAACGTAGAAATCAAAAGCTTTACAGACAAGCAAAAGCAGAGAATTCAGCACCACCAAACCAGCTCTACAACAAATGCTAAAGGAACTTCCCTAAGTGGGAAACACAAGAGAATAAAAGGACCTACAAAAACAAACCCCAAACAATTAAGAAAATGGTAATAGGAACATAAATATCGACAATCACCTCAAATGTGAATGGATTAAATGCTCCAACCAAAAGACACAGGTTTGCTGAATGGATACAAGAACAAGACCCATATATATGCTGTCTACAAGAGACCCACTTCAGACCTAGGGACACATACAAACTGAAAGTGAGGGGATGGAAAAAGGTATTCCATGCAAATGGAAATCAAAAGAAAGCTGGAGTAGTAATCCTCATATCAGATAAAATAGACTTTAAAATAAAGAATGTTACAAGAGACAAGGAAGGACACTACACATAATGATCAAGGGATCAATCCAAGAAGAAGAGGTAACAATTATAAACATATATGAACCCAACACAGGAGCACCTCAATACACAAGGCAAATGCTAACAGCTATAAAAGAGGAAATCGACAGTAACACAATAATAGTGGGGGACTTTAACACCTCACTTACACCAATGGACAGATCATCCAGACAGAAAATTAATAAGGAAACACAAGCTTTCAATGACACAACAGACCAGATAGATTTAATTGATATCTATAGGACATTCCATCCGAAAACAGCAGATTACACTTTCTTCTCAAGTGCACACAGAATATTCTCCAGGATACTTCACATCTTGGGTCACAAAGCCTCAGTTAATTTAAGAAAACTGAAATCATATCAAGCATCTTTTCCAACCACAACACTATGAGATTAGAAATCAATTACAGGGAAAAAAATGTAAAAAACACAAACACATGGAAGCTAAACAATACGTTACTAAATAACCAGGAGATCACTGAAGAAATCATAGAGGAAAAAAAAATACCTAGAGGCAAATGACAATGAAAACACGATGATCCAAAACCTATGGGATGCAGCAAAAGCAGTTCTAAGAGGGACGTTTATAGCAATAAAATCCTACCTCAAGAAACAAGAAAAATCTCAAATAAACAATCTAACCTTACAGCTAAAGGAACCAGAGAAAGAAGAACAAACAAAACCCAAAGTTAGCAGAAGGAAAGAAATCATAAAGATGAGAGCAGAAATAAATGAAATAGAAACAAAGAAAACAATAGCAAAGATCAATAAAACTAAAAGCTGGTTGTTTGAGAAGATAAATAAAACTGATAAACCCTTAGCCAGACTCATCAAGAAAAAGAGGGAGAGGACTCAAATCAATAAAATTAGAAATGAAAAAGGAGAAGTTACAATGGACACTGCAGAAATACAAAGCATCATAACAGACTACTAAAAGCAACTCTATGCCAATAAAATGGACAACCTGGAAGAAATGGACAAATTCTTAGAAAGGTGTAACCTTCCAAGACTGAATCTGGAAGAAGTAGAAAATATGAACAGACCAATCACAAGTAATGAAATTGAAACTGTGATTAAAAATCTTCCAGCAAATAAAAGTCCAGGACCAGATGGCTTCACAGGTGAATTCTATCAAACATTTAGAGAAGAGCTAACACCCATCCGTCTCAAACTCTTCCAAAAAACTGAAGAGGAAGGAATAGTCCCAAACTCATAAAAAAGAAAATTACAGACTAATATCACTGATGAATACAGATGCAAAAATCCTCAACAAAATATTAGCAAAGGATCCAACTACACATTAAATACTAGGATCCAACAACACATTAAAAGGATCATACACCATGATCAAGTGGGATTTATGCCAGGGATGCAAGGATTCTTCAATATACGCAAATAAGTCAATGTGATACACCATATTAACAAACTGAAGATTAAAAACCATATGATCATCTCAATAGATACAGAAAAAGCTTTTGACAAAATTCAACACCAATTTATGATAAAAACTCCCAGAAAGTGGGCATAGAGGGAACCTACCTCAACATAATAAAGGCCATATATGACAGACCCACAGCCAACATCCTTCTCAATGGTGAAAAACTGAAAGCATTTCCTCTAAGATCAGGAACAAGACAAAGATGTCCACTCTCACCACTACCATTCAACATAGTTTTGGAAGTCCTAGCCACGACAATCAGAGAAGAAAAGAAATAAAAGGAATCCAAATTGTAAGAGAAGTAAAACTGTCACTGTTTGCAGATGACATACTATACATAGATAATCCTAAAGATGTCACCAGAAAACTGCTAGAGCTAATCAATGAATTTGGTAAAGTTGCAGGATACAAAATTAATGCACAGAAATCTCTTGCATTCCTATACACTAACAACGAAAGATCAGAAAGAGAAATTAAGAAAACAATCCCATTCACCACTGCAACAAGAAGAATAAAATACCTAGGAATAAACCTACCTAAGGAGGTCAGAGACCTGTACTCAGAAAACTATAAGACACTGATGAAAGAAATCAAAGATGACACAAAACAGATGGAGACATATACCACGTTCTTGGATTGAAAGAATCAATATTGTGAAAATGACTGTAATACCCAAAGCAATCCACAGATTCAATGCAATCCCTATCAAATCACCAATGGCAGTTTTTACAGAACTAGAACAAAAAGTCTTAAAATTTGTATGGAGACACAAAAGACCCCAAATAGCCAAAGCAATCTTTTTTTTTTTTTTTTAACAGATGATACATTATTTTTATTGAGTAAATTAATTTTTTTTAACATCTTTATTGGAGTATAATTGCTTTACAATGGTATGTTAGTTTCAGCTTCACAACAAAATGAATCAGTTATATATATACATATATTCCCATATCTCTTCCCGCTTGCGTCTCCCTCCCTCCCACCCTCCCCATCCCACCCCTCCAGGCGGTCACAAAGCACCGAGCTGATCTCCCTGTGCTATGCGGCTGCTTCCCACTAGCTATCTACCTTACGTTTGGTAGTGTATATATGTCCATGCCTCTTTATCGCTTTGTCACCGTTTACCCTTCCCCCTCCCCATAGCCTCAAGTCCATTCTCTAGTAAGTCTGTGTCTTTATTCCTGTTTCACCCCTAGGTTTTTCATGACATTTTTTTTAAATTCCATATATATGTGTTAGCATACGGTATTTGTCTCTCTCTTTCTGACTTACTTCACTCTGTATGACAGACTCTAGGTCTATCCACCTCATTACAAATAGCTCAATTTCGTCTCTTTTTATGGCTGAGTAATATTCCATTGTATATATGTGCCACATCTTCTTTATCCATTCATCCGATGATGGACATTTAGGTTGTTTCCATCTCTGGGCTATTGTAAATAGAGCTGCAATGAACATTTTGGTACATGACTCTTTTTGAATTATGGTTTTCTCAGGGTATATGCCCAGTAGTGGGATTGCTGGGTCATATGGTAGTTCTATTTGTAGCTTTTTAAGGAACCTCCATACTGTTCTCCACAGTGGCTGTATCAATTTACATTCCCACCAACAGTGTAAGAGGGTTCCCTTTTCTCCACACCCTCTCCAGCATTTATTGTTTCTAGATTTTTTGATGATGGCCATTCTGACTGGTGTGAGATGATATCTCATTGTAGTTTTGATTTGCATTTCTCTCATGATTAGTGATGTTGAGCATTCTTTCATGTGTTTGTTGGCACTCTGTATATCTTCTTTGGAGAAATGTCTATTTAGGTCTTCTGCCCATCTTTGGATTGGGTTGTTTGTTTTTTTGTCATTAAGCTGCATGAGCTGCTTATAAATTCTGGAGATCAATCCCCTGTCAGTTGCTTCATTTGCAAATATTTTCTCCCATTCTGAGGGTTGTCTTTTGGTCTTCTTTATGGTTTCCTCTGCTGCGCAAAAGCTTTTAAGTTTCATTAGGTCCCATTTGTTTACTCTTGTTTTTATTTCCATTTCTCTAGGAGGTGGGTCAAAAAGGACCTTGCTGTGATTTATGTCATAGAGTGTTCTGCCTATGTTTTCCTCTAAGAGTTTGATAGTTTCTGGCCTTACATTTAGGTCTTTAATCCATTTTGAGCTTATTTTTGTGTACGGTGTTAGGGAGTGATCTAATTTCATACTTTTACATGTAGCTGTCCAGTTTTCCCAGCACCACTTATTGAATAGGCTGTCCTTTCTCCACTGTACATTTCTGCCTCCTTTGTCAAAGATAAGGTGACCATATGTGCGTGGGTTTATCTCTGGGCTTTCTATCCTGTTCCATTGATCTATCTTTCTGTTTTTGTGCCAGTACCATACCGTCTTGATAACTGTAGCTTTGTAGTATAGTCTGAAGTCTGGGAGCCTGATTCCTCCAGTTCCTTCTTTCGTTCTCAAGATTGCTTTGGCTATTCGGGGTCTTTTGTGTTTCCATACAAATTGCAAAATTTTTTGTTCTAGTTCTGTGAAAAATGCCAGTGGTAGTTTGATAGGGATTGCATTGAATCTATAGATTGCTTTGGGTAGGAGAGTCATTTTCACAATGTTGATTCTTCCAATCCAAGAACATGGTATATCTCTCCATCTATTTGTATCATCTTTAATTTCTTTCATCAGTGTCTTATAATTTTCTGCATACAGATCTTTTGTCTCCTTAGGTAGGTTTATTCCTAGATATTTTATTCTTTTTGTTGCAATGGTAAATGGGAGTGTTTTCTTGATTTCACTTTCAGATTTTTCATCATTAGTATATAGGAATGCCAGAGATTTCTGTGCATTAATTTTGTATCCTGCCACTTTACCAAATTCATTGATTAGCTCTAGTAGTTTTCTGGTAGCATCTTTAGGGTTCTCTATGTATAGGATCATGTCATCTGCAAACAGTGACAGCTTTACTTCTTCTTTTCCGATTTGGATTCCTTTTATTTCCTTTTCTTCTCTGATTGCTGTGGCTAAAACTTCCAAAACTATGTTGAATAAGAGTGGTGAGAGTGGGCAACCTTGTCTTGTTCCTGATCTTAGTGGAAATGCTTTCAGTTTTTCACCATTGAGGATGATGTTTGCTGTGGGCTTGTCATATATGGCCTTTATTATGTTGAGGAAAGTTCCCTCTATGCCTACTTTCTGCAGGGTTTTTATCATAAATGGGTGTTGAATTTTGTCAAAAGCTTTCTCTGCATCTATTGAGATGATCATATGGTTTTTCTCCTTCAGTTTGTTAATATGGTTTATCACATTGATAGATTTGCGTATATTGAAGAATCCTTGCATTCCTGGAATAAACCCCACTTGATCATGGTGTATGATCTTTTTAATGTGCTGTTGGATTCTGTTTGCTAGTATTTTGTTGAGGATTTTTGCATCTATGTTCATCAGTGATATTGGCCTGTAGTTTTCTTTCTTTGTGACATCCTTGTCTGGTTTTGGTATCAAGGTGATGGTGGCCTCGTAGAAGGAGTTTGGGAGTGTTCCTCCCTCTGCTATATTTTGGAAGAGTTTGAGAAGGATAGGTGTTAGCTCTTCTCTAAATGTTTGATAGAATTCGCCTGTGAAGCCATCTGGTCCTGGGCTTTTCTTTGTTGGAAGATTTTTAATCACAGTTTCAATTTCAGTGCTTGTGATTGGTCTGTTCATATTTTCTATTTCTTCCTGATTCAGTCTTGGCAGGTTGTGCCTCTCTAAGAATTTGTCCATTTCTTCCAGATTGTCCATTTTATTGGCATAGAGTTGCTTGTAGTAATCTCTCATGATCTCTTTTATTTCTGCAGTGTCAGTTGTTACCTCTCCTTTTTCATTTCTAATTCTATTGATTTGGATCTTCTCCCTTTTTTTCTTGATGAGTCTGGTTAGTGGTTTATCTATTTTGTTTATCTTCTCAAAGAACCAGCTTTTAGTTTTATTGATCTTTGCTATTGTTTCCTTCATTTCTTTTTCATTTATTTCTGATCTGATTTTTATGATTTCTTTCCTTCTGCTAGCTTTGGGGTTTTTTTGTTCTTCTTTCTCTAATTGCTTGAGGTGCAAGGTTAGGTTGTTTATTCGAGATGCTTCCTGCTTCTTAAGGTGGGCTTGTATTGCTATAAACTTCCCCCTTAGAACTGCTTTTGCTGCATCCCACAGGTTTTGGGTCGTTGTGTCTCCATTGTCATTTGTTTCTAGGTATTTTTTGATTTCCTCTTTGATTTCTTCAGTGATATCTTCATTATTAAGTAGTGTATTGTTTAGCCTCCATGTGTTTGTATTTTTTACAGATCTTTTCCTGTAATTGATATCTAGTCTCATGGCGTTGTGGTCAGAAAAGATACTTGATACAATTTCAATTTTCTTAAATTTACCAAGGCTTGATTTGTGACCCAAGATATGATCTATCCTGGAGAATGTTCCATGAGCACTTGAGAAAAATGTGTATTCTGTTGTTTTTGGATGGAATGTCCTATAAATATCAATTAACTCCATCTCGTTTAATGTATCATTTAAAGCTTGTGTTTCCTTATTTATTTTCATTTTGGATGATCTGTCCATTGGTGAAAGTGGGGTGTTAAAGTCCCCTACTATGAATGTGTTACTGTCAATTTCCCCTTTTATGGTTGTCAGTATTTGCCTTATGTATTGAGGTGCACCTATGTTGGGTGCATAAATATTTACAATTGTTATATCTTCCTCTTGGATTGATCCCTTGATCATTATGTAGTGTCCTTCTTTGTCTCTTCTAATAGTCTTTGTTTTAAAGTCTATTTTGTCTGATATGAGAATTGCTACTCCAGCTTTCTTTTGGTTTCCACTTGCATGAAATACCTTTTTCCATCCCCTTACTTTCAGTCTGTATGTGTCTCTAGGTCTGAAGTGGGTCTCTTGTAGACAGCAAATATATGGGTCTTGTTTTTGTATCCATTCAGCCAATCTGTGTCTTTTGGTGGGAGCATTTAGTCCATTTACATTTAAGGTAATTATCGATATGTGTGTTCCTATTCCCATTTTCTTCATTGTTTTGGGTTTGTTATTGTAGGTCCTTTCCTTCTTTTGTGTTTCTTGCCTAGAGAAGTTCCTTTAGCAGTTGTTGTAGAGCTGGTTTGGTGGTGCTGAACTCTCTCAGCTTTTGCTTGTCTGTAAAGGTTTTAATTTCTCCATCAAATCTGAATGAGATCCTTGCTGGGTAGAGTAATCTTGGTTGCAGGTTTTTCTCCTTCAACACTTTCAATATGTCCTGCCACTCCCTTCTGGCTTGCAGAGTTTCTGCTGAAAGATCAGCTGTTAACCTTATGGGGATTCCCTTGTGTGTTATTTGTTGTTTTTCCCTTGCTGCTTTTAATATGTTTTCTTTGTATTTAATTTTTGACAGTTTGATTAATATGTGTCTTGGCGTATTTCTCCTTGGATTTATCCTGTATGGGACTCTCTGTGCTTCCTGGACTTGATTAACTATTTCCTTTCCCATATTAGGGAAGTTTTCAACTATAATCTCTTCAAATATTTTCTCAGTCCCTTTCTTTTTCTCTTCTTCTTCTGGAACCCCTATAATTCGAATGTTGGTGCGTTTAATGTTGTCCCAGAGGTCTCTGAGACTGTCCTCAGTTCTTTTCATTCTTTTTTCTTTATTCTGCTCTGCAGTAGTTATTTCCACTATTTTATCTTCCAGGTCACTTATTCGTTCTTCTGCCTCAGTTATTCTGCTATTGATCCCATCTAGAGTACTTTTAATTTCATTTATTGTGTTGTTCATCGTTGCTTGTTTCATCTTTAGTTCTTCTAGGTCCTTGTTAACTGATTCTTGCAATTTGTCCATTCTATTGTCCATTCTATCTCCAAGATTTCGGATCAACCTTACTATCATTATTCTGAATTCTTTTTCAGGTAGACTGCCTATTTCCTCTTCATTTGTTAGGTCTGGTGGGTTTTTATCTTGCTCCTTCATCTGCTGTGTGTTTTCTGTCTTTTCATTTTGCTTATCTTACTGTGTTTGGGGTCTCCTTTTTTTTTTTTTGCAGGCTGAAGGTTCGTAGTTCCTGTTGTTTTTTGAGTCTGTCCCCAGTGGCTAAGGTTGGTTCAGTGGGTTGTGTAGGCTTCCTGGTGGAGGGTACTAGTGCCTGTGTTCTGGTGGATGAGGCTGGATCTTGTCTTTCTGGTGGGCAGGTCCACGTCTGGTGGTGTGTTTTGGGGTGTCTGTAGACTTATTATGATTTTGGGCAGCCTCTCTGCTAATGGGTGGGGTTGTGTTCCTGTCTTGCTAGTTGTTTGGCATAGGATGTCCAGCACTGTAGCTTGCTGGTCGTTGAGTGAAGCTGGGTGCTGGCGTTGAGATGGAGATCTCTCGGAGATTTTTGCTGTTTGATATGTGCAGCTGGGAGGCCTCTTGTGGACCAGTGTCCTGAAGTTGGCTCTCCCACCTCAGAGGCACAGCACTGAGTCCTGGCTGCAGCACCAAGAGCCTTTCATCCACAGGGCTCCTTAATTTGGGATGATTCGTTGTCTATTCAGGTATTCCACAGATGCAGGGTATATCAAGTTGATCGTGGAGCTTTAATCCGCTGCTTCTGAGGCTGCTGGAAGAGATTTCCCTTTCTCTTCTTTGTTCTCACAGCTCCCAGGGGCTCAGCTTTGGATTTGGCCCCGCCTGTGCGTGTAGGTCGCCGGAGGGCGTCTGTTCTTTGCTCAGACAGGACGGGGTTAAAGGAGCCGCTGATTCGGAGGCTCTGGCTCACCCAGGCCGGGGGGTAGGGAGGGTCACAGAGTGCAGGGCGGGCCTGCAGCGGCAGAGGCCGGCGTGACGCTGCAGCCTGAGGCGCGCCGTGCGCTCTCCCGGGGGAGCCGTCCCCGGATCCCGGGACCCCAGCAGCGGCGGGCCGCACAGGCTCCCCGGAAGGGCGTGTGGCTAGTGACCTGCGCTCGCACACAGGCCCCCCGGCGGCGGCAGCAGCGGCCCCAGCGGCCCATGTCCGTCTCTGGGCTCCGCACTCCCAGCCGCGGCTCGCGCCCGTCTCCGGAGCCCCCCCAAGCAGCGCTCCCAATCCCCCCTCCCCGTGCACCAGGAAACAAAGAGGGACGTAAAAGTCTCTTGCCTCTTCGGCAGGTCCAGACCCCTCCCCAGACTCCCTCCCGGCCAGCCGCGGCGCACCAACGCCCTGCAGGCTGTGTTCACGCCGCCAACCTCAGTCCCCTCCCGGCGCTCCGACAAAAGCCGGAGCCCCAGCTCCCAGTCCCGCCCGCCCCGGCGGGCGAGCAGACAAGCCTCTCAGCTGGTGAGTGCCGGTCGGCCCGATCCTCTGCGCTGGAATCTCTCCGCTTTGCCCTCCGCACCCCTGTTGCTGTGCTCTCCTCCGCGGCTCCCAAGCTCCCCCACTCCGCCTCCCGAAGTCTCCACCCGCGAAGGGGCTCCTAGTGTGTGGACACTTTTCCTCCTTCACAGCTCTCTCCCGCTGGTGCAGGACCCGTCCCTATTCTTTTGTCTCTGTTTAGTTTTTTCTTTTGCCCTAACCAGGTACGTGGGGGGTTCCTTGCCTTTTGGGAGGTCTGAGGTCTTCTGCCAGCGTTCAGTAGGTGCTCCGTAGGAGTTGTTCCACGCGTAGATGTATTTCTGGTGTATCTCTAGGCCTGGCATCCCAAAGATCCTGAAGAGTCTAATGTGTTTCTTCGGCTCTTCAGTCACCCTGATGGAGGGTATCCTCCAGGATATGCCGTGGAGCCCCTGCCAGGACGGGTGGGGGCTGGGAGCTGAGGCTCGGGCTCCAGTCGGATCCCAGGGAGAGGACTGGTGGCGTGAACACAGCCTGAAGGGGCCAGCGCGCAACAGCCAGCCGGGAGGGTGTCCAGGAAAAGGTCTGGAGCTGCCGAAGAGGCAAGAGACCTTTTTCTTGCCTCTTTGTTTCCTGGCGCGTGAAGAGAAGGGACTAAGAGCGCTGCCTAAAGGAGCCCCAGAGACGGGCGCGAGCGGCGGCCAAAAGCGCAGACCCCAGAGACGGGCAGGAGACGCCAAGGCCGCCGCTGCCCCCACCAAGAAGCCCGCGCGCGAGCACAAGGCACCATCCACACTTCCCCTTCCGGGAGGCTGTGCGGCCCCGCCAAAGCAATCTTGAGGGAAAAAAACAGAGCTGGAGGAATCAGACTCCCTGACTTCAGACTATAGTACAAAGCTACAGTAATTAAGTAATTACAGTAATTAAGACAATATGGTACTGGCACAAAAACAGAAATATAGATCAGTGGAACAGGATAGAAAGCCCAGAGATAAACCCATGCACCTATGGTCAACAAATCTATGACAAAAGAGGCAAAGATATACAATGGAGAAAAGACAGTCTCTTCAATAAGTGGTGCTGGAAAACTGGACAGCTACATGTAAAAGAATGAAATTAGAACATTCCCTAACACCATACACAAAAATAAACTCAAAATGGATTAAAGACCTAAATGTAAGACTGGACACTATAAAACGCTTAGAGGAAAACATAGGCAGAACACTCTTTGACATAAATCACAGCAAGATCTTTTTTGACCCACCTCCTAGAGTAATGGAAATAAAAACAAAAATAAACAAATGGGACCTAATGAAACTTAAAAGCTTTTGCACAGCAAAGGAAACTATAAACAAGACGAAAATACAACCCTCAGAATGGGAGAAAATATTTGCAAACCAATCAACGGACAAAGGATTAATCTCCAAAATATATAAACAGCTCATGCAGCTCAATATTAAAAAAACAAACAACCCAATTAAAAAATGGGCAGAAGGCCTAATTAGACATTTCTCCAAAGAAGATATACAGACAGCCAAGAGGCACATGAAAAGCTGCCCAACATCACTAATTATTAGAGAAATGCAAATCAAAACTACAATGAGGTATCACCTCACACCAGTCAGAATGGGCATCATCAGAAAAGCTACAAACAACAAATGCTGGAGAGGGTGTGGAGAAAAGGGAACCCTCTTGCACTGTTGGTGGGAATGTAAATTGATACAGCCGCTACGGAGAACAGTATGGAGATTACTTAAAAAACTAAAACTAGAACTACCATATGACCCAGCAATCCCACTACTGGGCGTATACCCAGAGAAAATCATAATTCAAAAAGACACATGCACCCCAATGTTCACTGCAGTACTATTTACAATACCCAGGTCATGGAAGCAACCTAAATGCCCATCAACAGACGAATGGATAAAGAAGATGTGGTACATATATACAATGGAATATTACTCAGCCATAAAAATGAACGAGATTGGGTCATTTGTAGAGACGTGGATGGACCTAGAGACTGTCATACAGAGTGAAGTAAGTCAGAAAGAGAGAAACAAATATCATGTATTAACGCATATATGTGGAATCTAGAAAAAGGTACAGATGAACCTGTTTGCAGGGCAGAAATAAGAGACACAGATGTAGAGAACAAAGGTATGGACACAAAGGGGGGAAAGCAGGGGGGCAGGGGGTGGTGGTAGGGTGAATTGGGTGAATGGGATTGACATGTATACCTAATATGTAAAAAATAGATAACTAATAAGAACCTGCTGTATAAAAAGTAAATAAATAAAATTTAAAAAAAAAAAGAAGAAAGTGAACGTGTGTCAGAGGCCACACCAAGAAAGGACTAGACACGAGGTCTGAACCCAGGTCGTGCTGACTCTAAGCCAGTTTCCTGCACTACATAATGAACGTGCTGCTAAGAGAGCATGTGCCGTAGGACAGCAGCACGGGCTGCCACCTCCCTGGCTGGGCTGAGGGCCCCTGAGACAGGAACTGGGCGTTCTGCCCCACCAGGTGACGGGCACTTGACCGTCAAGGAAGAAGGGCAGCCCTCTGGCGGTCTGCCAGCCCCTGCAGCTGCCCTGCGCCTCTGTGGACACCAGACCCTCCATCTCCCAGGCCCAGGACAGAGACCCCAGGAGAAAACATGGTGGCTGATGCCAAGCCCACGAGAAGGAGAAGGAAATCTGCACCGAGACAAGGCACGCTGCTCACACCTGCGGGATGCCGTACTGGTCGATGACCTGCCAGATATACCAGTCTTCTTTCCGAGACATCTTCCGGAGCCGGAAGGTGGTGACAAAGGCGTACTCATCAGGCAAGCCTTGCGGGAACACATGCCTGGAGGGAGACAGAGACAGATGGCGCCGGGCTGAGAGAAGAGGCTGCAAAGGAGGCCCACGCACCCCGGGGTCACGAAGTCCTGCCACTCCGACCTCCTAGGGTTCTAAAGTCCACCTGCTCGCCTGCCTTTACCGCCTTTCCCTTCAATCAGGGCCTCCATTCAACCCTCCGCTGGCCCTCGCTGTGGCCCCTTCATTGTCCCGGTGCACCCACCCTCAGCCCCGTCAAATCCACCCCCGCAGTGCTCGTCTGCTTCCATCTCTCCAGAATCAGGAATAAATGCTGAACTGCCACCCCGCCGCGGGGCCGAATGTGGCTGAGTGCTGCAGCCTCACCTCTCCCTGCCTGCTGCCCCTCGGCAAGGCCACACTGTCACATCTTAGCCCGCCTGGTCCCTGCCCCACGTGCCAGGACATCCTCCGTCTCCACAGAGCACTGGTTTCCTGAGCTCGGGGGACCAGGCCCTCAAATGGGGGAATCCCTCGACCCCTGCAGCTCCAGCCCAGACAGCCCTGCACTGCCCTTTCCCCTACAAATTCAGCATGCGCGTTGTTCCGCGACAGAAGCTACGGATGTACGGTGTTGTGATGCCCCCGCCCTAGCTGAGGGCGGCCAGGCTCTCACGGGGTGACTCCTGCACCCCGCTGCTCAGCGGTTGAGCAGAGGCTCCCCTGCAGACAGCTGCGGGTCTCCAGAGCTCTCCTCTTAACCGCCAGCTGTTGCCCGGCACTCCCACTCACGGCGGGCCAAACCCTGCTCTGGGGGCAAAGAATGCGAGGCGCTGCCTTCTGCATTGGAGGAGGTGGAAACTGTCTGGCCAGAGAGCCAGGAAGGGAAATGAGGAGGCGTCTGGGTTTCTGGTTCTCAGACTCGTGGACCCTCAGGGACCCTTCGTTTGGCTGTAGAACCTGTGAGTACAGACTGGTCCTCCCTCTGTGATCTCGGTTCACAGATCCGAGCTGGGAGTTGGCCCAGCCGTCCAGAGTCGTTCTCTGAGCTGGGATTTCACCCAGGATCACGTCCAGGCACTGGGAGCAGTGCCCTTTACTCCCTCGGGCCTTCCCAGGATTCAGGGACGTCCTAGGTCACTGCCACACGGGAGGGATATGGGGCTTCCCCACCGCTCTGCACGGGCACAGGCTGTGGAGCCTCAGATGAACATTGCCCTTCAATTTTTTTCTTCTTCTCATTGCATTAATGAGGCCAACTATGCTACTGTTCTTTTCTAAACACACTTACTTCTCAACGCACATGTATGTGTAATATACAAATATGCTATGTATGTAAATCCACTATATCTATACATTGATAACTATATTTACATTTATATCTCTATCTACAGGCACACCTCGTTTTGTTGTGTTTTAGCTTTACTGTGCTTCACAGATACTGTGGTTTTTTTTAAAATTGAAGGTTTGTGGCAACCCTGCACCAAGCAAGTCCATCAGTGCCGATGATATGGACACTGTGTTTAAGACGTAATGCTGTTGCGAACTTGAAAGGCTACAGTACGGTGTAAACATAACTTTTATACACACTGGGAAACCAAAAAATGTGACTCTCTTCGTTTTGATATTCGCTTCATTGCAGTAGTCTGGAACCAAACCCACAATATCTCCGGGGTGTGCCTCTATCTCTCTCTATCGAGAGACTAATACTTTTTCTTAGGCTGTGTATATATACAGATATACAGGAGAGGGTAAAGGGATTGGAGTTGAAGGACCGATCTGAGTTTGAGGCCAACCTCTGCTTCCTAGGAACTATGAGATTTTGAACAGGTTACTGTCCCATTTTGAGTCTCAAATGTTGCACCAGGTAAATGCTGAGAATAATACAAGCCTTGCTCCCCCCATTTTACTGTGGTGAGAAATAAGTTAGATAAGGTGTGTAAAGTGCCCTTTAAACGTTTAGCAAGTAAGAAAAATACAAATATTGACGCCCCTTTTCATTATGAACAAAATTAACCCATACATTAAAAATTATACGTGTATGTATATATCTGCGTAAATTGCATTAGAAATGAAAGGGATGCTATTCTCACTCAACACGTCAGAGCTCTGTCGGTTTGATTGTTTCTGTTTTGCCATTAAAACAAACTCGAAACCATGTAGAAATTCCTTCTCAGGACGACTCAGCATAACATGAGCCCAAATCCATTTCCCAGAAACACTTCAGCCCCACGTCCAGAGAGCAGAGTCCAAAGCCATTGTGCTGTTTGCTTCAAATGCCCTGATAGAAAGACGGCACCCTCAGCAAGTGGGAGGCCTCTGCTGGGCTCCCCACCGCATCTGTGTAACGTGTGCTTTCCTCCCTCTGTTTTGTTCTTTCTCTATTACATGTTTGCTGTATTATTATTATCATTTTTGGCCACACCGTGCAGCTTGCAGAATCTTAGTTCCCCCACCAGGAATCGAACCCGGGCCCCCGGTGGTGGGAGTGTGGAGTCCTAACTGCCAAGGGATCCCCTTGTACGTTTGCTTTAAAGTGAAGTTGCCTGTGATTTTTTTTTCTGTTTCTAAGTGGTATGGATGAATTGGACAAGTTAGGCCAAAGACGTAAGGGGAGTTAAGTGGGAAATGGAACCTGGATTCTGTTCATCCCTGTGTGGCCCCCAAATGAGCATGGGACCAGGTGATTAAGATCACCCAGCATCTGTATCTCAGCCCCTGTGTGGACAGAACAACACCCACAGTCAGGAAGGCACGCCTCCCTTGAGGGTCTGCTGACTGTGATATGGTCTCCATCGCAGGGTGAGGAAACGGGACCCAGAGAGAGAAACTGACGTAGCATTTCCTGTTCTGAACCAGCACTGTCCCGGGATGCTGGCGCTGTGAGCCGTGGAGGACGTTAGGGCCCGATACAGTCCTGGTGCAAGGCTGGCACTCAGAGAACGCCCACCGAGCTGGAGAAACGATTGCATGCCTGCAAAATGCAAGCTCTGAGGCCTGATGTGGCAAAGCCCACCTTTGCTAGGCTAGTATCTAACGGAGGCTTCTCACTGATCGTGGACTGAGTCATCCCCTCCTCCAGGCAGGGCTCAGCTCCATGCTGGGACTCAGCAGGGACCAGACTCAGGCCCTTCCAGGAGCTTCTCCCACAGCTGGGGAGACAGTCTGCAAATGACTCATTGCACAATCGAGTCGCTGGCTTCAATGCTGCTACATTTTATGCAGGAGGACAGGTTGTGAGGAGAGAGAATAAGGGGAGGCCTGGCTTAACCTCAGAATTAGGGGGAGGCATCCTTGAAAGCAGGACAGATGAGCTGTACTTTGAAGAACAAGCAGGGGTAGAGAGAGGGCAGTGCAGACAATGACAGGCCAGGACGAACCTGATGCCAGAAAGGCAGCACAGGGCTAGATCACACACAGGGTCTTCCCAGGCCCTTAGCTTAAGAACACTCAGAAGTAATTAAAGAGTTTTAAGATGAAGGATAATGTCAAGATAAAATATCACTTTTCATTTTCAAAAGACCATTCTGCCTGAGAGGAGAAGAACGGAACATTAATTTTGGTGTCATCATTAGCCCTGGACTGGAGACCCCACAGGTGTCAGACCCTGGACTCATCTTTGCATCATGACCCTCTCAAATGACGTTGCAAGGCGGACACATTCACCTCAGATGAAACAGATGCCATGACTGGGGCACAGGGACCTCCCATGACTTGTGTAAGGCCAGGCACCCAGCAAACACTGAACTGGGTCTCCACTGGCCAAAACCACTACATGACTCTGGGTGGTGCTCTGCCTGCGTGTCATGCCGTGGCTGGCCCACAGTAGGTGCCGTGGATCTAAGCCATAAATGATAAACGTTTGTAGTTTACTGAACTAACAGAAAAACGCAAGCATGAATGGATGGAGGATGAACACCACACTTGTATGGACAGGTGAATGTAGAAGGACCAGGGGACCAATAACGTCAACGGTAATACATGGTTAAGAACGAGGCTGAATTCCCGGGTCAGTGATTCGGCTGCTTCGTTTCAGGGTGACCTCAACAGGCACTCTGTAGGCGAAATCCCTGCCCAGTGCTCAGTGGGCAACCGTGCTGACCAGAGCCTGCCCACCCTTTCAGAGGCATCCCGGGCAGGTCTAGAAGGAGAAGCAAGCACTCACTCAGTCCTTTGCACCACAGGGAAGGCTCCCATCCGGACGTAGGAACTCTGCGCCCCGTTCTCTCTCTCCCCCAAGATCGCCTTCACACTGAACAAATCCATCAGGTCAAAACCTGTCCAAAGAGAAGAGCCAGGAGTGAGTTTGGCCAGAGGAGCCCGGGAGACAGAGGAAAAGCACATCTGCTCTCTGGGAAGGTGGCCAGCCCGTCCTGCCCTGGGGGAGCGGGATTTAAGCGTAGGGAACTGTGCAAATCCATCTCCCAGGTGAAAACAGAAACAACAGAGGGAGGAGATGGACAGCTTCTGTTTCCACGGCCAATTGCAGGAAACAGGCAGAGACGCTGGGGTTTCCGATGAAACATGAGCCTTCGTGAAAGTCCTGGATCACAGGCAAGCATGGAGTAAGCAGTCGGCCACCATTCTGGCCGTGTGGCTGGCATTCAGGGAGCCCACGTGGGGACACCCGGCTCACACAGCCTGGCTCTGCAGGCTAAGTGGCAACTTCGGCTTTCCTTCTTGCAGCCACATTTCCGCAATTCACTTGGACTCTGCTTGAATTATAATTTAGCAGCATTTAAACTGCATGATTTTAAAGAGCGAAACATCAGAGAGAAGAAAAGTCTTCGTGATTCTGCATTAACGGAAAGGCGCGTTTCCTTTTGTCATGGCTCTGAGAGAGGACCCTGCTCATTGGCCACACGAAGTAATGGAAAAGACACGAACTTCGGGCTCAGGCGAGCTGGCGGGACGGGGGTCATCCAGCTCAGTCACATATCTGTGTGATGCTGAGCGGGTTACAGAACCCGCAAGAGCCTCAGTACTCGGTTGTGACAGAGGCTTGACACCTGCCACCTTGGCCATCAAGAGAATCCCAGGCGGTCGCTCAGCCGTGGTAGGAAAGTGACTCAGCAGGTCAGTTGTTCACTCAGGATTCTCCACCATCAGCAGCACAAACTTATCCATGACCCCCTACAAAACCACCTGGACCAGTCTGGGGGGGCTGACTTGAGTCCTGCAGCTGGGGTCCTCAGAGGAGCCCAACCACGATGCCCACGCGGAGGCAACGGTGGGATGTACCGGCCTGACACTGCGTCCCTGGGGAAGGGGAACCTCGCGGCAGATAAGAGGAAGCCGCCTGTGGGTGGGCACCAGGCCTCACTTGTCTCCGCATCCCTGGGCTAACACACCACTCGGCATCAGTGGCACCTAACCCATGAGACTTCAGGAAGGTTCTTGCTGTCTCCAACATTCTGAGATGCTGCCATGGAAAACAGGAAACGAGCTTGCAGGGCTCACATTAGGATGATTAAAACATCTTCTAACTAGATTCTGTCCTAAGAGATGATTTAGTCATTCAAGTTGTATTTTGAGAGCCTCTCTGTTCCAAGCCCTGTATAAGATGCTGTAAGAACAGAAAGGAATTAGCATCAATTGAGAGTTTCAGCAGCAGAGTCAGACAGGCCTGGGCTGTGTTCCTGACCACCAGGCCCTAGCTGTGTGACCTTAGGCAGGTTGCCTGACGTCTCTGAGCACCAATTTCTTCATCTGTAAAAATGGGATTGTCTTTGCACCTCAAAGGATTGTGGTGAAGCTTGGATATGATACAAAGCTCTTTGTACAGAGCCTGACATAGAGCAGAAGACCCACAAAATAATTTTCATATTATTTATTTCCCTTTACAATGATTACAGCCTCTTCTCCCACTAGATTCTATCCATGGATATCATTTACGCATTCAATACATATTTTTTGAGATCCTGCTCTGTGCCAAGCATGTATGAGCACTGGAGACACAGCTGGGAGAACTGCTACCCTAGTGGGAGACCAATAATAAGCACATGTCCAGCACAAATGTAAAGGACAATTTCAGGCAGTGAGGAGTAATTAAACAGGATTTGATGGGAGGTGAGCAGGGGTGACCGGGCAGGCCTCAGGGGGCGGGCCACCTGAGCAGGGGCTGTTCCAGGCCCGGGGCAGGGCCTGTGATGGTCTGGGAAGGGATTCCATGCACAGCAAGGCTGTGCTGAGATTGAGGCCCTGGGGGACTCTAGGCACCGGCCCCTCCCCAGCCCCTGCCACTCTGAGGTTGCCTAGTTCTCAGAAAATGACTAAGAGTTGCCATCATGTCATTTCTAAACAGCATCTCACACACCAGTGAATTAACAGAATTCATGGCACAACGTTAAACGAGATTTGGTCCTTAAGATAGAAAACATGTACCCAGAAGCTCCCTCAGGGATGAAGACAGCACACCTTGGAACAGTGTGCTCTTTAGTGCCCACTGAGGCAAACGACCTAGCCTCCCCAGAGATGCAGGGGACCCCCAAGGGGCAGGCACCCCCCAACGTCATCACCCACAGCTCTGGGTTTAAGGCCTCACAGAGCCCGGAGGGTCCAGCGGGATCAGCGGGTGGAACGCACTGGGCCACACAAGGAGGGATCTCGTGAAGATCCAAAGGGCCGCCCGTGCACTGCGGCCCTGGACCTGGAAGTGACCCGCAGGGCTGGGAAGCAGAGGACAGTGGGAGGGGCTGGTGCCTGGGAATGGGGTGAGTGGCCCACCAGGGTTCCATGGAAGGGACACCGAGCGGTGAAGGGCCCGTTTAGGCTCAGGTTCTGTTCCCAGGAAAGGCAGAAGAGGCGGGCGCAGGTTTTGGAGCCACTCTGCCCGGGTGTGAAAGCAGGCCCAGCGCCGGCCGGGCCACAGCCCACATCCTCACGTCTCCTTCAGCAACGAGGCAAGGGTAAGGGCCCGACTTGCAGGCTCGCGCCTCCGGGCCTCGGGGCCTCCGGGCGTCCCTGCCACCTCCCCCTGCGGGAGCAAGTGGGTCCCGGGGGGGCTCTCCCGTTTGTCAGCGCTCAGAGGCTCTCAGCGGCCTGGGAGCAACCCCTGGAGCGGTAACTGCCTGGACACGGGGTGGGCTGTCGCTCCAGGGAAGCAGCCACTTTCATTTAAGGAGGGAAAGTGGGGACAGGAGAGCATCGCAGTGAGACACACCTGGGCCCTCCCTGCTCTTAGACTCCGCAGCTCCACGACTCCGGTGCAACTACTCAGCCCCTGCAAACTCCCACTGCACGGGGCTGCCCAAGGCCCACAGGGATGCGCGGGCCCCGGGGGCGCCCACTGAGTGCCGGCTCTGACTCAGAGAGCGGGCTCAGAACCCGGCGGGCACGGGCCCGATGCCGCCCACTACGGTGCCAGGCAGAAGGGCAGAGAGGCCCGCTCCTCTACTTCACAGCTCCGTCCCTGTCACTGGAAACCGCCACCTGAAGCTGGGCTTCCTTGTAGCAGTCATGTGTGGGAGAATAAAAAATAGCTTTAGAAAAGCAAACATATGCTCTACTTTCTAGTTCCACTTTCGTTGGCTTCCATGGATAAAAACAAAGACTTAAACACCACAAAACTCTGAACAACAAGCAATTAACTAGGAGGCAGCAAAGGGCTCCGAGAGAAAGATGAATTGCCTGCAATAAATAAAGGCCGGGAAGAAAAATGAAAAATGTTCCCGAGGTAAATGGACCCTGATGCGAGGCACCGCGAGATAAAGCGGCGATTGTTTAATGTAGAGACCGCAAGGATGCACCTTCCCGAAGTCACGGACTCAGCTGAACCAGGTGGTATCAGGGACACCGTGACGATCGCCCAGAGTCCGTCAAAGGTCCGTGCTGGACGAAGCTTTGCCGGACCCCCAGGCACGGAAGTTACTCCCGGGTCTTTCGTGGGACTGGCCGAGGTGCACACGGTTAATCTGTCCCCAGGAGAAGGTGAGCAATTTGAAGGATGGGACCTGATCTGATTCATGTTTCCATCCCTAAAAAAGTAAGAGCTCTGGTTGTCGTTCTTAATTGAGGCATCGTCAGTGGAAAGAGGGAAGGAGAGAAGAAAGGAATTCACTAAACATTAAGGGCCTCCTCCATTTAGATGCCCTGTTGGCTGCTCCAATGTTCAACAGGACAAAATCCCAGCCCCAACCCCCAAAAGTTTAGTGTCTACAGAGAAACAGGCACGGAGAGAAGCTGTGTTGCTATCATGGATGGGTAAATGAGAAGGAGGGGGAATGGCTGGGCTTGTATAACAGCACATGGAACATTTTCCCTGCCCAGCTGAGGAACAATCAGGGAAGGCTTCCCAGAGGAGGCAAGGCCTGGCCTGAATTTAAAGAACAAATAAAATCTGGGCAGACAGAGATGGAGGGAAGGGCATCCAAGGTAACTGGATGTGCAAAGGTCACCGGACCCGAGGCACTGAGGTTCTTTCTGAGAATCCCACTATTTCGGGATGTCAGGAGCCACGGTTAGGGGAGTGAGCTAGGCAGGGGCAGATCAGGCTGGGCTCTGTCGGCCACGCGAGGCGGTTTGAGTTTCTTTCTACAGGCAGTGGGGAGCCGCGGAAGGGCTTTAAAGCAAGGGAGAAACACAATCTTGTTTCTGTGCTCGAAGACCATTCTGGCAGTGGGGATGGAGGAGGCGGCAACGGTGGGATGTACCGGCCTGGGGGAGACTGGGGAGGACTAGACTTGGAAACACAGGCCTGGGAGGAGGGAGGGAAGGGGCAGTGAGCTGAGACTATCTGAGATGCTCGTGACATGGCGCCTGTTATCTGGAGGTCGGAACTCAGGTAGGAGCAGAGAGACATTAGGATGTCTGTGGCCCAATCTCAGAGCTGGACCGTGCCCAGCACTTTCTTTCAGCTTTAAATAGCTGACCCCCCAGGAATGTTGTATAACACCTTCAGTCACTAGAATTTGCAGAACATTCCGTTTTTAGAGCCGGGAGGGGTCCTCAGAGATATCATGTCGGATGTATTGTTGTGTAAGTGGGGAAACTGAATCTCAGAGAGTCGGGTGATGGACCCAGGCCTCCAACCTGCTTTGTCTGTTCTGTTCCCCGTGCTCACTGTTCCAGCCCAGATAAGCCCTAAAAATAGCTGGAGTCATTTAAGGAACCGCCCGGAGGTGAGGCTTTGGGGAACTGCATTTTTTACAAAAGCTGCTCCGGTTACCCGACTGCGTCTAAGTTGGCAAGTGTGCGGCTCCATCTCTCCCTAACTCCGGTCTCAGCTCCAGCTGGCAGGAGCCTCTTTTCTGGTCTGGTTATAATTAGAGGAGACGATAGATCCCGCAGGCTCTCTGCTCTCAGAGCTGCACAAGCAGGGCATCTGCACCGCGTGCTGATGGAGGCCCACCCAGCGCTGTGATTTACTTCCTGGGGGCCTCGGAGCCCACCAAGGGGAGGCGAGGCTCCAGGCTTCACTGGCGGCACATCCACACAGCGGATTCCGCACAGAGGGTCCCGTTTCTATCCAATCGCGACAAGACTCCTCAGCGGGATCCTCACACGCCAGAGCCGAAAGGATTTGCTCCCAGCTTGCGTAAGCACACGTGTGCACACACAGACGTGCACGCACACACATGCGTGCACACACACGTACACACAGACACGTTCTGAATCTTCCCAGCCAGAATCAGTTATTCTTCAGTGGAAAAAAATACTGGGGGCTCTTCAGTCCGTAGAACGAGAGGAAAGCTCCTTCTGAGTTACAGACGATAAGGCAGATGAAATGGTGCTCATTTACGTCTCCTCCCTCCCTCCCCCTCTTCCTTCCGACGGGCTGGATGTGAGCCCTGACTCCGCCACAAACTCAGGCAAATTACTTAATGTGTCTGTACCTGTTTCCCCAGCTACAAAAGACACAGTAGTGCTGGTCTCCTCCATTGTAAGGGTTAAATGAGAAAATAAGTGCAAACCCCTTGGCAGGCAAGGACGTGGTGAGCAGGTAAGTGCTGGCAAGCATCGATCATTACTATTTCTGTCATTAATGGCATGACTGTCGTAACTTCCCTTCTGTGAACAGACACACTGGATAATGAATTCTTTAGGGGAGATACCGTTACGAGGGATTCATCGCTCAGGAAGCCCGACATGGACGATGCAGCAAGGTAAAGATCTGCCTTCCGGGGTGACCTCAGCGGAAGTTACTCGGGGGCAGAGCCGGCAGAGGCCCAGCCAGGCTCGAGGGATGGAGAATAGATTACCCAGAGCCAGAGCTCCGCTGGGTAGTACCGAGGCAATCAGTGGGGACATCCGTGCTCCCAGCAGTTTTGCCCTTTGGACGGTGACTCGGCTATAAATATTTTCACTTCAAGGTAGCTGCATTAACACAGTGACTAGGATGGAAGTCATCTTGCTCTCAGGAGTTACATAAAGACATCCTGATAGAGAGAGTAAGCACCTCACTGAGCACTGACTACAGCCCAGGCGCTCCCCCCAGAAGCGCTAGTTTACCCGGGAGACGCTTGATGGAGGAGAAGGGTCAGCAGGGAGGGAGGCACGGCAGCTGACGAGGAGAGCAGCACCAAGCCGGCTGCCCCCTGTGGGGACGTGCTGGCAAGTGGGTCAAGGGGCCGGGTGTTTCTTTACCGACGCTCACTCCTTGAGGGCTGGGTTGCTCCCGAGGAGTGTTAATCCCCTGGCACGTTTCACCTGCCGTGCACTCAGGGAGCACAGCCTTCTGCTGCTCTAGAAACAACCCTGAGGCGCCAAGGTGCAGATGCTGGCGTGTCCGCATGGGCAGGCGAACCCGGGCAGGGTCCTGGGGAAGGGGCGGGGCACTACAGCACCTACAAGACACCGCATTCTGATGGCCCGGGGCTCACTGCCTTGGATGGGAGACTGACTGCACTGGTTAGAAATGGACCCGAGATGCTTTGGGGTGGAGACACGGGGCTCCTGACGGGGCTGGCGTTGGTGAGGGGAGCAGGGCTGGTGTCCTGCAGGGAGGAAAACTTCCCTGAGGTCATGCACTTGAAGTGTTCAGCTGGACGCCTGGGAGCAGCTAATGGACGCTCATCACCATCGGGACGAGGGGGCCGGCTCAGCGTCCCCCATGCACCCAGTTACCCAGTCGTGGTCGCGTTCAGAGACAGCCTCCGTGGAGTTTATTTCTGCCGCTGGCTCTGCAGTCGTGTGTCTCTGTGTTCCCTCATCAGTTGATTCACTCATGTATTTATGACTCTGATTCACTCCCAAATGCATTTATTTATTCACCCTTTGCCCAGCTGCCAATCACTCACTCACCATGTCACTCACTCCACTGCATTCTCTACCGACCCTACAGCATCACCACCTGCTCCCAGAGGGAACACGTGAACGGTCTTCCCTGTTGACGGTTCGTTGATGGGAGCTGCTACCTGCACAGTTCAGACCATCCTATTAGGACTTCGGTGAAGGACAGGAATGAGGACAGCACCAGCAAGGCTACCCTTGAATCAAGGAGGGTCATGGTCAAGTCCAGCAAAAAGCACAGAAAGCAAGCCGTGTAGGGTGGCTCTTACTCTCTTACCTGTGATTTCCTTGGTTTCACCATTGGTGTGCTTAAAGCGATCTCCTTCTACACGAAGGCTGGGGCAGAGCACGTCTGAGAAAAGCAAGAGGAAACAGAGATCGATGAGCAAACGCAGCCCACAGTTCCTCCAGGGCACGTGACGTCATTGGGACCCTGCGCCAACCCCCCTGCATGCAGGACGTCCAGCATGGGGCAGACGCAGAGGCAGCGCCACATTGACGGAGTGTTTCATTTACTCCCAAATGTACTTGTTAAGCATCGGCTCTGCCAATACTGTGCTCATACGGGGATGAGATAAGAACAGGCATGGTCCCCACCCACAAGGAGCTCACAGTCATCCATTAGAGGGAGTCAGACACGGAAATCCACACGATCAATGGGGTCATAAGTGACAGAAATGGGTCTGGGCTGCTAGGGCACTAAGGACTCTGATCCAACACTTAGCCCAGCCTGGGGAGGTCAGGGAAGCTTTCCTGGAAAGGCGATGTTTGAGGTTTCCCTTAAAGGAACAGTAAGACTCAGCCAGATGGACAAAAGACCAAAAGGCGATACAGGCGGAGGGAACTTCATTCATAAAGGCAGGAGCTTATAGATGAAAATCGCAAGCCAGCAGGGTGTCAATGAAACAGGAAACGTGCTGGGGGCCCACCTACAAGGTGTCTGTTATGCCGCCCCAGGGAGCTCTAGGTGCAATTCCAGAAGCAGGCGTAAGCCCAGAAGAAGCAAGACTGCTCAGTTACACAAAGGCAATGGAGTCGGTCACACAGTGAAAAATACTTCATTATACGATATTACATAAACGCCTTATTATACGATATTACATAAATGTCTTATCTGAATGTCTTCATGATTTCTCACTTAAAAAAAAAAAAGTTGGAAGGAAAAGGGATTCTTCCAGTTGCCCTAAAATTCCCAGAAAGAAACTTACGGTTTCTTTCAAAGGGGAAAGGATAGGGGAGGGATAAATTAGGAGTTTGGGATTAGCAGATACAAACTACTATATATAAAATAGATAAACAACAAGGACCTACTGTATAGCACAGGGAACTATATTCAATATCTTATAATAACCTATCATGGAAAAGAATCTGAAAAAGAATGTGTGTGTGTGTGTGTGTGTGTGTGTAACTTAATCACTCTGCTGTACACCTGAAACTAACACAACATTGTAAATTAATTATACTTCAATTTTTAAGAATCCCAGAGAGAGCACCAACTGTCAACGTTAAGGTTCCAGGCCCAAGTGTTGGGTCCACTGCAGGTGTCCTAATCTCTCTGTCGGCGTCAGTACGTGTGACGTGGGACACCTTACAAAATACACACTTGTTGCAGGGCTGCTTGGAGGACGAAGCAAGATCAAGCCGTAACAGGACTTAAATGTAGCACCGGAGGCAACTTAGTGCAAATACTGCCCTGCCCTTGAAGCAACCTGGTTACTATATACATTATTACAATAATCACACGTTATTAGGCAGTTCTGTCATCCCATCAATTCCACGTGCAGTAATCTCTTTTCATACGTTTTCACAAATGTTTCACTGCGGGACCAGTTTGAGGCCCCTTTTCCAATCAGCTCTGAGGGGAAAGAATGAGATCCTCCCTGATTTGGGAGGAGCTATTTTTAATGTTTATCCCAAAGGCACCAGAGGTCCGACAAGCCCCAAGGAAGGAGTTATTTTGGAAAGAGCACGGAGTTGTCTGTCTAGAACCAGATATGCAAGAGGATGCCAGCAGTGCGCAGTATTTAGACGGCGCCACCCAGGACAGCGGCAGCTGCCGGTGACGGCCAATTGCTTTAAGGTTGGCAGGCCGCCAGAGGGACTGGCTGGGACCGTGCGTCATCTAAAATGAGTTGACTCAGAAGGTTCTAGCCTTGATTATGAGCAAACCTCTGGAGGCTGACACCTGGAGCTCAGGGCAGGCAAAGCTACTGAGCCTCATCTCTGCAAATACCCCAAGGGGACGCCCTGATTCCCAACCCGGGACGGTCAAAGGCAGTCCGAAAGCCATGACCACAGAAAAGACTGAAACGTTTCAAAGACGTTAGCGCTTGCCCAAACTGCTTTAGGAAATCAGTCCCCAAACCACCTGCCAATCCCCTTTTGGGGCCATCACTCAGCCTCATACACTCCAAAGCCTCAAGGGGGAATTTAGAGCTGACTTAGTAGGTCAGGACAAATGGCTCCCAAAATACCCCCTGCAGCCAGGCTCCCCAGGGAAGACGGGGCCCCAGAGGCTCACCTCTAGGCAGGGAGGGAGGTTAGCATGCCAAGTCCCTCTCAGCCCGTGACTACCTCCCTTTGGCCAAGATACGCCCACCTCTTGGATAATGATCTATTTATTTCCACGTTAACTCATTTATTCGAACTAAAATACTTACAGAGCTCCAGACACATTCCAGGCACTGAGCTAGCTCCAGGGACACATAAGTGGGATAAGACACCGTCCCTATCTTCAGGGCACTCGTGGGCTCTGAGAGGACTGGGGGCAGGCACGCTCAAGGAAGCGCCCACGCTGCTGTGACGTCCTGTGTCCCCCTGCTTCCCAGGCCCCTCCTCCTCAACCCTGCTGCCACTCACCCTAGCCTGGGTAAGGGCCCCCCGGCAGCGCCCGTGTCCTAGAGCCGGCGGCACCATGCTGAAGGCACTGACTGGCGTGGCTGCCTCCCCGGTGGGTCTGGACACCCGGCTGAGCCTCGGTCCAGCTGTATGTCCACTGCCTTCACGGCTCCAGGCACAGAACAGGCCTCGAGTCTGTGCTGAACAGAACGACCAGTGACGCCTGAGCCAAGCAGTAAAGGCTGAGCGGCGGCCTGACGCCTCTGGGGCGTGGGCTGCATCATGATGTTGACAATCAGGTGAGAAGACTGCACAGGCTCCAGGACTCCTGCCACTGAGGTGTCGCACACACTGCTAGTTGCCACCCTAATACCCATGCCCCACTCCTTCCTTGCTAAAAGAGCGTCACTTTTATTCAGAATGGTGGCATTTTCCGCCTATGGAGAAAAGCTGTGGCTGGTTGGTCTAAGCCCATTATGGTAATTCTGTTCCCCACCTTTCCAGCCGCCCTTCCAGCGAGGGATGGACCTGTGACCCAGCTCTGGCCAAGGACATAAATACCAGAGCGTGCTTGGTTGAGAAGGCGTGGTGTCTTAAAAAGCTTTGGTTTCCCCAATGTAAGGGGACAGATAGGTAGAAGGGATCGGCAGGCGTACTTTCCCTTCTTCCTCCTTCAAACGTGGGACATAACATCTGCAGGACTGTCTAGAATTGAGGAGAGAGGAACTCCAGCTACCCCCAAGCCTAGGTGAAAAGCGTAAGAAAAAGAAACTCATTTTCCTGGTAAAGAAACTACTGACAAACTGGATTACCTTCACTTATCCAATCAATACAGATTTACAGGTAATCATTCAGGGTCAACATAAAAAGTAGTTCTGGAATTAAGGATAAGGGTAAGTTCTCAGGAATCAAAACCTGTGCTTAATTAGCTCTTGCTTAGTTGGCCGATTTTCCTTCTTGAAGGTGTGAAAACAAAACAGACACGGCTGATTACAAAGCCCCTGCTCCCCTGGAGTTCATGTGCTGTCACCCACTGCCATTCGTATGCCCTCAGCTTCCGGGAAGGCAGAACATTCTAGACCTCTGGAGAGCAACGAGATCGCTTTCCACAGGAGGAGTTCCTTCTCACCAGAAACTTTGACAGAGGCCAAGTCTTGGTTGATCAGGGCGGCTGCTCCCAGAGGGACACACCATGAACTCACTGCACTTTCCCGGGAGAAACGCTTCCAGTTGCCCTCAGTCTACCAAAGGGCAAAGGGGAGAATGTGCTTGAGCATCAGGGGAGGAGGGTTTGCACAAGGTGGTCTCTGCTTCATGCTGAACACCCAGGCCCTGTCTAGAGAGGATGTGCCATGCTGGCCCCTGGCTCCCAGCCAAGAGTCTCTCCAGCTGGAAAAAAAGGGTGTTGGCGATTACAGAGTGCCTACTGTGTGCCGTTCACCCACCTGGAAATTCCACCCACAGCAACCATTCGAGGAGGTAGACGTTGTTTCCGTTACACGGATGTTAAGAACTGAGGCTAAGAGAGGTTAAGAAACTCACCAGATAGGAGGAGTATCTGGGTTTGAATAAATGCCTACCTGTGTCTAGAATGGAGGAGCGGAGATGGTTCCCCGGCCTAGCTGAGCGCAGCTAAGGAGCAGAGCACCGAGGGAAGAAGGAGTCACTGCCCATCCATCACCTCCTGCAGTCGCTGCTGAGCGCAGCTAAGGAGCAGAGCGCCGAGGGAAGAAGGAGTCACTGCCCATCCATCACCTCCCGGCAGTCGCTGCTGAGCGCAGCTAACCACAGATGGGATGATGACATTCCAAGTGGGCAGGGGAAGAGGCGGAGGAGGAGAGAGATGAATCAGACCCCCCGCAGACTCACGGCACAGTTCCTCCGCGGCTCCGAGGCCAGCCAGGAAGTCGTCCACACACCCCCACTTTAGAGAGCCAGGCCCCAAGGTCCCAGGGTCGATACGAATAATTTGAATTGTAAGGGCTTCCAAGACTGCGTGCCCACACGTCCAGGTACTGCGCTGGGTGCACGATGTGGACAGTTTCTGCTCTGCCGGGGGATGGAGTTATCCCCGTGGTCAGGAGACAGATGTAGAGGGCTTGCTCTGCACAGACCTTGTGCTAGGCATGTCGAATCCATCAGCACGCTGACTGACCACCCCCGCTACAGCTTTACGGGACAGGTGCTGCTGTTTGCAGATGTAGAAAGAAAGGCACACAGAAGTCAGCAAGATGTCCAAGGCCACAGAGCTGGCAAACAGCAAAGTCAGAGTGCTGGCCCCAGCCTCTGGCTCTGGACCACTACAGCATGCAGCCTCTCCAAGGTCACCTGCCCAAGGCCACACAGCACAAAGGTACCCAAGTCTGTCTCCAAAGCCTGCAGGGAGAGCCAGCCAGCATGCCACTTCCTGAGGCACGCCTCTGCCTCTGGACACCCCTGACATGTACAAGGGGCCCCCTCGCTCTGCACCCAGTGGTTTCACGTGCTCTCCGAGTTCTACCCATCGGGTCCGTCTGCTTGTGCCCACTTACACCTGGCTCTGGGCAGGGCACTGGGGAACCTGGGGTGGGCAGACGGCAAGACCCTGCCCTAGAGTGTGTCCTCTGCTGGCACCAAACCCAGAACAGGTCTTTCCCAAAAGCTGGTCAGGTGTTTCAAGACAGTCCGCGAGCGTCCTCCTCTCTCCAATCTTCTCCAGCTGAGCAAGCCTGGCTCCCTGGCAGCTCCCTCACCCGGAGGAGAAAGAGCAGAAAGAATCAGATCCCAACGGGAGCAGTTAGGAATCTAAGCGCACACGCACTGCAGCCTCACAGCTCCCGAGGGCACGGCTAAGGCATGTTCCTGCCGACAGATGCCAGTATGCAGCGTCCCGTTTGACACATGTCAGTGTAGTTATCATGTCCGTTTTTCAGATGAGAAAACTGAGTCTAAGAGAGCTCAGATGACCTGCTCAAAGCACACCCCTAGTTAGTGGTGGAAACAGAATTCAAACTCAGTATGACTCCAGCACTCTCCTACTCGCTACGACAAACTGACGTACATACACAGCGGCCTGGAAGAACATATATGACACTTAAACTAACTGTGGTTACCTCTGGGGGGCAGAACTTGAAGTGGTTTTTATTTCCTTTTTGCCTTTCTGCATTTTCAAATTTGTTTTAAAGGTCTGAACATGATTCACTAGTACAGTATTCGCAGGTTATCAGTGTCATTCTTTTTTTTTTTTTAACATCTTTATTGGGGTATAATCGCTTTACAATGGTGTGTTAGTTTCTGCCCCATAACAAAGTGAATCAGTTATACATATACATATGTTCCCATATCTGTTCCCTCTTGCGTCTCCCTCCCTCCCACCCTCCCTATCCCACCCCCTCCAGGCGGTCACAAAGCACCGAGCTGATCTCCCTGTGCCATACGGCTGCTTCCCACTAGCTATCTACCTTACGTTTGTTAGTGTGTATATATAGTGTCATTCTTTTTTAAACGTAGGCCTGAGCCTTGCCCTGGGGCCCTCTTTGCTGAGGCAGCAGGAGGCTTCTAGGGGAGGGGGCAGCGGGATGGCCAGGGACTGGCAGGCAGCCATGAGGGCTGTTTGCAGAGGTGAACTGGAGCCCCGGAGGACAGCTGGTGCAGACATCCCCAGGAGGTCTGGGGGATGGCGGGGGTCTTGTGGGGCTCAATATGCACTTCTGGACCCAAGAGCTACCGGTCAGGGGGACAGGCCCCCATTTTCAAGGGAGCCACCATGGAGACAGACAGACAGACAGCTGGACAGACAGCCGGACAGATGGGAGAGAGCTCTGTGCCACGGCCAGCAAATACCTGCAGACGCTGGGAGGGTTCACTAGTGGGGGCCAAGGACACAGGGACACCATAACCAGCAACGAGCACGTTCTTTGGAGTCACTAAAATCCTGGCGCACGTCATGAGCTCCCTGCAGCTCTCAGCAAGGGCAGTACGGGGCCTCTCTCTACCCATTTGCGAAATGGTGAGGAAGAAAAGGGGAGTGCTGGACCTACCCTGTGCACCACCTACCAGCTACTTTAGACAGTTATGTGCTCTGATTTCACAGCAACCCTGCAATATGGGCATGCTGATGCATGGGGAAGCCAAAGCTCAGAGAGGTTAAGTAATTTATCCAACATCACACAGCCAGCAAGTGGCAGAGGCAGGAATCAAGCCAGGTAGTGAGGCTTGGACATCGAGTGCTGGACCACTATTCTACACACACATCTGAGCATTAGAAAGCACCCTGGGTATGAGTATAATAATAACCAGCCAGTCATCGGATAGCTCCACTGCCTCGAGGTCACACACAGGGTCTCAGCCAATGCTCTCACAGGGCAGATATTCGCATCCATTCTTTACAGGTGAACAAGGAGCTTTCCCCGTTGTTAAAAAACACACACACACACACAAAAACAAAAACAAACACCTGAAAATTGTTATTAGCTGCATCCCAGGGCCATGGTGTGGACCATGTGAGGAACAAAGAGGACAACCCAGGGTCCAGGTTCCACCTCCACCTCCTATTCTAGAACTTTCTGGAGATTCCCGGCCTGCATTTCCCTTCTAGGTCAAAGTGAATTGGCACCTGCTGCCTCCCCAGAGGCCCCAGATCCCCTCAGTGGTCGATGCCCACCTCCCAGGTCCCTTCGGCTGGAGGGAGGGTGTGGTCAGGGTGCCCAGTCTATGGGGGAATGAAGGCTAAGTGTTTTAGAGGAAGCCTGGTGGTAAGAGACAAAATACTTGTAGAAAGAACCCTCCCCTCCGGGGCCTGCTGACAGCAGGATCACCGGGTCTGGGAGAGCAGGGCCACCCATCCTCTGTCTCAGGAAGAGCACGCACGGCGTGAGAACAGTGAGAAGGAGAGGCTACCGGGCGCCCTCCCGCCCGAGCACACGCCTGCCTGCTGGGCTACAGTGAAGCGGGGACAGGGCCAGAGGGGGAAGTGCTCCCCAAGGCTGGGGAGGGGCAAGGTCTGGAGTCTGCAGACACCCACCACCCACGTCAGTTTCTCCTTCTGTGTCTGTTTCCAGACCCAGAAACAGGCATAAAAGTTTGTGGGATTTTTCCCCATCCAAGGTCATCCTGAAGACTAAATGGACCAGTGGGTGAGGAATTCACGGCCTGACGCCTGGCACCCGATTCGAGCTTGCTCGTTCCTTCATTCACTCAGCCAACACATATTTGCACAGTGCCCGACCCATACGTCCTGCCATAAGGAGCAAACGTGTAAACACGCAGACGAGGGGGCCCCACTCTGTGGGAGCGACTAGCCAGACAGAGGAGAGGGCAGAGAGGAAACACACAGACAGACACAGAGAAGCGAGCCAGCTGCCACGAGTGATCAGTGCTGCTGGGGACACGTCAGTGACGTGGGGGCCAGGATGCGCGTGGGGTGCGCCGGCCTGGGAAGACCTCCTGGCTTGGTGAGCTCTGGGCCGGGAGCTAAGAAGGGCGCGAGCAGCCAGGGAAGAGCAAAGGGAAGAAGGTCCCGGCGAGTGCAGAGCCCTGAGGAGGAAGGGGCTCGGCTGGCCCAGAGGTCGGGGGGGGGGGGACCGAGCCCAGCAGCAAAGCCCAGGGCATGGAGAGAGGAGAGGGGGTCAGGGGAAGCCTCTTAACCCCGGGCTGCGTCTGTAATTCAGGGCAGGGAAGAGGTGGCTCTGCCCGGATACAAGGGGGCTGTGATCCAGGCCAGGGGCAGTGAGACTCCTGCGAAGAGGGTGTGGTTTCGATTGTCCCGGGCTACTTGGACCTGCTTCCCTCCTGGGGACTGTCCCGTGGGCAGAGCACCAGTAGGTGTCACCAGAGACTGCGAGGACCTCCTGTAGGACTGGCAAAAGGAGCCCGGGGCAGTGGGGCGGCAGGAGGTAGGCAGAGCCCTCGGCCGGCCTGAACAGGTGCCAGGGCCCAGCTCAGCCCAGCAGTGACCTTTGGCACCTGGTGTCTGAGAAGCACCTAAATGCAAACCTCCTTCCCTTCACGCCACGTCCGACGACTGCCTGCCACGCACCTGGCGCTGAGCCGAGCCGGGGCACACGCTAAGGGGCCCGCGGAGCTCAGGGAGCTGCCGTCCAGCAGACAAGATGGAAACTGGTCAAGTAAGGCCTTGATGTCTCCAAGAACTCTGTGATTATAACCCCTGCAAGGTACTGAGGCCAGTGGGGGCATGAAAACAGTGGGATCAAAGGGTGTCTCCACTGAGATTTGAGGGACGAGTCAGAGGCGAGAAGGTGAGAGCGGGAGGAGGGTGACCCATCAGGGGTGCGGGCTAGGGCCCGAGGGTCAGGGAGCATGGACACATGGCCAGAATGGCAGACAGAGAGATGAGGTGCAGCAGGGGCGGGGCCGGGAGGGGTGGGGGGTGATGGGTCCTGGCAGGAGGTGCCCCTCGGCCTGGGGGCCTGACACTGGCGGGCAGGGGTGGAGGAGGACGGACCGGTGAGGCTACCACAGTGGATACTGGCGGCTTCGAGCCAAGCAGCGGGGGCGAAGCAGGGAGGGGTGCTCAGGCCCTGGTCTCTCTGGAAAGCAGAGTGGGCAGGCTGGTGGCCTAATGGGTGAGGAGTGCCCCAGAAAGAAAGAATGTTCTGTCCTGAGCATCTGGAACCCTGCAGGAAGAACCCATCTGGAACCAGAAAACACAAGTCCAGTTTCCAACGCTTCATGTTTGAGATGTCTCTTAGACACCTAGCAAGCAACCGGATCTGTGAGCCTGGCTTTCAGACTCCGAAACAAAGCTCCAGGCTTTTGATGTGGGAGTTGCTCCTTTGTAGACACAGCCTTTAAAGCGCTGGGAATGGAAGAGATGGTTCAGAGATGGAGACAGAAGAGAGAAGAGGTCCCACGGTAGGTCCCAGCCTCCAGCTTTGCATGTCGGGACATGAGACCCGACCAGCAAAGGAGGCTGAGAAGGGGACGCGGGTGGGCCAGGAGGGGCAGGGAGGAGGCGCGGGGGTCCAGAGGAGGGAGCGTTTCAGATTACAGGATTAAGAGACCGGCCTGCCGAGTAACAGAGTTCATAACCAGGGACCCAGAGCTCAAGCCCAGGCGCGTCCCACTCCAGCATCACCCCGCTTTGCGCTACAGCAGCTGCCGTGGGGACGGCCAAGGAGGAAAGGCCTCGTGGGGGTGAACCTGTGTTTTCTGTGCGTGGCACCGTCTTTTCCAACCCTCCGAGGCTTGTTTGCTCGATTCTAGAACTGAACCCACACTCTCAGTATCTACCCTTCAGGGTCCTGGCAGGCACTGGACAAGAGAACGCACACGCAGCGCCAGACTTGGTCCCAAGGCTGCCGTGATCTCACCCAGTCACGTCCTCCTCCTGCCCACTCACCCCAGGACCGAACCCAGCCTGCCGCCCTTCCCAGGAACCCGGAGCTTCCGCTGGACCAGAGCGGGGAGGGGCACCCCCAAGGCTTTCTCCCATGGCGCAGGGCCCCCAGGGAGCGGGCTGCTGAGCAGGGAGGAGGAACAAGGCAAAGCCAAACCCTCCCTCCTCCTGCGTGGGCTCGGAGTAGATGGAGAAATACAAAGCAGATGAGTGGCAAAGTGGGAACTTATCACGTGAACGCACGGAAGGCCCGTGGAGAGGAGCTGAGACCTTCCGCCCGGAAGGCGCGGGGAGAAGGCGAGCCCACGGCGGGAAGAGGCCTCAGGAGCCCCGGCTCCGGGGGCAGCGCTGACCTGCGTGTGACCAGGACAGACCCCCCCTCCCCTCCGTCTCAGGAAAGCACAGGACTGGCTGAGGGAGCCCCACGTCTCCCCACAGGCACATCCCCGGCCCCTGTGGTGTCTGTGCTTCTCACGGGAGATGGGCAAACAACATACGACGCTATTTATTCTGTCTACTTGCGGCCACATCCTCTCCATCAGCATGTGGCCTGGGTCAGACCGTGCCCAGACTCGGGGTCGTGTCTCGTGTCCTCAGAATTAGAGCTCCGGTGACCGAGGCAGGCCACAGGGACAGAGCCCCCAGAGGCAGCGGGGCCGAGCTCAGCCGTCCACTGCGTCAGGCCCCTGAACGCCTGCGGGAGCAGGCCGCAAGGTGGGGACCTCTTCACCGGTTCCCGGGGCACTGGACAGGGGTGGAACTAGCCAGCCTGATGCTCCTTTGCTCCTGGCCCCTCTGCCCGAGGGCTGGTGGAGGTGGGTTCCTGGAACAGCCATGGGCTGCGTTCCTGCGGGGACCCAGGGGAGGCTGCTGGGACGTCACGGCCAGATGGCAACGAGGGGCAGCCGGTGTGGCCTGGCTCCCCCCGCCCCCCCCCCAGACAAGTCCAGCGGTGAAGGCAGAGCTGTGACTGGAGACGGGGCTGAGGCCTGCAGGAAGGGTGGGGACATCCAGCGCCAGATGGGGGCCCCGCCCACGCGCACTCCCAGCCCCACCCCGGGCCGCCCTCTGCACACGGCCGCCTCCTCTGGGGGTCTGCGGAAGAGGGGCCGGCTGGGGGTGGGCACACGGGGGTCACCTGCCTCTGTGCCCCTCCACGGCTGTGGATCCCCACCTGCGGCCCGGGCTCTGCTTCACCTGCCGACGCCACACCTGGAGCGTGAAGCTGCTGGAGCTTCCTCTCCTCCCAGTTCACCTCAGCCGGGTGCCCAGCCCATCGGCCCCTGCTCCTCACGAGAGCACCACTGCGTGCTGGGCCCTCCGTTCAACTCTACTCACGTTCCCCTAACTTCCAGCCGCCCTCCCGCCCACCCCGCCCCGGCCCTCAGACCCCGTTCTTGGGGGGTCGCCCACCCTGCCTCTTCAGCTCCGCCCACCCCACCTGCCCGGGCCGCTGGGCTGCGGCTCCAGCTCACGTTCCCTCTCCATCTTGATCCTGGTGGCACTCATCCGTTCTGTGGTGTAAGGCGTCGTCACCTTAACCTCCGCTCTGCTCTGCGGCAGGGCTGGGAAGAGGACAAGGCCAGCAAGGGCCCGAGGCCCACACCTAACGAGCCGCACCCCAGCTGCCCACCTGGAGGGCGCAGGACCTCGAGAGTGAGTCTCCGTAAACCCGGAGCCTCACCGGCCGCAGCTGCACCCCACCCTGTTTCTCTGGGTCTCAGTAATGACCTCGAAGCCACTGCAAACACGAGGAGCTCAAAACAAGGACACGCTTGCTCCTGCCGTCCCACTGCTCCATCAGCGTCCCCGACCTCCGCTACCCACTTCCGCCTCAGACGAGGCTCTCGAGGCTCTCGGGACCTGGGATCCGGCTTCCCCACCACACAGAACTCAGAGGAGTGAACGCCCTGGGGATGAAATTTCACCAGCAGAGACGGGCAAGAGCCAGCAAATGAACTCCCCACCCCTCCCCCCGCCCCATCAACTATTCTGAGGGTGCGGATTCCACGAGGGCCTTTCTGCCAACATCCTTCCTGACTCACCCCAAGCTCTGGGTCGGGTGCAGCCACCGGCACCTCAATAGTGCACCAGCCCCTCCCCTCCCGAGCCCCCCTCCTCCCCTCCCCCACACTCCTGCAGCCCTGGGATGCGGCGCCCAGGTCACCCTGGACTCCTCCCACTGCCCCTGCTTCCTCTGGCCCCTCGTCGCATCCGTCCTCCACCCAACAGCTCCGGTGAATGGAACTCATGCACAGGTAGCACCGTGCTCTGGACAGCAGGGTACACGCCGTGTGCCAACATTCACCAAGCCGGGCACTTCAGATACGCCCCGCTTACGGAAGGTTGCCTATGTCTCACTATAAAACGTAAAATGAAACAAAGTCTTCAACGGCTTGGCATTCAACTCAGAATAAAACTCCCAACACTTCCCACAGACACAGGACTCCATCCAGGAGCTGGCCTCTGCCCACAGTCTCACCCTGTCCCTCCCCGATCTGCTCCAGGGCGCACGCTCCCTGGTTTCTCGGTTCCTTTATGTAACACCAATCCCGCTCCTTTACATAAAGTTTCCTCTGCCTGGAATTCTCTTTGCGGGCCCTTTTCCTGGTGCGCCCTCGGAGGGCCCCCAAACCACCAGGCCCGCAGCAAACCCCCTCGGGTTTGTTCTTAGCCCCCCGGTTGTGTCTCACAGAGGGCACCTACTAAAATTTCCTGCTAGAATCTTCACTTATGTTTCAGTGCTTTTCCTGTGGTTTTGCTCTCCCCTGAGATAGAGGGTATGTTTATCCCACGAACTCCCAGACGCCCCTGACCTGCAGTCACAGTTTCCAGCTCACGGACAGCATTTCATCAAGAGTTCCTGGACCCACGAGTAAAATGCTGTAACAAGGCCACCAAGTGGGTTTTCTCGTCCCCATGTTTCAGACAAGGACACTGAGAGTCAGAGCACCCAGGTGCTTCCTCAGGGACAAGTGCCCGGCACCTGCTCTGTGTCAGGCGCTGCTGGAAGCACTTTCATACTTTAACATATTTAATTTTCATAGGAGAAGGTGGGACTAGTGCATCCATTCTACAGATGAGGAAGCCAAGCACAGAAGTTAAGTAGCAAGTAAAGAGATGAAAATGGCAAACACAGGACTTCAAGCCAAGGTCCATCAGCCTAAACATCCAAGCACTGACCTATGATACAAACTGCTGGGCCTCAGAAGTTGAGATGAAAAAAGAGAAAAAAAAAAAGAGAGGGAAAGGGAGGGAGGGAGGAAGAAAATTCTCTAGTGCTCAGAACTTTAAAAGATCTGCACATTCACTACAGGTTTCAGGGCTCCCCTTTTTTTTTCTTATGCTCAAGGCCCTTTGTGGCCTCCAACCAACAACAGTCTCATGGACATCATGCTGGACACCACTGGCCAGGCCCTGCTCATCCGCCCAGTGACAATGGAAGATGCTGCAGAGGCTGACTGTTTGACCCTGGAATCCTCAGCTGCTGAGCCAGGGATCCTAGTGAGGTGTTTCTGGTCATCCCTCCCTGAAGGTGGGCTGTGGTGTCAAGTTCATGCAGAGCAAGGAGGAGGGGGAGGGGCGGACTCCAGCCGGCCTGGGCCGCTCTCCCTGTGACTCCAGCACCTCTTCAGCTTTGGCGTCTGGGGCCTGGTCTCAAGGTCGCTGCAGTCCATCTTACCTCTAAGTTCCAGTACGCAAAGCAACAGTGCTGAACTGGTTATTTTCACTTTCTAGGCCAAGATTTTTGCCTCCGGGACCGGGAGGAGGCTGAGACCGTGGGAGTGGGCACGGGGCTCGCTGCGCTGCACCCCCAAAGGCGGCTCTGCTTTCTCTGCGCTCTGGCTGAGGCCTCTCTGAAGTGGGCACGTGGGGACCGGGCCTAGACTTAACTCGGGTCTCAGGATCCACAGATAGCTGTGGACTCTCTGCCGCGTGCCCGCGGGGGAGATGCCTCCTGCGCACACCACGCAGCCGGCGGACAGCAGAGCTGGGTTTACAGCCCAGGCCTGCTGGATTGCAGAAAGCATATTCTTTCAACCCCATTTTGTTGCCTCCCTGACAAAAAGGAGACAAAGAGAAAACAGAGGGGGGAGGACAGGCCAAGGGGCCACACCCACTCAGACCCCATGCTGCTCTTCTAAACCACTCTGGACTTCCTCACCCAAGCAGCCCACTCCCACTGCCAGAGGTACAGCGGTTCCCACCTGTTCTCCCGAGAGCGGATCATGCAATCCCCGGGCCCAGGGGCTGTGAGGGGCGGCCGTATGTGGGGTTTGTGGGCAGAGCTTGACCTCGTATCCTGGGGTGTCCGTGCCCCCATGAGGCCCCCATGAGTCAAGCCCAAGTGAATAGGACGTGTGAAGAGAAGGGGGCTGGGTGGGCTGGGGCCAGGGTGTGACCTCCCGGGCCACCGTGTCCTGGATGCCACTGGAAGGGGAGGTAACCACCCGTCTCCCAGGCCCACGCTAGGCGGATGGGACGTGTTTCCCGGGACAGTTTTTACACTTGATGGGTGGCTTATAACACAGACTGCACAGCAGGCAGGCTTCCTTTTGCTCTCCTGCCCCAGGCTCATGGGTCAGCGCCGCCCCCGTGCCGCGCAGGTTCAGTCAAGGCGAGCAGAGGTCACTGGAGGTGATCAGCCCTGCATCCCGACCTCCTGTAACTGAGGTTTCCACTCCCCCTGCCAGCACAGGCTGCTCTGGCCCACGGGTGCCTCGTGGGCAGCCCAGCCTGAGCACAGGGCAGAATCTGGGGCCCAAGGCAGACGCGGGTGCAGCAGGAAACACCCAGGCCGGGCCCGCCCTGCAGGGGAGCTGAAGTCTCCACCGGCCTGGCCCCCTCAGGGACCCTCCAAGAGCACCAGTTATCACTGTCCCCTCTTTGGTCACTTATCCTTACACCTGGTCGTTAGACTGATGCAAGGAACAGGAGCCTTTACTGAAAACAAGCAAATAAAAACACACTATGTGCCTGTTACTGGATCAAGCAAAATTGGCTACTTCAGAAAATAAGAGTAGGTATTTCACAAGTGCCGACAGACACTCAAAAGGCACTGATTTTTAATACAGCTCTATTTTTCTAAGCAGCTGCACGTTGCCTGTTCCAGGGTGAGCGGCAGGAGGAAGGGGTGTTTGCTGTGCTGACCGCCCCGTCTAGGCTCACGTGTGGGGGGGGTGGGGGGGAGGGGTACATGTGTACACTCATGTGTATGTATGAGTGGGCACGGGTGAGTGTGTCTGTGTGCCTCTGCTTGTGTTTGTATGTGGATAAACGCAAAGAAACCAGAGCCTGTGTAATTAAAAGGACAAAGACAGACACATTTTACAGCAAAACAAGTCACGGAGAACGTACGGCTTTGACAACTGCTTTCCTTCAGGCTTCCGTGAAGCGTGCGGCTGTATCAGAAGCATCGCAATTAATCAGCCACGTTTCTTGCAAAGCCCCAGACATCGTGTAAGCCCCGTGCCCCGCATGCCCTCCCGCAAGTGTGAATCCAGCTCAGCCAGGACAAGGGTCACTGCAGGATGTGAGACACTCAGAAATGAAGAATTTCTCCACGTGTTTAACTATGTAGACGCAAATTTATATACAGACCGTGTATACGTGTGTATACATTTGGCAAGTGCCAATTTCACTGTGGCCACTATACTTTAACCCTTTATCAACTCAAAACGAAAGCCACTGTGGGAAATGCACAGTTGAACCCCCCTGGGCTGGAATTCCTGGCACGACGACGATACCAGTAAACGAGACGGTGGCGCCTACGTGGATGCATTCTCTGCCTGGGACGCCACCAGGGACAAAGAGTGCCGTGGCTGATGCAACGGCAGGACACAGGTTCACAGCTGACCTTTAAAGTCCTCTCTAGTCCCACTTGGCGCATGAACCCTCGTCCAACCCTCGTCTCCTACCGTCCTGGGATGGTAGGAGAGCTTTCTAGGATACATGGGTCGCCCCTAAAACTGACAAGATGAGAAGGCACCCGTAATGCAGTAGCACACGGACGGGGGAGGGGATTACGCAGGACGGTGATGGAGACACAGAAGGGAAGGGGCCTCCCGGAGGGTTCCCACCCATCCCACTCAGCACTCCATGGGACAGCCTCTCCGGGGTCACCCCAGGAGTTAGTGGCAGCGACTTCAGATTCCCAGCCATCACGTCAGAACCCACTATCAGGGGTCGGCAATCTTCTTCTCTAAAGAGCCAGACGGTAGATACTTCAGATCTTGTGGGCCACGTGGTCTCTGTCACAACTACTCAGCTTGCGGTTGTGCCGACAGAGCCACAGACAACGTGTAAAGAAGCTGACGTGAAGTACATCTTCCAATAAAACTCAGTGTGTAAAACGTTCTGCCTGGTGGGATGTGGCCTGTGGGACGGGGTTTGGCACCCCGCGCACTAGATGAACGAGAGTCTCACCTTCCTGGACAGGCCAGTTTTCTTTACAGAACTCACAGCAGATGAACTTCTAGACTCTGCTTGATTCCCTCCTGTGACGGGGAGCTCAGATCCAGTCATGTCATGTCTGGGAGCTTTGGTTTTTGACAGTTTTTATACAGACTTGCCATAAAAATATTAAGTATGATAATAATAGCACAATAAAAACAGTAAGAACCACAGTAAATTATTCACCAGATTGGTAAATACCACAATTTTACAGATAAGGAGACCAAGGCTCAGACAGGTGCACACTCCAGCCCAGGGACCCCCAGCTGGCAGATGGCAGAGCTGGGATTCCATCCAGTCCCTGTGCCACAGATCAGTGGTCCTGGCAGTGTGGTGCCTGAATTATGATGGGCACTAACTCTGTGCCAGGCTACAAAGGAAGCCTTTTATGTGTGTGTTCTCTTGGCTCTAGAAATCAGGTAGTCATATTACTGGCTTCATTTACAAGGAAAACTGAAGCTTAAAAAAGTAATCTCTCAAATAGAGAAAGCTGTATTTAACTGGGGCTTTTAGACCTCAGTCCATCTGCTGAACCCTGATGCCGCATCATCGCAGCTCCCAAGGGACAGAGGGCAGGATATGAACTCAGGCCTTCCCTGAATTCTCATCCTGTAATCCTTTCACATGCCCGAAATTATGCATTCTCAAAGGGGGTAATATTGCCTCCAAGGAGGTAAAACTGGCTTTGAGGGAGAGGGTAAAAAAAAACCTTAGGGATTTCAACGGTCTGCGGCTCTCCAAAGTCCAACCTTACCCAACAGCATAAACAGATCGACAGTTAGGTGTGGTATTACAAGTCCGGAGAAGGAGACAATTAGAGGGAAAAAAACACGTATACAGCAAGTCCCCTACAGTAAACCTTCAAGTTGCGAACTTTCAAAGATGCAAACGCGCATCTGGTTCCAGCAAGGAGCCAGCACCTGTGCCATCAGCGTCAGGCGTGAGTGAAATGGCAGCTCGCCCTCCGCCTCCTATCGCTGACGGTCCTTCAGCGGATGACGGTCCTTCATCTCCCACCTCCTCTCCCTCCTCCAGTCAGTGACTCTTCTGGCCTGTTCACCAAATGATGCCAGCCCCTGGATGCCAGCTGTTGTACTGTACTCCTGTACTTTTCCAGGTACTGTACTGTAAGATTAACAATGTTTTATCTTTTGTGTTTGTTTGTTTTTATGTATTATTTGTGTGAAAAGTATTATAAACCTATTACAGTACAGTACTGTATAGCCAACTGTGTTAGTTGGGTACCTAGCCTAACTTTGTTGGACTTAACGAACAAACTGGACTTACGAACGCGCTCTCGGAACGGAACCTGTTTGTATGCAGGAGACTTACTGTATAGGTTCCCTCAAAAGGAGGTCGAGAAATACTGCCTTAAGTGAAGCGTATGAACTCTGTCACCTTTCTGAAAAGTAATATATACATACACATATACACATACACATAGAGACAAATGAAAATATAGACATACATAAAAATCATACACACCCACAAAGGAACATGGTAAGAGCAGACAGCTGTAGAGCGTGTGCTCAGGGCCACCACTGTGCTAAGCATTTTCCACGTCTCAACCCTTAGATCTTCACAACACTCTACAAGGTGGAAATGTCACCATCATCCTCTTTGTACCAATGAACGTGCAACGGCAGAAGGAGGTTAGGGAACTGGCCTGAGGCTTCACCCAGGGTGAAGAGGCAGGGCTGGGCCGCTCCAGGCGCTGGGGCTGAACCAGCACGCGCCACGGCCTCCGCCGCCAGCCCACGGGCTGCACTGTGGGAATCACGGTGCACGTGCAAACCTCCTCTGGGAATCTACCTGTCAGGACAAATCCACACGGAGCTCAGTACTAAAAGTGCTGCCACCATGAGAAACCAGAACCCAGAAGCAGAGAGAGTGACGGGCAGGCTGGGGAGAACTCAGGACACGACGGTACCTGCTCCTCACGTGGAGCGGGACACATGGGTTAGAGAGTGTGGACGAGATGAGCCGCACCCCCTGGATCAGCAGAGGCTGAGGCAGAAGAGCTGGGGTTTTACAGGGCGTCACGCAGATGTAGCAGAGAAAGGAGTCCGGCAGGGGCCTCGTCAGGCTTGGGCCTGGCTGGGCAGAGCTGGGAGACTATTTCTTCTTCCTTGATGTACACAAATGAAAAATTAACGACGGGTGGTTTTTAGTTTTCCCTCAATTTCAGTAATTTTCTAATAAAATTCCCCAGCACATAATCAGAATTAAGTAACCCGATGATTATTTCCAGGGGGTGACCTCAGTCATGACAAGTTTACCCGGGAGGCGCTCCCAGTGACCTCTGGGCCAAGGGCGGGGCCCCAGCCGTGCTTCCCGAGGCTGGTGTGGCCCTGAGAGCCAGGCCACAGGCATCCGCGTGGCAGCCCCAAACCCACAGCGGAGGCGGCCGCTGATTCTGCCCAGGCTTCAGGCCCACCCAGAGGACGGGCTGGGCGGGTCGCCTCGTGGGAACGTGCGCTCCCAGATACGGGTGTGTGTGTGTGTGTGAGAGAGGGTATGTACGATTTGTGGGGTGTGTGTGTGTGTGTGTGTGTGTGTGTGTGCGTGTGCGTGTGTGTGTGTGAGTATGTATGATTTGTGGGGTGTGTGTGTGTGTGTGTGTGTGAGAGAGAGAGGGTATGTACGATTTGTGGGGGGTGTGTGTGTGTGTGTGAGAGGGTATGTACGATTTGTGGGGGGTGTGTGTGTGTGTGTGTGTGAGAGGGTATGTACGATTTGTGCGGGGTGTGTGTGTGTGTGTGTGTGTGTGTGTGAGAGAGGGTATGTACGATTTGTGGGGTGTGTGTGTGTGTGTGTGTGTGGGTATGTACGATTTGTGGGGTGTGTGTGTGTGTGTATGTACGATTTGTGGGGTGTGTGTGTGTGTGTGTGTGTGTGTATGTACGATTTGTGGGGTGTGTGTGTGTGTGTGTGTGTGTGTATGTACGATTTGTGGTGTGTGTGTGTGTGTGTGTGTGTGTGTGTGTGTGTGTGGCATATGTGCATAGGCACGCACGCACGTATGCGTGTGCTGAGTTTATCTCTGAGTCTCTCCAGGCCATGCAGAGGGATGTGGGGATGGAGACAGGGGTGGGGACAGGAAGACTTGGTCACTGGGGACAAGGCCACCAGCAGGGCTGTCCCCTCTCTGATGACTACGAGACTCAGGTCCTAAGGGAGACGGACCCAAAGAAACTCCCAGGCTGGACACGCCACCCAGACATGCCGACAGCCAGCCCCAGGCCCCCCGTGGGTGTCATCTCTGGGCCGTCGAGGGGACAGACTACTCCAGGGGGTTGAGGTGCGCTCTGCTTCTGACTGATTCCTGGCCTCCTCCTGGCAGGTGGACTTGGGAGAGCTGAGCTGCAGAGCTAAGCCTCGACATCTGCCCCCAACAGTGGCAGTGGTAACGCTCTCCTCGTGGGCACTGTGACTGCCCCTGCCCCCAGCCTGGCCCCCAGCATCTGCTCCTCCAGCATCAGGACCACACCTCCTGCAGGCCCTTGGCTTTGGCACTTGCCTCTCCCTGGAACTCTGGGCCCATGGATCTTTTCCTGGATCAGCTCAGGGCTTCCTAACCCTCCCGCCTCAGACCCTGTGTCACATGGCCCTGCTTTACTCCCTTCAAAGCACTTACCACGCTACGAAATCACCTTCCCGCTTACTCGATTTTGTTTTTTCTCCATCTCCCTTCCTTTCTGGGAAGTATTGCCCTAAAAGCAGGATCGCATGAATCGTTCACCATCGTGATCCCCTTGCCTCACAACAATGTCTGGGAGATAAGAGGGGAACAAACAATCTGTGCTGAAGAAAGAACCCAACGGTGCAGTAGAGACCCCCGAGACCTGCACCGCTGTGAGCTGGTGTCCTGCACGGTCTATCTAGCCTGGTCCCAGTGACACAAACAAGTTGTGTTATTTACTCCAACTGTTTTCTGCTACAAGAAGAAAAAAGCATAGAACAAATTTTCAAGCGAACCTAACGATTCCCTCATCTGAAGGTGCAGTGGTCTGTGACAGCCACGGTCAAAAGCAAGGAAGAGCCTCTCAAGGAATCTCAGCACCCGCCCCCAGACTGACCTCACTTAGGATCACAGCGGCTGAATCTGTGAGCGGGTCTAACCAGTACAGGAAGCTGAGACTCTCCTCGGAGTGGCGGGGGACACACGCAGAGTCACGCACTCTCAAAATGCGCGGCTGGGGTAGAGATGCCGACGTTTTTCCAGTGTGAACTGCAGGAGAACCATAAAATCCATCCCCGCCTCACACCAAACAAGCTTCTCTCCCTCTCCCTCTCTCTCTCTCTCTCTCTCTCCCTCTCTGTGTGTGTGTGTGTGTGTGTGTGTGTCGTCATGGAAAGTATTGCATCCAGTAGACAAAACTCACTGGAACAGCACATGGACACACAACACAGAGAGAGAGAGGAAGGCTTTGTGTCATGAACCAGAGAGGCACAAGGGGCCGCTTCTGTGCGCTCGTCCACACTAACACGCAAGGGCTAAGGGGCAGGGGGAGGGGAGTCAGGGCCACCAAACAGTGTCCCCAAAATAGAAGCAGGCAGAGGCTCCCCCAGCTGCGGCCGCTGGCGTTGCCACAAGCTCACCAAGTTCCACACCATCAGCTATATAAAGGCTGCTTCGTGGCCACGACTGAGCCTGGGGTAGAAAAAGCTCTTAATTACAGACGAGGCTCCGGGGCTGCGCCTCCGCCCCAGGCTCTGCGGGAAGCCGGGCTGAGGTCCAGTCCCCTGGGAACCTCATCAGGTCACAGAGGGGCAGGAACTGATGCCGTGACACGGAGGCGCTTCCCTGGATGAGCCCAAGGCCGGGGGACAGTGAGCCACGGGCCGGAGCAGATCTCAGGGGAGGCCACTGGGTGAGGCCGTGGAAGTGGCGACGCTAGAAGCTGCATCTCTAACAACACGGCCGCGCGTGGAGGCCGCCGCTGCTGTCGCTGCTCCCCTCCTAGGTGTGCGCAGAATCTTTCATTTGCGGAACAGGGATGACGATTTCTTCAAGTACAGTGAGCTTCATTTATCATTTCAACAAACAGCCACTGGTCACCGGGCGTGAGCCAGGCCTGGGCCAGGCACTGGGAGGGTTCTATAATTAGGCATCCAATAGGATTACGGAAGGATAGCGTGAAAAAACTCAGACTCGCAGGCAGCAGGTTCTGAGCTATGTGAAGAGTTGAGAGCCTGGCTGCCTGTGATCCCGGATAAGCCCCTCAGCCCCTCAGTGCCACCAGCAACAGAAGAGGAAAAAGCAGGAACTGACTTAGGGGGCTGGGGAGAGGCTTCCATGCCATGGTGGACTTAAAGATGCTTCCTAAACATCCACAGTGACCAGAAAGAACTCAGGCCCTGCGGTCAAACAGAATGGGGTGGAACACCCGGCTCTGCTCCCTGCCAGCGGGGCCTCCTCGGGGAGAGAGCCTAGCCAGCCACATCACCGACCAATCAGGGGTGGCTGAGGTCTGAACGCCAACGTCAGTGTTGTGCCTATTGATTCTGAGAACCGATGGACACACAGGGCAAGCCATACATGTGCTAGGGAAAAATCACCTGGCAGCACTAAGTCATCCTATGTGCAGCTATGACTTAGGAAGCAGGACGTGCCAGGGATTCTGCTCTAAGCAGTGGTGAACGACGGCACCCTGAGGCCGAGAACAAGGACAGGCCAGGCCACGGGTGGTCCAGCAGCAATCTGGACAAAGAGAAGCTTCTGCAATGGCCACCCTGAAGAAGCGCTGCCCCATCCCAGGCCTGGTCCTGTCCCCACGTCACCCCTCCTCTGCTCACACGGTCACTCCCAGCTGGGCTTCCAGGCCAGACCAGCCACTGCCTCCAGACCCCAGCCTGTGCTGCCTTAGGAGCGGGGCCGCCGCACTGGCCCCTCACTTCCTGTGCACTGACCTGGGACTCAGCTTCCCCTCTGTCCCCCAGAACTGCCCCTCCTCCCTTCTGTAGCCAGGCTGCCTGGAAAGCATGGGCTCTAGAAGCGATCAGACCTCCGTTCTCCGTCTGCAGCCCCAGCATCACAGAAGAAGAACAAGGGCAAAGGAGAAGGAAGCAGAGGTGGAGAAGAGCCTCACAGGTAAGCCTCACACATAAAGTTAGATACGCTAGAAGCCGCAATTTTTAAAAAGTAAAAAGAACCAGGTGAGGTTGATTTTAGGAATATATTGTATAAACCCTAAATTTCCAAAGCATTATCATTTAAATATGTAATCAATATATATAAAAATATGCATGAGATGCTTTCTTTTTCATGCCACGCCCACAAAATCTGGCGTGTATGTCACTCACAGCACTTCTCAGTTCAGACCAGCCCCAGATTGGTCAGTGCCCACATGTGATGGCCAGCATGGGTCTAGAGCACTGGTGGCTTCCCCACGTGCAAAACGTCAGCAGGGACACCCAGCCCCCGGCCCTGCCAACCGGGCTGGGTGGGGACAGAGTGAGAGTGTAATGCAAAGACCCTCATCAGCCTTCAAAACGTTTGGTGCTCAGAGAACAGCAGACTCTCTCAGTGCTGTTCACAGCCCAGGGAGTCGGGTCAGGGTCCTCTTCCTCTGCATCTGTCCTGTCATCGGAAGATTCAGCCCATCCCAGCCTGCCTCCTCCAGACCCTCACCAGCCTTCAAAATCCAAACAGACATTTCTCCAAAGAAGATGCACCGATTGCAAACAAACACATGAAAGGATGCTCAACATCACTAATCATTAGAGAAACGCAAATCAAAACCACAATGAGGTGTCACCTCACACCAGTCAGAATGGCCATCATCAAAAATCTAGAAACGATAAATGCTGGAGAGGGTGTGGAGAAAAGGGAACCCTCTTGCACTGTTGGTGGGAATGTAAATTGATACAGCCACTGTGAAGAACAGTATGGAGGTTCCTTAAAAAAACTACAAATAGAACTACCGTATGACCCAGCAATCCCACTACTGGGCATATACCCTGAGAAAACCATAATTCAAAAAGAGACATGTACCACAATGTTCATTGCAGCTCTATTTACAATAGTCAGGACACGGAAGCAACCTAAGTGTCCATCGACAGATGAATGGATAAAGAAGATATGGCACATATATACAATGGAATATTACTCAACCATAAAAAGAAATGAAATTGAGTTATCCGTAGTGAGGTGGATGGACCTAGAGCCTGTCATACAGAGTGAAGTAAGTCAGAAAGAGAAAAACAAATACCATATGCTAACACATATATATGGAATCAAAAAAAAAAAAAAGGTTCTGAAGAACCATTGCAGGACAGGAATAAAGATGCAGACGTAGAGAATGGACTTGAGGACACGGGGAGGGGGAAGGGTAAGCTGGGATGAAGTGAGAGAGTGGCATGGACATATATACACTACCAAATATAAAACAGATAGCTAGTGGGAAGCAGCCGCATAGCACAGGGAGATCAGCTCGGTGCTTTGTGACCACCTAGAGGGGTGGGATAGGGAGGGTGGGAGGGAGACGCAAGAGGGAGGGGATATGGGGATATACGTATATGTATAGCTGATTCACTTTCTTATAAAGCAGAAACTAACACACCATTGTAAAGCAATTATATTCCAATAAAGATGTTTAAAAAAATAAAATAAAGGGTTTTTTTGTTTGTTTTTTGCGGTACGCGGGCCTCTCACTGTTGTGGCCTCTCCTGTTGTGGAGCACAGGCTCCGGACGTGCAGGCTCAGAGGCCACGGCTCATGGGCCCAGCTGCTCTGCGGCATGTGGGATCTTCCCGGACCGGGGCACGAACCCGCGTCCCCTGCATCGGCAGGTGGACTCTCAACCACTGCGCCACCAGGGAAGCCCAAGGTTTTGTTTTTAAAGGGGGAAAAAAAAATCCAACTGTTTGTCTCTGATAACCAAAATACGCACAAGTGAAATACTCAGTTACTGCTGGCTCTGAGTTCAGATTTGCTGAATATTCTTGGCATTTGGGAGGCGGTAGATCATTGCGTGAGTGCTTCTGATGTGCACAGCGCCACAAATGCAGCAGGGAGCACAGAGCTAACTCCGGGCCGCTGCTCTCGATTTCTTTTAAACGATATTTAGGCAGCTCCTCCTACATAGCAGGCTCTGTTCCAGGTGCTGGTACCACAAGAAACAGACTTTCCCTCATGAAACTTATATTCTTATATGTGAAGGCAGCTCGTAGGCAGATAAACTAACAGAAATTTCCAGTGGCAGGTGGTAACCAGTGTGCACGGTCTATGGTATAATAATCTGTCACTTCCCTGCTGCCTCCAGGAGATAAAAGCTTCTCAAGGAAAAAGAAGATCAGATCCATCACTGCACCCTGGGCACCTGGCATGTGCCCAGCAGAGGACTCACTCAGTGTGCGACTGCTGAATGAACGAGTGAACGAGCGAACGGATGGATGGATGGACTGAACTGAACCAATGCTTACAACACGTGGTTGGGCTGAAGTTGAATGAATGAACGGATTAGCGTGAACACACTATGGTTGTTGAATGAACGAACGAGGGGGTTGGGTGGACTGATCACGACACCAAAACCCCACATTGTTAGTCTACGATTTCCCAGATCATGAGTGTGAAGCCCCTGTCAGAACGGGTCTGATTCAGGCTGTGAAGTCACCCATAGGCGCCCTCCCTGGGCCAAAAGACTTCTAGCTGTTTGGATGCTGTGCTGCTCCTCGATTTAATCTACTACGTGCTTTCCACTATGCTACTGTTCGCTCTTTTATTTGTTTTGCTTTGTTTCTAATTGAAGCAATTGTGCAGAGATGTTGCTTCGTCTGTCCCCAGAACAGAGCAGACCCTCTCAGCCTACAGCTGTATTTACAAAACGGATTCCCTTCAGATGACTAAGAATAACTCGAATCTCCCATCTATTCAGGCATTCGGAGAAGCCTGTCTAGAGAGGATGGTGGTTTCTCCTCATGTTATCACGGGGGATGTGTGGTGTGCTGGGGCTTGCAGCCCTTGCCCCGTGGGTACAGCCCCCGGTGTTTCTGCCTGGGTCAGACCCCTTTCCCTGAGGGAGGAGAGGTGGTAATTAACTCCACTCCCCAGCGTCAAACAGGGTCCTGTGGTTTAGGCCCCAGATAGTCAGCCTGTTTCCACTCGGAGGCCACAGCGATGGGCTGGGAACAGCCGTAGGGCCTACAGGCGTCCAGTCAGACTGAACCTGGGCCTGTGGGTCACCCTCTCCTCTGCTGGGTCCAAGGACTCTCGCGACTCTGAGGTCACTCAGAGCTGTCTTGTGCTGGCAGCTCCTTTTCCCTCCCACACCCCTGCTCTCCTTCTCTGTCTTGCTCTGAGCCCGGGAGGCTGGCCCCTGTCACCGTATCACCCGGCCCCTCTGGTGTCGGATGAGGTCAGGCCAACGGGCAGTGCCAGCCAAGCGGGCAGGGAGTGAGGCAGGGGCTCCTTTCCCGCTCCCTCTGGGTCATGGTTGAGTGGGCAGCCATGTTCCTCCCTGAGGTGAGGAGACTGCAGCTCATGACGGGCAGCCCCTCCCCATCCACGGGCCCAGCATCATTTCCATCCCTGCTACCAGCTGGCTTCTCCTGCTACTGATTCCCGGTGCCTCGGTGTCCCTCGGTGACCTCAATCTTCCCTAAAGAGAACCCCCATCAGCATCTCTTCAGTCAACACTGGTCACTGCCGGGACCCCGACACACACATCAGCCAAGATCAGAGTTAACACCAAGAAAGGAGAGCCTGGGAACAGGGAGAGTGAGAGGGCCGGTCTCACCGCTCGAGGCTGCCTGGCCTCTGGTCTCTTCATCCTGTGTGATGTCAACCTGCTTTACTCTTTAAGCAAGTTAGAGTGGGGTTTTCTGTTACCTGTGATCATCGTCCCTGACTCAGACGCAAGGTCAATGGTGCTGAAATCTGTGTTCTGGGGGCACAGGGGGATGAGGCCAGCATGCGGAGGCTGAAGGCCCGGGTTCTGTGCCCAGCCCCGCCGTTGTATTCACCGGGCAACATGACTCAGTGGCCTGCCCTCTCCAGGGTTGTCAGAAGCAGTCCCAAAACCATCCCCTGGGCACAGAAGTTCTTCAAAATCTATATTCTGCTCTGCCAAGATGCAGAACCAGTTTGAACCCAGGCTGGCAGGATGACGAAATGCCAGAGGATAGGGTCGAGAAGCAGCCTTGCTTCCTAGGTCCCTGGGTCAAGGCTCTGGGATGGCAGCTGGGTGCTCATGGACCCTGAGCCACCACGTTGGATGTCTGCCCCTTGGCTAGGCCCGTGACCTAGCGTCTGGCTCTTGTCAGCCCAGACTTCTTGAGCATATGCACCTAGATCGAGCCTTCGCCTGGCCCTGCCCGGGCTGTTCCTTCTGCCTTTCTCCTCTTCCCCAGTGTGGCCCCGCCACCTCTCCGGCCTACTGCTGAGGGCCCAGAAGCCCATGATCTCAGCATTCTAAATGCCCTCAGCAGCAAAAAGAAGAGCATCTGTACCTTAGGAGGTTGTAATGAGGGTCAAATGAAGTCACTGAGGAAGCCTATGGCCCATGAATCGCACACTGTAGACTAGGCGACTGTCTCTCAGCACTCTGGGCACCAATTTCCTCATCTGTAAAATGGGCCTCGGCGTCAACGTGCCACCCACCCCAGCACCATTCTCTGAACTTCCCCAGCAGTCTTGTGAAGGGGCTCCCTTTTGCTTGCTGTCCTGCCAGCATTCCATTCTGCATAATGATCTGACCATGTCACGCCCTGCCCGGAACCCTCCAACGCCTCGCCTTGCACACAAGGCCCTCCTTTATCTAGGCCTTGACCATCACACAAAGCCACCATCCTCCACTCTGCTCCTTTCCTCTGGCCATTTCCAGTTCATTGACCAAGTGCAGCCAGCTCATCCTGAAGCTCGCGCTCTGTCTTCTAAACCATCTAAGTGTCACCTCCTCCAGGAAGCCCTCCCTCTTCTCAGGGTCACCATCCACCAAACCACAGCAGGACCCCACCCATCACATTCCTTTTTTGGTGTCTTTTCCCGACATCTAGACTAGGAAAGCCTTGAGGGCAGGGGCTGTGTCTTATCTTTTTCTATAGGCTCAGAAGTCAGGCCACACAAACATGAGACCCCCAGTAAGTATCTGTGAATAAGTAAGCAGAGAAAAAGCCACAAAGTGGTAAAGAAACCGAGGGCATCCAGTCGCAGATATGAGTTAGCTGCAAGCCCGGCCCATCCCTGGGACAAGGCACCTGCCTCTCTGGCCAGCTGCTCCCACTGCCAGTCCCTCCTCCACTGCCCCAGGCCCCTGCCCCTGCTCAGGTGCGACCCTCTGGGCTGCCCCAGCCAGGGCGCAGTCCCCCAGAGAAGTCGGCAAGACAGAGTCTGACACTCTGCCCCCTGCCTGGGCCCTGGAGGCGGAAGTTACCCAGCAAGGAGGAAACATCACCCCGGTGAAGCAGGCAGAGGCTGAACCTGGAGAAAGGCTGGCACAAAAGAAACTCACTTCACCCCTCCTATCCTGGAGAGGGGGCTGGCCTCAGAATGACCCCACTAGGGTCCTGGAGGTCAGCCGTCCAGGTCAGAGCCCCAGGGGCCCCAGGATCTCTGCCCGTTGTCTGCCCCCTCTGCCCACATACTCCTTCCTCTCCATCCTCCATCCCCAGCCACTGTCAAGATTCCAGGCAAATGACTCGGGGGCCTCGGGTGATCTCAGAGGGCACGAGGTCAAAAGTCCCTGGCCTCTGGGACCAGCAGTGGGCTCCTTGGACTCCGCTGTCCTGCCAGCATTCCATTCTGCACAAAGATCTGACCATGTCACGCCCTGCCCAGACTGACTCGGGCAGTTCCCAAAGGCGGTCTGTGCCCCCGTTCTTCCATGACCTCTCACTGCAACCCCTCAGGAGAGGCGCAGGACCCGACATCTCTCAGCTCTGCCTGCAGATATTCTGGCCAAGCCTCTGCAGGCACCTTTTCTGACTTAACAGCCCTGGGAGGCCAGTGGATGGTCCCCATTGCAGACATGAAGCTGCAACTCAAGAGACGTAACCAGTCTCCGAGTATCTCAGACTGGGCGGGGTTCAGGACCCAGCTCTCTTTAATTTTCTTTCCACCTCTGCCTCCCTGGACGCAGGGCCCACGGGGCAGGACCCTGGGTGATGGGCCCGGACTGGGGGTGGGGAGCTCTCAGTTACTGAGCTGGCCGGGTGGCCTCTGGCCCCGTTCTGCGGTGCAACCGGGTCCCGCCCCGCCCCGCCCCGCCCCGCGCGCGGGTCCCTACTCACTCTCGCACAGGCGGCGCCGCAGCTTGCCCCAGATCTTGTCGATGGCGTCAAAGTCCGACACGTGGAAGACGTGCGCGGCCCTGGGCTCGGAGGCGATCTCCTCCAGCTCCTCCCGCAGCGCCTCGCCCACGCCCACGGCGAAGATGCGGATGCCTGCGCGGTGCGCGGCGTCGGCGGCGGGCAGCACCAGGTCCTGGCTGCGACCGTCGGTCAGCAGGATGGCCACCTGCTTGAAGGCGCGGTCCCCGGGGCGGCCGCCGGCCCGCGGCGCGAAGCTGTGCCGCGTGACGTAGCGCAGCGCGTCGCCCGTGTGCGTGTGGCCGCCGTGGTAGGCCAGCTGCCGCGCCGCCGCCTTGACCTCGGCCCGTGAGCCGAAGCGGCCCAGCTCGAAGGCCGTGGTCGGCCGGTCGCTGTAGCGCACGACGCCCACGCGGGTGCGGTCCGGGCCCACCTCGAACGTGTCCACCAGGTTGGCCACCCACTGCCGGACCTTCTCGAAGTTCTCCTTGCCCACGCTCGAGGAGGCGTCCAGGAGGAAGACCAGGTCGTAGTGGACAGTTTTGCAACCTGCAGGGGCGACAAGAAGGGCGACGGGGGCCGCTGGGTCGCAGGAAAAGCAAGGTCCTTGGCGGCGGGAGGCGTGGTCATCCGGGTCTCGCAGACCTGCCTCCAAGCCCCGCCCACTAGGCCTCGCGCTGGGGGGCGGGAGCGGGTCCTCGGCTGCTGCCTTAAAGCCCCAACCTTGGGTCCCTGAAGGTCACGTGACTGGGAGTCTCCCCGAGGTTGCTGTGAGGTTCAGCTGCCTATAGATATAGTTAACATATATATTTATATATATAGCTAATACGTATATTTATACAAGTGGATACCATATATAATTGTATATAAAATATACTAGTATAGAACTATATATAGTTTATATATATTTCTAAAAGTGAATAACATATAGAATTATATATACTATGTAATGATATATAAAATATCATATAAATAATTATATATAATATAATTATGTATGTATATAAGTGAATAATACATATATAATTATATATTATATAATATATGGATGTTATATAAATATGTATAATTTTATATATAGCTTATATATATATTTATATAAGTGAGTATCAGTCATGGAACACTACCGTACCCATTTCTTTATTCCCATTATTTTGGTTCGAAAGTGACTTCATTATCTTTCAAACCTACTATAAATAATGCACGCCCATTTCAGAAAAAGCAGAAAAGGCAATCAAAAAATCTATAAACGCTCCTATTTCCATCTGCTCCGAGATAACTACTGCTAGCCCACGGTGTATTTATTTATGTGCTATTTCCATATAATTATCGATGGAAGTGGGCCTGTACCAGACGCACTGATATATCAGCTGGTTTTACCGCACCCAGCGATGCTCTGGGAGCCCATTTCCAGTGTGATGCCAGTTTCTATGGCTGCAGAGATTCCACTGCAGGGATGAGCATAATTTATTTAGCCAGTCCTCTCTTGTCAGATAGTTAAACAGTTAAAAGTATTTCATTATTAGAAATCACGTAAGTTAGACTGCATTCATATATTTTAGAAGCTCTATAGTGCTCTATAAAAAATATGCTTATATTTTTACAAATATAACTTTTATATAAGCTATGTGATGCTTTTGATTAAACAAAATGCAGCACTATATAATTTATTTCTGATCCTCAGGGCAGCCCTGTGCAGAGAGCTTGTTCGTTCCCATTTCACAGTTAGATAATATGAGGAAAAGTATCTTCTAAACTCCAAAGTGCTGCACAAATATACAGGGGAACCATCAAAATGCCCTTGTCTCGATTTTTCTGGAATCTGAGTCTTGGCCATGCCAACAGCAGCAACTGATCAGGCTTTGGGAACACCTGGCACAAACATCTGATTAGTGAAAATAAAATAAAAACAAACCAAAAAAAGAAAAAGAATCCCACTTTGTTAAACTGTCCAACTGGCAAAAGTCAGAGAGACCGTGGTAGCCAGTGAGAGCGTAAGGAGAGTGCCTTTGTGGGCTCGAGAAGTGGCCATGGGGTTTGTCACCCCATTGTCAGGGTCCTAAAAGCCTTTTACAGAAGAGGGTATCTTTGGATCCACCAACTCCAGATTCTGTGATTTAACTGAAGCAAACTAGCAGATAAATGGAAGGGGAAAAAGATAAAGATGTATAAGGAAGTTCATGGCAGCACTGCCAAGCAAAATTCTGGAGCCCACCTCCATGATCACCCATAGGGAACTACGTAAATACTACTCCTCCTGTGCTCATTCAGTGGGATGCCAGGAAGCCACCACAGCCGTGGCCGGGCCCTAAGGGAGCCCTTATTTACCAACGTGGATACATTTTCCACTCTGTTGTTGGGTATGAAAAGCATGTGTGTCTCTGTCTACAACTGTGTATTCAGGAGAGAAGCTACTAAAAGGAACATGACTTATTTCTGGCAAGCAGAACCACGAGTGAATGGTATTCCTTTGTACTTCGGATTTTGTGTTTACAAGCAATGCATTAAGTTCAAAAAACAGAAAAGTAAAGCTAGGCGTATTTATACACACACACAAATACTTCTTATCCTGCCCTGAGCCAGTGCCTCCCTTGAATTTTCCACATCTACCTTCCCCTCTAGTTTTTAAAATCCAGGTCCGATCCGCTGAGGAGCTGAAATGAATCCCTGCCTTCGCAGGATGGATCCCCTAACAGGATTAGAGTTTTAGAAGTGTGTCTGCCCAGATGTGTGGATTCAGAGATAATTCCTGGGGAGTGTTTCTTCTTGACACAAAAGGTCATCCTTTTGTCTTTGGAACAGTGATGTCCCAGCCTCATCAGAATAATTGCTGCTGCGCGCCGGGGAGGGCCTCCCCTGCGGCTGTAATCCTCTAGGCTGCAGAAGGTTCATCGGTGCAGGAGGCCTCGCCAAGGCGCCACTTTCTCCTGGAGGCCAGGGAACAGGCTGGGTCTTGGGCAGGTGAGAATGAAGAGAGATGTGGTGGGAAGGGTCCTGGCTTCTGGCCTCGGCTCTGCCACAGGCCAGGGCCCTGTGACCCGGCAGGCGACTGCTTCCCCTGGGCCGCCACTCTGTGAAATGAGGGCACGGACAGAAGGTCCTTGGGCCTTCCCACTTCTGAATTTGATAATCCTGGGTATCGCCTGGGCACGTGGGGTCATCCCAGGGGACACAGAAAGCTCCTAGGAAGCCCCACATTCCTCCCATGAAAACCAGGACGCCCACACTCGTCACTGTCTTTCTAGACAGCCGGCCTTTGTGAGGCTCAGGCAAAGCAGAACTTTGTAAAACGATGGAGAAACGGAAGCCTGTGGGGTCTGTTGTTTGGTTTTCGTCTTCTTGGAGGCCCCGGATAAAGGGCTTGGCTCTGGTCAGCACTTCTTGTGTCCCCCAGCCTCACGGGGATGGAGGTAGGGGGATAGGAGCCTCTCGTTTTTTTTCCAACACTTTTCAAAATTGAAGTATAGTCCATTTACAATACTGTGTTAGTTTCAGGTGTGTAGCAAAGTGATTCAGTTATGCATATAGATGTATATATCTATATTCTTTTTTTAAATTCTTTTCCATTATAGATTATTACAAGATATCGAATATAGTTCCCTGTGCTATAAGTAGGTCCTTGTTGTTTATCTATTTTATATACAGTAGTGGGCATCTGTTACCTCAATTCCTCATCTGTAAAATGGGGGCAGCATTTTACACCCAGCCGTATAGTGACAGGCGCTCTCCCTGAGATCTGGTCCAGCTGTGTGCCGTGGACGCAGTGCGCGGGCTCTGGGCTGGGTGCTGTGATACAGACCAGACCAGCTCAGGTCCCTGACCCCTTCTCCATGTCCCCCACTGACAGTGACTCCTCCCAGGAGGCCCTCAGACAGGTGGGTAAACCCTCCTGTCACTTCTCACCCCCTCCCTCCCGGGCCTTCTCTGCTACAATAACTTCCCCACTTCCCGTCCACTCACTGTCCCAGCCGCCTCTTCTGGCTGGACTCCAGGGCATCCAGCGTCCCCCAGGATGTGGTCCAACATCCTCACAGAGCCAGACAACACAGCAGGGCACTAACCTGCCCACTGTCCCCAAACCCTGTATGCACTCAACAGAGACACACCTTCAACACATTCTATGATTGACACAAGATGTGTGTTGAAGCAACCTAAATGTCCATCAACAGAGGAATGGACAAAGAAGATTGGGTACATACATACAATGGAGTATTACTCAGCCATAAAAAGGAACGAAATAGTGCCATTTGCAGAGACGCGGATAGACCTAGAGACTGTTGTACAGAGTGAAGTCAGAAAGAGAAAAACAACTATCATATAATATCACTTATATGTGGAATCTAGAAAAATGGTACATATCAACTAATTTGCAAAGCAGAAATAGAGACACATGTATAGAGAACAGACTTAAGGATACCAAGAGGGGAAAGAGGGGGGATGCGATGAATTGGGAGATTGGCATTGACATACACACACTACCGTGTATAAAATAGATAACTAATGAGAAGCTACTTTATAGCACAGGGAACTCTACTCAATGCTCTGTGGTGACCTAAATGGGAAGGACATCTAAAAAAGAGGGGATGTATGTATACGTATAGCTGATTCACTTTGCTGCACAGCAGAAACTAACACAATATTGCAAAGCAGCTATACTCCAATTAAAAAAAAAGAAAAAGGTGTGTGTTCACTCTCACACACATACTCACACACACATGCACACGCCCCAGCTGCACGACTGATTATGACACACACCAGCTGGGGGAGAGCTGACACCTCCCCTGTGATGACCCGCACTCTCTCACACACAGGCGCTAGCCCACCCCGAGGCCCACACCCACACACGCACGGACGCGCACACAGACGGCTCTGTCTTCAGCCTGGCACAGCCTCCAGCCCCACCTGCCCTCTGGGCCTGACAGCTGCTGTCCCCACTCCAGAGCAGCAGCATCCAGAGGAGATGGGCCACGACGCTCCCGTGCAGGCTGCCCATGGCTCTCTCGTGCTTGGGAACAAGCGTTTCTGGGCCAGGAAGAGACGCCGTTAGGGTCTACTGGAACATGTCCTGTGTGGAGAAAGACACGCCTTTAGAGGAGGGCCCTTGAGCTGAGAAGCTGCAGGAAGTAACCTCTGGGCCTCATGTGGGAGGAATTCCCCAGACCCAGCCTCCCCCCTGTCTCCACTGCTCAGACTCCACTCTTCACACAGCCAAAGGTGTGACTTTCTAAGAGCAAAGCCCAGTGTTAGCTCCCGGTCACTGATTCATCCAGCCCTCCCCCCACATCCATCCATTAGCAAATTCGTGTTAAGGATCTGTCAGGCCCCACATTATCGGCTCCCTAAGGCTATGGCCTGTTACAGGAACATCATTATTCTGATCATATTTTCTACTTTTAGACATTAATAGGCTGTTTCATTTGTTTAACATGTCACAAGAGGACATCTTTGTACCTAAGTCTTTGCCCCTATTTAATTATTTTCTTATAGTAGGTTTGTGGGAAAATACTTAGGGTGTCCTATGGGTTCTGAAAGGACCCTGATATGAACTGTCAACCTTCTTTTCAAAAAGGTTGAACCATTTCCACTGCCTCAAGCAGTGTGGGAGCGTGTGTGGGTGCCCCTCTCATCACACACCTGGCAGCACAGAAGTAGCATCATTCCTTTGATCTTTGCTAACTCAGTTGGACAGACACCGCTTCTTGCTTTCTATGCATTTCTTTGATCCATGTGGTTTATTAGCTAAATTATTTCCCCTCCTGTATATTTTATTTTCATGTGGATGGCCATTTCAAAAAGTGTTTGTCATTGCTCACTCCAAAATGCAGGAAAAGGAAACAGCTTATAGATTTGACCATTGACTGATTCATTAACAAAGATTTACCAGTGGCCCTCATGTGCCAGGTTCTGAGGGCAGGCAGATGAATGACAACAAACCCTCCCTCACTGACACCTGGGAGACAGGTAAGACACAGGCCAGGGCAAAGTAGGATAAAATGACACCGGCAGAGGGAAATGGGGAGGGTTATGGGAGCATGGGGACAGAAGGGGGATTGCCGTGTGACCATTTCAGGAGAAGGTCAGATGACACGTTCCTATATATAGAAAAGCCTAAAAATTACAAAAGCTATTAAAACCAATAAACGAATTCAGCAAAGTTGCAAAATGAATCCATTGCATTTCTGTCCACTAGCAGTGAACAATCCATAGAAAAATGAAGAAGAATAATTCTACTTATGATAGCATCAAAAAATAGCATAAAATACTTAGGAATAAATTGAACCAAGGAGGTGCAAGACTTGCACACTGAAAACTGCAAATCACTGCTGAAAGAAATTAAAGAAGATGTAAATACATGGAAAGACATCTTCTGTTATTGCTTAATGATTACAGGGTTTCTGTCTGGGGTGATGAAAATGTTCTGGAAATACTGCTGATGGTTACACAACATCTGAATGGAATTAATGCTACTGAATCACACACTTAAAATGGTAAATTTTACGTTATTTACTTTTTACCACAATAAACCCAATAAAAGATGTCCATATCCTAATCTCTGTGAATATGTTACGTTACATGGTAAGGAAGAATTAAAGTTACAGGTGGAATTAAGATTACTGATTACTTGGGCTTCCCTGGTGGCGCAGTGGTTGAGAGTCCGCCTGCCAATGCAGGGGACGCGGGTTCGTGCCCCAGTCCAAGAGGATCCCACATGCCGCGGAGCGGCTGGGCCCGTGAGCCATGGCTGCTGAGCCTGTGCGTCCGGAGCCTGTGCTCTGCAACAGGAAAGGCCACAACAGTGAGAGGCCTGCGTACCACAAAAAAAAAAAAAAAAGACTACTGATTACTTGACCTTAAAATATGGCGGCTAACTTGGAGTATCTGGGCGGGCTCCATGTAATCACAAGGGTCCTTACAAAGGGAAGAGTCTGGGTCAGAACCAGAGTGATGGCAACCTGAGAAAGACTTGATTGGCCATTGTTGGCTTTGAAGATGGAGGAAGGGACCACAAGCTAAGGAATGCAGGTGACCTCTAGAAGCTGGAGAAGGCAAGGAAAGGGATTCTCCCCTATGGACTTCTAAGGGAACAACCCTGCTAACCCCTTGATTTCAGCCCAGTGAGACCCATCTTGGAATTCAATTCAATTGAGAACTTTACGATAATAAATCTGTTCTGTCCTGAGCCACTCAGTTTGGGGTGATTTGTCACAGCATCCACAGAATACTGAATGGTGAAGAGAGTTGAGGGGACTGGAGGACCCAGTGGATGCTAGGGGCGTGGTGAGTGGTCCCTCTTGGCAATCTCCCACCCACCCCCCTTCTCTTCGCCTGCCTCCTACAAATGTATGTTCAGGCCCTTTTCTCTGGGCTAAATTATGTCCCCCAAATTCATATGTTGAAACCCTATCCCTCAGTATGATGGTATTTGGTGGTGGGGCCTTTGGGAGGTGATCAGGTTTAGATGAGGTCATGAGAGTGTGGCCCCGTAATGGGATTAGTGCCCTTATAAGAAGAAGAGGGACTTCCCTGGTGGTCCAGTGGTTAAGACTCCGCGCTCCCAATGCAGGGGGTCTGGATTCCATCCCTGGTCAGGGAACTAGATCCCACGTGCATGTCGCCCGAAAGAGCCTGCATACCACAACTAAAAAGCCGGTGCAGCCAAATAAATAAATACATATTTTTTAAAAAAAGAAGAAGAGATGTCAGGAGCTCCTCCCACTACTGAAGGCAGACCGGTTGGCCTGACCACAGAAGCAGGCAGTGGATTCTGTAATAGCCCAGGAGCATCCCCACACCTGGGCTGAGGCCGGCCCAACCCCACACCCCGGGCGGCAACACAGCACACTCAGCCCTCTTGCATCTCCATCACCCACCAGCGCCAAAAAGACAGAAGCAGCTTCCGTCGGTTCTAGTGTAGATGGGGGCAGAGCTCACAGGGTGGTCAGGAGGGTGGAGCCTCAAACCAGAGTGCCTGCTGGTACAAATCCCGGTCACTCACCAGCTCTGCGATCTCAGAGAGACACCTAATCTCTCTGTGTCTTAGCGCCCTCACTTGAGGAGTGGAGAGAATAACAAAACCTACCGTAGCCGGTTGTCACAAGGGGGGCATTGTAGAGATTAAATAATATCAATAAAACTGCAAGTAAAGTCTTAGCCCAAGCTTAAGGCCACATCACTGACGTGAGCCAGAGCTGGCACTCCAACCCATACCTGCTTCCTCAGCCCACCCGCCGTCCAAGGGTGCCTGGTACCTGGGGCAAAACCCGGCGTCACCGGAGGGCCTCCACACTGTAGATGCCACACATCCCATCTCTATAACAACCCCAGGGAGCGGGCCCTGCATCTCCCCTTCACAGGCCAGCGAGCTGGGGCCGAGACGAGGGGAGGCGTCCCCAGCACAGCCTGCTGGTGAAGGGCAGAGCTGCGTGTGAATGCAGATACACGGGACTCAGAAGTATTCCTAACTGGAAGCTCCTGCCCCCCCCACCCCAAAAGCAGGTGTGGGCTCCTGCTTAATTGGAAGCTCCCCTAGGGCCAGTCTGTGCTGACCACTGTCCCAGGGAATATTTGCAGAGTTGAAAATCCACAGTCCTGATGGCAGGTTCTCTAGAGAAAAGGCTGGGGAGACACGTGTGTGTCGTGAGCCAGGCAACTTTTAGCAACACCTTCTCTGCAAGTCAGTACCGTTGGCGCCACCCTCCTGAAAATGAACCTGGGATCAGGGAGCACAGACAACTCCGCCAGGCACCCAGGCCAGCAAAGATGGAGCTGGACCTGCCATCAGGCCTGAATGACGCCAAGGTTCACGCTCTTTCCAGCGCTAACCTTTAACACATATCGCATGCTTACGAAGCTCCAGGAGCTATTCCCAGGGCTTTATACATAATAAGTCATTTAATCTGAAAGACAGGTATCACGAGACCCATTTTACAGGGTAAGAAACTGAGGCACAAAGGGCTTAGGAAACTGCTCGTGACCTCACACCTAGTAGCCGGGGTTCAGCCCCAGGTAATCACAGGCCCACACTTGTGGCTTCCCGGGAATCTGGCTGGAGCAACACTTATTTCTTAAGCACAGAAACAACGTGGGAAACAAGCAAAGGCTACAGTCAAAAACCAAGCCATGCATCCCCCAGAGGAAAGAGAATGGCCTTCCTCACCCACTGGCATGCTGGATTCCATTAAGCGATTTTCCAACTGTGAACCAGCCTTGCGCACCTGCGTGCCTCCTGCCTGGCCGCGGCCTAGACTTCTTTTTATACATTGTCTTTTTATACACTGTCTTACTTGATTCGCTAATATTTTGTTGAGGGTCTTTGCATTTTTGTTCATGAGAGATATTGATCAGTCCTTTTCTTTTCTTGGAATGCCTTTGTTTGATTTGGGATTAGGGTAATGCTGGCATCACAGAATGAGACAGGAAATGTTCCCTGTTTTTCTACCTTCTGGAAGATATTGTAGAGAAGAGAATAACTGGAGTGTTCATAACAAAATGCCCACTGAGGAGGCAGGCCTGGTATGGAATTCTGTTCGTTAGCCCCAGAAATGAGCATCCCATCCCCATAAGACGGGAAGGACCACTACTCCATAGGGGATGCCGTGAGGGTTACATGAAATAATTTCTACAGAGCATGCAGCGCAGATGCTGGCCCAGAGCAGGTGCGCGGCAAGTGTGAGATCCGCGTCAGTCAGCTTCCCCGCCCACTCCAAACCACCTTAGGCGCAGTCCCAACAAGCATGGGTACCATGATTCCGTTTCCCTCTCACCAGCTCTTTCCAGGGTCTGGCTGCCAAGCTGGCACGAAGCAGGCCACACCCTGTCCCTGGAGGCAGGGCTCTGCCATTAGTCTCCAAAAGTCCAGCAATTAATTTACTGAGCTGAGTTCCTTCCACAAGCCGGCCCATCACCATAGTAACCTGCTTTCCCTATTCAGGGACTCAGAGGTAGGGGAGAAAAGACACTGAACAGAAAGCAATCTAGAGGGAGGAAATGAGATCTGGCACATTGCGAGGGCAGCCCGGGCAGAGTGCGAGCTCTGTCTGCTTCAGAGGGTCTGGCCGCTGCCCACTGGGGGGTGGGGACTGCGTGGAATGAGGCACCACTGATGTGTTGCTGAGGCGACGGGCAATGCTGTGGGCAGGAATCTGGTGGCGACATAAAAGCCTGGGGTGCTGTGTCCAGGCCACTGAGCTGGGTCCTTCTGAGCCTCTGCTGTGCTGTCTGCGAGGCAAGCTTGCTGGTCAAGAGGGGCAGAGGGAGCTGGGTAGCTTCTGTCTCTATGGAAGCTCTAGAGCCCAGCTGCCTGGGAAGTGCTGCAGAGCCCACCTCCTGGATTCAGACCCCTGCCCCGTGTGACCTGGAACAAGCCCTCTTCAGTCACCAAACAGATCGAGCACCTTCTGTACCCAGGTCCTGCACAGACACTGACTGCTCCCGGGTGGCTGGCACAACGATGAAGCTTCTATATCAGAACCCCTGTGTTCAAAGTCCAGTTCTGCCCGTGACTTGCTGTGTAAACCAGGGGAAGTCACTTAACCTCTCTGGACCTCAGCCCTCTCATGTACGAGTGGGGATAACATCTATGTCACTGGCTATGGGGAGAATTAAACACATCACTACATGTAAAGAAGCTTAGAACACTACCTGATCACAGCGGGTCTTAAGGCATACTATTTTTGTGATTTTCCAATCCTTTGTTTCCTCACCTATAAAATGGGAACAACAGTCCCTACTTCATAGATCTGTGGGAGAGATTACGTGAGGCAATGGGAGTGATAATCCTTTATAAAGTAAAATGTTGACCATTATTGCCATTATCAACATCAAGGGGAGAACTGTCAGTTTGAGCTACTCAGAGAACTCAGCTGATGTTGATTGCACAGGGGGTACCACGGCCTTCACTGTTTTATTCCCTAATTCAATCATGCCCTGAATGCATGTCAAGTACTTACTAAGTGCCAGGCACATGGACTAGGACACTTTCTCCAAGGACCTTGAGACCTAATGGTGGAGACAGACAAGCAAGTAGATGCTTACATTTCTATGTGGTCAGTGTTGTGATAGAGGGAAGGACTTGACTCAGGCCTGACAATCAGGGAAGGCTTCCTGGAGGAGGGAACGCCTGATCGGAGCCAGGAAAGATGGGTAGAGAGGAGGCTGGGGGACAAGAGTTGCTTTCACCAGGAGCAGCCTGCCTCCCTTCCAGTATCACCGTGGGATGAGCAAAAAATAAATTATTTAGAGAAGGAGGTGAAAGGAATGGTGAAAATTCAGGCTTGAGCAGAAGGCAGGAATTCATGTCAATAAAGGCAGTTGAGAGACTTGTACAGTGACCCAGGAAAAGGGGTCAGATTTTGCCCCTAGGACCAGTGGATGTCCTCATGCATGGGAGTGGCCTATACTGATGTGATTTAGAAAACCCTGCTGAGAAGGATGGATGGGGTAGAGGGACCAATGAGGAGGTTCGTGCAACGTCCAAAAAGAGATGCTGACAACCTTTCCTAAGACAGTAGCAGGTCAAGTGGTCCAGCTGCAGACTCCAAGACACCAGGCGACCGGCGGGAAGTGGAGGGACAGAGGCAGGAGAGAGTCTGGAAGAAAGCCCAGATTGCCAGTTTGAACATCTGGGAGCCAGTCACTGAGTGGAGTGGGGATGGTAAGCTCGGGCAGGTCACAGTGAGTGACTCTGAGACACCTGGAAGACAGCCAGGTGGAGAAGTCAAAGACAGACAGACATCTGAGTCTAGAGCTCGGAAGAGAAATTGGGGCTGGAGATCCCCCTGGAAAAGTGAAGAGGGAGTGGAGGACAGAGCCCTGAGGGGAAGCAGTGTGCAGCCAGCGTCGGGGTAGGGAGAGAGGTCAAGCGTCCCCCTTCCCATATTGGGGTCAGCCTCACTTTCAATTACTACCACTTAGTCATACAAGTGCACATGCTATAGTACTTCTGTATCTTTGGTTTCTTCCCCTGATCCAATGTTTTCTTGTGACTTTTACGGTGGAGAATACTCTGAGGTATACTTTTAGCTAAAAATGAACAAACAAAACCTTCAAGAGATTAAAAAGATCAGCCATAGAGCAGGAGAAAACATTTGCAATAGATACATCTGATAAAGAACTGGTGTTATCCAAAATACACCATAAACTCTTAAAACTCAGCAATAAGAAAACAAACCACCTGATTTTTAAAATGGGCCTATCATCTCAACAGACATCTCGCCACAGAAGATACACAGATGGAAAACAAGCACATGAAAAGATGCTCCACATCACCTGTCATCAGGGAAATGCAAATTAAAACAGCAACGAGAGAGCACGACACCCCTATTAGAATGGCCAAAGTCCAGAGCACTGACACCACCAAACGCAGGCGAGGCTGTGGAGCAACAGGAACTCTCGTTCACTGCTGGTGGGAACGCAACATGGTGCAGCCACTTCGGAAGACAGTTTGCTGCTTTCTTACAAAACTAAACGTATTCTTACCATATGATCCAGCAATCACCCTCCTTGGTATTTATCTAAAGGAGTTGAAAACTTATGTCCACACAAAAATCCTGCACGTGGATGTTTACAGTGCCTTTATGCATAATTGCCAAAACTTAGAAGCAACCAAGATAGTCTTCGGGAGGTGAATCAGTAAACTGTGGAATGGAATACACATTCCATTGTATGTATGTATGTATTCCATACGATGGAACATTATTCAGCGCTAAAAAGAGATGAGCTATCAAGCCATGAAAAGACATGGAGGAGCCTTCAATGCATATTATTAAGTGAAAGAAGCCAATCTGAAAAGGCTACTTACAGTATGATTCCACCTATATGACATTCTGGAAAAGGCAAAACTATGGAGGCAAGAGAAAGATCCATGGTTTCCAGGAGTGGGAGGGGAGGGAGGGATGAACCGGAAGAGCACAGAGGATTTTTAGGGCAGTGAAAATACATGTCCAAACCCACAGAATGGCAGCGGATCCAGGAGGCTGTGCGGTAACAGATATGGTGAACATACAAAGGCACAAATGATATGAACGGTAGCCAGAGCCATGCTGTGGTTTCATTTGAACTGTTTTCTCTCTTCATAGCAAGCTGACAAAATGGTTATTACAACTGGGGAAATCTCAAGTTCAGGAAGGTTAAGAAACATGTCCCAAATCATACATCCAGGAAGTTACAGAACTGCAATTTAGTCCTAGGCCACTATCGTCCTAAATCCTGTGTCCTTTTAACTTAACCACAGAGGACTGGTCTCTGTCCTCTATAGCATGGAAGAACTTGTTTGGGTGTCTCACAGAAGAGGAGGGAAGAAAAGAGCCCGGGCCTTTAGGAGCCTTCGGTCCTGACAGCAGCAAGAGCATCCGTCCAGTCCTCACGTCCTCTCCATTCAGACGTCACAGATTTAAGTGGAATCGACTTAAGCCCCACGCTGCCAAGACGCAGGATTAACTTGATTGAAGGAGATGGAAATAGAGTGAGAAATGTGTTTTCCTAACCTCCTTCTGCATGCTATGGAATTCAAAAATATTTCCTATCAGTTCTTTTTTTCCCTTAGAAGAGGCCAGATGCCAGTCGTGTTTCTCTGCCAGTTGCTAAAAACTGTGAATGAAACCCAAGCCCTATCTCCTCTTGAAACAAAGGCGATTTCTTAAACTGGCCCCCAAAAGGACTTGAAAGGCACATCGTCCTGCTGAAGCCATTGCCCGCTCCTTCACCCTTCCCCGCAGCCGGATTAACTAATCCGACAAGCATTTATCCATTGAGTCCCAGACTAGACAGCAGGCGTTGTTTTAATCACTGGGTGTGGCGACATCTCTGCCTCCTTGGAGCTGACTTTCTAGGGAGGGAAGAGAGAAACTAAACCAAGAAACGAACAGATACCCATATGGTTTCCGAGAGTAATAATTGACTTGAACACAACAGGGTTATGGGATAGAAGGGGACGTGGTGGGCAGGACAGTTTCTACACTTTGTCAAAGGAAAGTCTCTGCTGAGTTGGGGACATCTGAACTGAGATCTGACTGACGAGATGGAGCCGGCCACTCAGAAGGACGGGTGGGGTAAGGGGGACAAGGCCTCTGTCAAGTCTCGGATTTCTGCAACCAACAGCCTTGGGAGTGGTCTCCAGACCTCAGGCTGGCCCCTGACCTCAGCATCTGCACGTCCTCATAAGAACCAAATGAGGCTCCCGACGCACAAACGGGATCTTTAGACTCGTGGGTGCAGCGGCCCCTCACTGCCCGCGACAGGGCTCAGAGTCCTCGTCACAGACCTTAGGCACCGGCTTGTACCCACCTCTCCGGCCTCCCCTCTGTCACCTGCTTGCATGTGAGCTTGGCCCTCTGTGAACAGGGGAGAAGACAATGGGAGCACTGCCAGTGCCGGGAGGGGCAGCCCGCACTCCCAGGATGCCATGCGGCGAGGATGAGGGAGTTTCCCATGAGTCAAAGGAACATCACCAAAGGAAGCTGGGTTTGGGTTATTGGGCTGGCATCCGATCGAGAGAGCTGTTTGCACGACAAGGAGACCCCAGCGGGTACGCAGCCACAGAGGGCACTGCCCGCCGGGGCAGAAGCGGAAGGGGCAGGGGAGAGATCTCCCAGGGTGGGGGGCTCCAAGCCGAGGAGGCTCCGTTAGAGAACCACCACTTGGGTACCCGCAACACGGTGAAGCGTGGGTGGCAAGGACAGCCAGGAGAGGGCTCCCCTGCAGCCACTGAAGTAGGGCCTGCTGCCCCCCCAAGCTCCCCCTTCATCTTCACCCCGACCCTCCAGAGACAGAGGAAGAAGGAGCGAAAGAGCCCACTGCCCCCTCCGCCACCCAGGTCCCTCAGGACGATGGTTAACATCGGCGGTGATGGGAGGGCAGAGAGCTTTAATGTGAAGACAGGATGAAACTCCGAGACTGGAACAGACTGGACTAGCCCTTGCAGCACCTGAAAGTGAACAAAAAGTTATGTGATTTGGTCAAGATTGGCTAAGGGACAAGAAAAGGGGTGTTGACCTAACAGGCCTGGAAGCACGGATGGGGAAACATGAAACCGTTCCACACTCCCGAGCTGCTGAGCGTCAGGTGTCCAGGTGCTTACCTGAGCATTATTGCTATTAATCACCCCCCGCGTGTGACCGTCAGGCCTGACGGGGGAATAAGAAACATGTGCCCTACCGCTAATCCACTCGAGGCTGGTGGCCCTCCCAGTCAGAACGGATGTGTGTATGAATCCAGTTAAGATTCACCAAACATCAACCCCACAGCAGGTGCAGCCCAAGGAATCCCCACGGTGGCCTGATGTGCTCAGAGTTACTGCTCCCTTTCACGGACTGGAAACCCGAGGCCAGGGCGTCGCTCAAGGCCACGCAGTTAGAAAGTGGCGGAGGCTGATCTGCAGCAACATGGATGGACCTAGAGATGATCGTGCTAAGTGAAGTAAGCAGGACGGAGAAAGACAAATACCATAGGATATTGTTTATATGTGGAATCTAAAAACATGATACAAATGAACCTATTTACAAAACAGAAACAGACTCACAGACTTAGAAAACAAACTTACGGTTACCAAAGAGGAAGGGTGGGGGGGAGGGATAGACTGGGAGGTTGGTATCAACATATACACATCCTACCACATATAACATAGAGAATCAACAAGTTATATACAGAACTGAATCACTCTGCTGTACACCTAACACAACACTGTAAGTCAACTATACTTCAAGTTAAAAAAAAAAAAATCCAAATAAATAAATAAATAAAACGGCAGAGGCTGGATTCACTTTCTGGGCCACCCACCTCCTGGGGCTGCTGGCTGCCTCCCAAAGGGAAGCAGGGTGTAAGGGGAAACAGGACAGACTGTGGGCCCTTGAATGTCAGTGGTCTGAGTTCTGTGCTTCAAGTAACACGTAGCAAAACACTCATTTTTGAATCATATGTGAGTTCCACAAAGGTGGAGACTAATGAGCTTTACATGGAGTTGGGAGCGAAGGGCCGTGTAACTTGGGCCCGTGTGGATCCCAGAAATGGAGACCCTGTCCGTGTGGTCCCCTCTGAGTCCCCACACACCAGTGAGAGTCTCCTGCCTGCTCCCACTGTTGCCTACGCCTTCCAAGACTCCCTTCTCCAGGCAGAAGAATCCGTATCTTGTTTTGGTGAGAAGGTCTCTCCTACCCTTGGCCAATGTGGTTCATGTGAGGGGACCCCATGGCCCAGCGAGTGGGGTGGTGGGTGGTAGGAGACCAGACCAGGCCAACTTGGACTCCACATCCCTACTAGATACTGGAATTTGACAAGGGACAAGCATATAATCCAGGCTGGGCCTATTAGGGCCATCCCTGGGAACTCTGCTGGAGTTTTGGGGAAGACAGGTGCGTTTCTGGGGAGCTGCTAAGTTTGGAGATGTAGAAGGCCGTTTGTCATGACATGGGAGGATCCTGATGGAGAAGAAGGCCACCCATTGAGGGGAACGAGACAAGCTTTGTCACTCGAGCACTTTAGCTCAGTGTTGCCCAAAGTCCAGAAAGCACCCAGAGCTTTTGTGTTGGGGATAAATATTTCCCCAGCCCCATTTTCTAAACCTAAGCCAATCTGAGCTGGGATACTTTCATGTGCAAACCACAGGCAGGCCTTGTACTTACAAGGCCCAGCCGATACAGCCCCATCTCTGGAGCTCACCCAGCCTCTCCCACGTGGCCCCTGGTTCCTTACTCTCCTTCCTTGTTCTATATCTTGTCTCCTCTTCCTCTCCTTTCTTCTTTGATTGACAACTCAGCTTAGACTGGCTTTCCCAGGATCACCCTGCCCACCCTCCCCTTCCAAGGGCTGACTTCCCAAATCCATCCAGATACCCCACCCCTGCACCTTTCCTGGGCCAAGGGGGCGGTGGCACAGACGGGGGGCCCCCTCCCTTTAGACAGCCCCACCACCAGCACCAGAAAACGCTCATTGCCCTGCGTTGTTATATGAGTCTATGCAGACGTCTGACAGCTTGTCATAACCCCATTCATATTTCTTTCATTTTCAGTATTGAATTCTTCCTGATTTTGTTCTTCTTTCTTTTCTCCCCTCTCCCCGACCCCAAATAGACTGTCTCAGTTCATTTCACAAGAGACGGTCTCAGATTACAGGGTCCTGAGGACACAGAAAGATATTTCTGTTTAACATATTTTGAGTAGCGTCTGGTCCGATGAAGCAATGCGTATAAATAGTGTCAGAGCACCCACACTGACTTGGGAGGTGCCCACCCAGAAAGGCTCCCCTTTTTCTGGGGGAGGGTAATCAGAGCCATAAGCAGCGCCTCCCCCGTGAGATTTGAGACAGGACAGTAGGTGGAGCGCCGTGGGCCAGACGGGCAGTAGTTTGGTTCCTGTCTTCAGCACCGTGTGATCTCAGCTACTGTCTCTGAGCCTCAGCGCCTCGTCTGTAACAAGGGGATTAACCCAGCCTCACCAGCGGGTTGCAAGGATTAGGGTCCCTACCACAGAGGCTGGTTGCCTAGTCAATGGAAGCCATAAAAAGATTGAAAACTTTAAAAAGGTACAAGCGCTCGATTAAAGGAAGTTATTGCTACCAGAGAATCCTTTTCGGCATTTATTTCATACTGACAGTACTTTCTGGACCACCACATAACCCAGTTCAGAGACCTCTCTATCTGAGAGAGGTCCCCGCATCACCCCATGCCTGAATCCCCTCTCGGCCCCTCTCATGCCTTCATTTAGGTCTCGGGGTCCCCAGTAACCAGGTGCTGGCAACTTTGCAAGGTGCTAAGTGTACCTCAGAATTCTACACTGTTGGAGCAGGAAGGAGCTTGAGAGATGTTAACCGTCTTCAGATCAGAGCAGTTTCACACAGGCAACCCCCTCGGCGCCTGGACCATTTGGACCCCCTACCTTAAGAGACCCTGTAGTCTCAAACCCAAGCTCCCCGCTCAGCCCTGAGGGCACGCACCTCCCAGAGCCCCTGAAGACACGTTCCCTTTTGAGGGTAAGACTCTGACGTCTGTACCAGATTGTCAACCCCGTGTGTTGCAAAGGACCTGTGTGTTGCAAAGGACCTGTGCTCACCCTGAGCACAGATGTCATCAGAGGAGACAGGTCTGTTCACATCATTTCCCAGCTGAAAGCCTTCTCCTCAGGCCTTTTTCAGTCTGGTACCAATCTCCTTTTCCACGTTCATGGTCTCCACCTACTCCTCATGGACCTAATTCTCCAAACTCAGCGACTTCCCTCTCTTTCTGCAACACCCCAGCATTTTCTTTTCTTAAATCCTAGCCATTGCCTCTGTTGTTACATCTGAGATGATGTCTTTTCCTTGCCAGGCAGACTCCTACTCATCCTTCAAAACCCAGCATATGTGCCTTCTCCCCTGTGAAGGCTTCTCTGATTCCCCACTATCTTCTTCAGGCTCCCACAGACCCCCAGTTTTTCTCACCACACAAGTGATATTAAAACGGACCTACTTATCCGTCTGTCTTCTCCATGGAGCTCCTCAGACTTAGGGGCTATATCTCTGGCCTCTCTTCCTCAGCACCTGGAACAGTGATAGGCACAGAGCAGGCGCTTCTCATATCAGCATAACAATAGGTGAGTGTCTCAACTAACTTAATTCTGTATTTAACTTAGATAATAAAAGGGCGTTCTCTTTTATTTTTTCTAAAAAAAATTTTTAAAAAATAATCTTGAAACTTCTACTTCCTGAGAACAGAGGAAGCATGTGGATTCTGAGCACAGGAGTTACTGTCTCTGCCTAGTCACGAAGGGTTTCTTTTCTTCTAAGAAATCTCCTCAGATCCTACCAGGACCCCGACGCTCTGCAGGCAGTAGCAGGCGGGGAGGTCAGGGATGCGTGGGGAGGGACCGGGAACGGAGGCCCTGCAGGATGAGTTTTCTTCCCAGGAGTTGATTCACAAATGTGTCCAGCCCAGTGAGACAAGAGATTCATGAGCCACCCTGACCCGGGGCTCCGGCTCCCTGCCTTCCGGGAGTTTCTCCCACCAAGGGGGGCCCCTGTGGGAGGGACCTCTGTGGTTTGCTGTGTCTAAAGTCGGGTTATCTAAACCCCATCTGAGCATTTATTGGTAGGAGAATTCCACAGGAGGAACAGAAGAAAAGCCTCTTGAAAGGTTCTGTCTGAGGAAAGAATCACTGCAACCCCATCCTCTTTCCTTTTCACCTGAAGAACCACCCAGACACGGCTGATCGAAGCTCGCTAACGCCCTCATGCCTTTATCCAGCCAGGGGACTTGCTGTCTCACTCACTGCTTCGTGAATCCGCTCCCTCGCCTGCCCCTCCAGGCAGCCGCGCACCCACGCCCTCCCTCCCTGACTCAGCACCCACCCACTCACCTACACAGATGCTCACGCACGCGCAGGCACGGCACCCTCCCCACTCCCACCCAGGTCTACGCCGGGGGGCTGCAGGGATGGAGGTAAACTCCTCATACATAAAGTAATTACTAACTACCTGTAGGATTGTTGCAAAAGTTACCTGGGGGGAGTGTGTAAGCACGCAGGGCCAATGTCTGCGTTCCAGTGTGGCTGCACGGTGAGCGGTTGGCTGGGGAGTTCTCCGCGGCACAGAGCACCTGAACCCTCACCTGAACACCGTGAGCAGCTTGGCCTCTGGGCTGCGGGGTGTCTGCCCCTTGATTCCCTAAGCGCACACCTGACCCGCAGCAGGCATTCAGAGCGTGTTAAATGGACGACCAGATACACTCCTGGGGGAACTGACCAACCAAAGAGACAAGGGATTATAGGTATCTGTGTACAGCCAGAGCATCATTTGAGGGAGAGGGCGATCAGGTGGATCGAGGTACTTCCTTTTCCAGAGCTGGAACAGGCTGGTGTGGCTGACAGGGAATCCTGGGGCCTGTATGACCTTTGAAAGGTCCTAGAAAACTGACCTACCAGGCATTAAGGATGTCAGATCAACTCACTGACCAGAGGTTCCCAGGCCCTGAACTGACCCGTATCATGTTTTCTCTGGTGATTCCTAGACTCGAGCACAGAGATGCTCTAAAAGGCACTGAACCACACAGCTAGCCAAAGAAGAGCCAAATTCAGACCCGAGCCAGACTTATACACACCAACACAGCCCCGTCCGTGAATCCAGGCCCCCTGAGCTCAGTGGGGCCCCCAACAGTGCCCAAGGTCCAAAGCTGCCTGGCCATCACTCAGAAGCCCCCTGAGCGGGGAAGGAGAAGCACCCATTGCGCGTGTCTGGATGTGGAACGCTGTACCGGACCTCGTAAATATCGGTACTGCTTTTCCAATTTTGATACTTCATCGTTTTATTGTGATTTAAACCAAGTTGTAATTTCGTTAATCTAATACTACGTGCCACGCACTTGACTATCACCATTTTGAAATGACTTCCTTCCACAAAGATTTCTTGAGTTCCTACTGTGTCCAGCATCGTACAGACACTGGTAGTTCAGAGATAAGAAATATAAAACCCATGAACTCCAGGAACTCATTGCCTCGTGGCAGAAACAGACCAGCCCACGGCGGGTTACAGCCGTCGATGATGTGGAGCTGTCGCAGCGTGGGGTGCTGGGGGCGAAGCACACCAGGCAATCCAAGACGCAAGGAGAGCCCACGCTGACTTGCCCACAGCAACTCAGGAGCAAGGGAAAAGCTGGGATGCCATTAGGCGTTGCTTCAGAGGCCTGGAAACACCCCATCCAGGGTCCCATCCCGCCCATCAGCCTTGCTAAAGGCGAACGGGGACCACGGTACCACTGCCCAGTGGCCTCACAGCAAGCGTTAGAGCGGGCAAAACGCACCTGAATTCAACCTTTCAATTATAAACAGAGTACCTCCTACGAGCCAGACGCTGCACTAGGTAAACACGTTTCAGTGTTCATTGCTATTGTCCCCCAATCGTTCAGATGCTGGATTTTGATTGATGCGTAGGTTTGGATATAAAATTCTGAAAGGGTATTTGCCAGAACGTTACTATTGGGTAAGCTGGGGGGATGAGAACACAGGGCTGTTGCCAACATTGTTGCCCTTGTAAAAATACGCTTTCATTACTTTTATAATTTAAAACATTCTAATGAGAAATATTTTTTAAAAAGAACAAAGATTGTCTAAATGGTGTATTTGCCTCTTTGGATAAATTCTATACCTTTACCTTATACACTAAGGCCATGTGGAATTTTGGTTCAGGGTATGAGTTTTGCACTAAGACGTGGGTTTGAATCCCAGTTCTGCTGCTTACTAATTGTGGGACTGAATGTCCATAAGCCTCAGTCTATCCATCTGTACAAGGGGTAGCAGCATAGCCAATTCACAGGAGTAAGTGATGTGAGAATGCACAGTATACGGCCTGACGCCCTCTGGCATCAAATCTCAGGCTCAGGGTCACATTATTTTTGTTTCTACAGGTGTCAAAAAATGTCATGGGAAAGGCGATTTCAATTATTCTAAGCACCTCCAAAAACATGAATTAAGGGCTGGCAGACGGAGGTGGCAGGGAGAGAGCTTTCGTCTTAACGAGGTATCTAATGATGTACCGGACTCCCTTGGGAGGTGGTGATTCCTCTGTCCCTGGACAGAAGTAGGTGGGCAAATGCTGGGAGACATGATTCAGTCACTGGATAAGGAGATTGGGCAAGGTGGCCGTGAGCGTCATCTTATAGCCTTCAGATGCAAGCGCCTATAAAGGGAATCCCCCAGCCACTGGGCTGCCGGGCAGTCAAGGCCAGCTCCAACTGGCTCAGATCTGCCAGGATGCAGTTAAAGCAAAGGTTTCTCCTTCGAGAGAGTTCCAACCAAAGGACGGTAGAAACTATTTTTTTTCTCAAAATTGTATTATGAACCAAACTTTAAAAAATGAAAATGATATTCTCATCTCTACCAGAACGTAGACAGAATTAGCTAGAAGTAGTGAGCATCCAGTACCTGGGAGGGTACAAGAAAAGGCAAGTGGGCAGCAGCAGGGAACTTAACCATCAGATGGGGTTTGCCCCTCGAGGGTTCTGACAATGTCCATGACCACAGCGGGCTGGTGGCTCCGTGCATTCCCTGGGTCTCGGCCAAGACTTCCCTTTGTCTGGGCCACGATGTTACTCGGCTTTCGGCCTCTCATGAATACTCAGTCCCAAACCTCCTGAGAGCCGTTAAAATGGCCATGACCTTTGTCCCAGAAACCCTATTCCTTGGGAATAGTCTGCCAGACCACATCGAAAAGGGGCCAAAGTCACGTGCAGAAAGATGCTAGCTGCAGCGGCCAGCGAGAACGGTGAGCACGTCATGGCTCATCCACTTGAAGGGATTCTAAGAAGCAATAAAAAATGGTACTTACTAAAACCACAGAGAAAGTCACCGATTTTGCTAAAGAATAAAGATGAGGAGTGGTACATGTCACAAGGTCCATTCATTCAACTCTGCATTCAGGCGGTCATTTACTCATTGCAAAGCAAAAGGCGGAGAGGTCAGTGTGGCCCCTGGCCTCGGTCTGGTCTTCTCAGACACCAACTCCAGCTCCAACACACACACACACACACACACACACACACACACACACACACACACAGAGGCTTGCATGCATGCACCCACAATGCCGAGTCCTGGGCGGGAAGACCAAAGGGCCAACCTCTCTATGCCCAGGTGCCTCCCGGTAGACCTCTGTTTGAGACCCACCTCTGTCTCTAACTACAAAGCAGGCGAGTCACTCACATGCTCCTGGACTCTGTTCCCTCATCTGTAAAATGGGGGAATTATACTTTTCCCATCTTGCCATATCCCTCTTCCTTGATTTTTTTTGGTTATTTTCTTTTTCTTCACGAAAATATTCTTGTCATTTTAATTTTATTTAATAAAAGTTATTAAAAATTAAAGTTATTTTTGTCAGGCAACCTGCCATGTCTTCAATTCTTGAGTAGGAGGTTTGGCTAAACATCGTCAGGGACAATCCCACCCTAAAAGAATCCCCATGGGCCTTTCTCATTCTGGTTCTCCCCGGCTGGCCTGCATTAGTAGTGATGGCTCCTTCTGTCCATGTGACGAGGGCTTTGATTTCCCAGACGTAGCTTTGAATCCTGACTCTTGTATTCTCTCTACCTGCCCTCAGGTAAGTCATTCAAACTCTCTCCTTCCGTTTCCTTGTTCACAAAACCGAGATATGAATGGTCCACACAGAGTTCCCAGTCCTGACCCAAGTGACCACACAGCCTGTGTTGGCCTCTATCAGTAGCAGCACTGAAGAAGCGAAGGGGGCAGGAGGGAACCAGCAGAATTCTAGGGCCGGAAAGGAAGCACTTCGGAAGGGGACGATCTCAAGCTGGGAAAAGACCCTAAATGTTCACCTGACCATCAAAGTTCAGATTAGCCCCTCACCAGCACTGCGAAATGGCCATCCAACCTCAGTTTAAATCCCTCCGGCGCTTGGGGCCCACCCCTCAGTGAGCAGATCCAGGGGGGGTGGATCTGCCCCAATCTTCCTACTGGACTGGAATCCAGTGTCCAATGAAACTTCGCCCACTGGTCCTCCTTCCACCCTCTGGGGACCAAGAGGACAGATCAGTCACCTCTTCTCCACAGCATCCCTCCGGATTCCCATGGCCACACATTTTCTTTCCTCCACACCAGAGCATCTTTCTTACAGTCACGCTGACCTTTCCTTGTGAGCCACGCGTCTGTTCCCAGGACATCCTGCTTTCTCTCCTCTGAAAGTGCCTTCACTTATCTGTAACCCTCTTAGAATGGAATCAGACCCAGAGAGATAACCTGAATCTTCCAGTCCAGAGCCAGCAAACCCCCTGCAGGTCACACAGACAACCGTGCGTGACCAGAGGGCACATGCCTGGCGGAAGTGGGCGGCTCCTCGGAAGGCCTCCCGGGGACACATCTTCCCATTTTTCAAGAGAAGCCAGAGATTAAGATGCGTACGTGACATCTCCTGAACATGTTATGTTGGCAAGTAATGAAAACAAATGTAAAATAACCTAAGAAGCATTACAACTGTCTGTGGGCTGGACCAGCCTGTGGGCCACTTCCTTAACCGTTTTGTTAATATGAAAAAAACTTTTGAGAATCTGATGAAACTTTGAAGAAGCCCCATAAAAAAACAGTTACAAACAAATTTCTGCTCCCATTTGAAAGGCCCCATGGATCCCCCGGAGGCACTCCTGGATCCCCAGGAAAGGAAACCCTCATCTCTTCCAGCCTCTTGCCAGACCTGGGAGGCACAACAAACACAATTTGGTGACAATTTCCCAAAGTCACGCAGCTGGCCCCTGAGTAGCAGCGTGACAAGGAGATCTAGGATGGGGGGGCGGGTGTTTCCTCCCCACAACGACTGATGCCATCCCCTCCCCAGATCTGTGAAGCAGAAGCAAAGTTAAGATGCACTACATGCCAGCGAGGTCCCAGGCACTCACAGAGCTCTTCCTGCGTCATTTCATCATCTCCACTTGGCAGGTGAGGAAACTGGAGCTCACTGGGTGCAGTCCCCCCAGCTCAGGGCAGCCAGAGAAAGCGACTGAGTTAGGAGCAGAAGGCCAGACGAGCAGCAAGGCTCCTGCCCTTCACCTGCATCTACGCCAGCTGGCCAGCACACCTCACCTGGCCTGCCTCTGGCAACGCCCAAGCCCTGGAGCTTAGAACTTTCCCGGAACAACTCATGAGCTAAACTAGAAAGGGCCTGAGATGCAGCCCATCACCAGGGGGCTCTCCCAGCTCAAGTCTGGCCTCCTAGGACTTTGCCGGGTGTACATCCTCAATGAGACACAGACAGACTGGGGCCTGAATGACCTGTGCAGAGACAGGAGTGCCGTACAGGGTTCTGGAAGATGACAAGTAATGAAGTTCTGGGGAGGGAGACGGGGCACTGAGCGTCAGGACGAGGCCGGTTGGGCTGCCTCCTTCAGGACATGCCTGATAAGCGTGTCCCCTGTCTGTCATCTGAGTCTGGACTTGAGTGGGGAGAGGGAAGGGCACGTTTTCCAATAACGTGACTAATTCCAGTTACACTCTATAACCTGGTACAAGAAACTCAGGTCTGCTACAGAGGATGGATTTGCAGAAAAAGAACAAAAACACCTTCCTGGGCCAGAGGAAGTTGGGAGAGGCGAAACACACTGCTCAGATAGGAAAGAGATTTAAATTTAGACCAACATGCAAAGTTCCTGGACAATGAATACAAAACCAGAGGGAAGCTATTCTTCCCCCACTTCACTCCCTTTGTGATTTTTTTTGTTTGTCCTGTTTTTTGTTTTTGTCAATCTTTCTGGCTCTTACTCCAAATTTCTTACTGGAAAGTCGAAAGACGCTGGGGTGTCTCAGCAACTCTAAAAGCAGCAATGGGAAACAAGCCGGGCATCTGACACGCGGCCCTCAGCCCTGTGCTCCTGCCTCCTGGGGCTGCTCAACTACAATCAAACAGGTGCCTTCTCACCGGCTTTGCTCCTTGCTACTAGAAAGCTCAGGCAAAGCACAGAGCCACCTCGCAGGACCGGGGTCGCTGCCTGAGGAGCTCCGTGTGTTCTGGCTGCAGAAGGAAGCAGATCCTGCTTAGGAGAGGGCACTGTCCCCAGGGCGCACGCCCCCAGGACTCTCCCCTCCTGGTCATGGGGAGATGGGGGAAGCCTGAAGCCCCGTGGCCTCCCGCAGCCCCCAGCGGAGAAGAGAAGCCGGCCTTACCTGGTGGGGCAAGAAGCTCACGGGGACGCCAGCTAGGGTCCCAGTCCAGGCGGATCCGCGGGAAGCAGTGTCTGCAGAAGACGCCAGCCCCAGGCAGCCCCCTCCTGAGGGTCACCTGCCAGCGACCCCACCCACCCTTCCCCCAAATCTAGCAAACTGACTCGCTAGATAAGACTTGTAATAGGTCTGGGGGGCCCCCGCAGGCCAGGGGTCCGGAGAGATAGCTAGTTTTCAAACCGATAACTAAATAAATACAGTAAAAAGGTAAGGCTTGGCACTCACAGAATAAAATAGAAAGTGTGTGAGAAACAGAAAAATAGGGAAAGGGGGGTCACCTCTCTGGGGAGAAATGCAGCAGCAGCGGCAGCCAACCCAGCTGCTGCGCAAGAACAAAGCTGCTCGGTCCCCCCAGGGGCGAAGGGGCCGGAGCGGTGGGATCCCCAGCCGGGAGCGCGGAGGGCGGAGCCCGGCGAGGGGCGGGGCGAGGAGGGGCGGGGCGAGGGGCGGGGGGAGCGGAGAAGGAGACGCTTGGGCCCCCGGAGCGGGAGGGGCCGGAGGGGCGGGAGGCCTCCCGGAAGAAAGAGGAGGCAGCGAGGCTGCGTGCCTGCGGGGGACGGGGGCAGGGGCCTGGGGAGGGGTCAGGGGAGTAGGAACGGCGTCGGGCTCCAGGCGGTAAAGAGGAAGCCCACGACAGGGCCCGACAACGCTCCGTCCAGTTATAGCCTTCAGCAGATATTTTGGTCCCTCTTACAGCCGGGTCTGAAATAGCCCCCTCCCTGGGCAGCTGCCTGCAAGTTTGGAAAGTTGGGAGGGGCAAGGGGACGGAGGTTTGGGGCTTTGCTTTTGTCCCGCACAGGGAGTCCCACTCCTGTCCCAGCACCTACCTGTCTCTTCCTGCAGGTGGCCCCCTTTACTGGCTCTCAGGACATCCTGGGGGAGGGGTGGGTTGATGTCCTTACTTTGAGCTGAGGACTGTGAAAGTTCAGAGGGAGTCACTGTTACCTGCCAGGGCCCCTCGGCAGAGCAGGGATGGGGGCCCAGGTGGGTCTGATGAGAGCACTTTCCTTCCTAAAGGGCTTCCCAGACTCCAAAAGCAGAGAAGGAACAGGTGCTGGCCCTGGGGGCTCTTCTACTTTTTCTTGCTGACTTCTGTTCCTAAAAATGGGCCAGGCGTGGGTATTTTGAACTAGATGAGAACATGGCTTAATTTGTGTGACCTCCCTCACCCCTATTACCCTCCCAATCAGGCTCCTAAACTCTGGGGCGTCTTTATTTGGCCGCCTGCTGGGTAGCAGGGATTTAATAAACAGACAGTATGGGGCCATCTGTGAGCCAGGGAATCCGCGGCCATTGGCCCCTTCCTTCCTCTCCTCCTAATTTCCCACTAACCTCACGACAGTTCATTCCGCGCATGGTTGCTGAGGGCACACTTGGTACCAGGCAGAGGGTCAGGTCCCAGCTAAATGGAACACAGGAGGCGTGCTGGGGAGGCCAGGCCCTGCTGTGGGATGGCAACGTGCTGAGACAGGTGCCCTGGGTATCAGAGTCACAGGAAGGGCAGGGAGGCGGGGAAGAGAGTGATCGCACCTGCGTGAGAAGGCTGCGGGGCACAGTCACTTAACTCATGGGCATCGCGGGCCCAGTGAGTGCCCAGGCGCAGGTAGCGGGTGAGCCCAGGACGGGTTGCCTAGGCGCATCCTCACAGGGAGACAGACAGAAAACGGGGAAGCAGACCATCACGTTGACAGACCATGTTATCCTAAGTGCAAAGGACACAGAGAAGAGGGACGAGTCAGAGAATGAATGGGTGGGGGGTAGACTCTAGATTCAGTACGAGGAGGCCGAGACTAGAGATGGGCGCGTCCCCCGCCCCACCCTGTGCGAAGGAGGGACCAGGGCTAGCAGGGTGCCCAGAGCTCACGGGACATGGGGGCCGTCCAGGCGGAGCGAAGGACTCAAGCGTGGAGTTGAGGACCCTTGTGGCCGGGGGCCAGGCTGGAGAGGGGAGCAGGGCACAGGTGATTGACGGGCGCTGGGGAGGCCTGCAGAAGAGCGTGGACTCGAGCCGGATGACTGGGAGTCTCTGAAGTTCTTAGGGGGCAGGGGCATGGCCAGTGGGGGGCATTATAGAGCCCATGGGCAGGGGCAGGGAGATGAGCTGGGAAACCATTCAGTCTCAGAGAGCGAGAGCACGCTAGGCTCACTAGAAGAGCACAAGTGCCAAGCCCCGCAGTGAAAACGAGCTTTTGCACGTTGGAGGCAGCCCGGTGGGGTCCCCGGAATAGCCTCTCCCCTCTGGTGACCCTTGAGACCTAGTGAGGGAGGTCTGGCCCACAGGGACACAATGCCCCCTCCACCACTGGGAATGTCTCTGGGTCCCTGCCCTGCAGCTGTCCTGCTGCCCAGCGCTCTCCCCCTGCTCCAGGCCCCAGGCCTCGCCATCACTGAATTTGTCCTCACCATAGACAGTGAACAGCGTTCAAGTCCTCCCCGCCACACCCTAACCCTCAATCTCCCACCTTCCCTTCTGCTGCTGTCACTGTGAAGCTGTGATAAAAACCTCCTTGGGTTGGAGAAGCCCCTGGAGACCAGAGGCCTCCCCCTGCAGCTCTCCCTTCTCTCCTGAGCACCCAGAAGACCAGAGAAGAGGCCAGAGCCTGGTCCACCTCAGCGGACCACCTTCCGGCCCCTCCTCCAAACCAAATCTGTTCACGAAAATGGATCCCTGTTTTCACAAGGTCATGTCCCGCCTCCGAGAAGCGGATGCTAGGATTCGCTTTGTTCCTCCACCTCTGCAAAGAGAGGCCGTGAGGCTGGAGGAGTGAGCAGAGGGCTCTGGAAAGACAATTCCAGAAAGCGCTCTGTCTCACTTCCTTCCCCTTCTGGGCTCTTTCTCTGCCAGGATGACAAATTGTTCACATTTCTGAGATGTATTAAACTGAAATAAGAAATATGTTCATCATTATGCACACAAAAATATATGGCTGTGCATCAGACAAAGAGTTAGAAAATGTCCCCCTGTGACTTAACTTCTTCGCGTTTCTGCCACCCATTTTATCATGGTGATAATTAACGCCACAGGTAAACATACACAATAACTTTAAGGCCACTGCCAGCCACAATTCATATTTCTGTGTGGAAATATCATGGGATCGTCTGCTCAGGCTTTCCCAAAGCTGCAGTCCAGGTGCTGCGGGCCACGTTTCCTCCTGAAGTTTCTGGGTAGGAGTCAGCTGCTGAGCTCATTTGTTCCTTCCTTGCCGTGTAGCACAGAGATCCCTGTTTTCTTGCTCCCTGTCAGCACCAAGGGTGGCCCCCAGCATCCCTTTGGGAGGCTGGCGCTCTCCATCAGTAGCTCGCACAGTAGCTCTTTGCTTCTTCCTGGTCCAGCCCAGCTGGAGCGCGGCCCTCTCGTGTCTTTTTCTACCTTCCTTTGCCACCAGCCAGGGAAAGTCTCATGATTTCAGGAGCTCATGGGATTCGATGAGGCTCCCCCAGATAATCTCAGGTAACCTCCCTTTATTCATGTCAATTGGGCCCCATAACATAACACAATCACTGGAGTGATATCTCATCACATGCTGACATCCAGGGGTCGGGGGGGGGGGACATTTTCCTGGGAGTCATCATTCTGACCTTCCATGCCCTTTTCTCAAAATTCTGCACTGACTGAAATTTGTAATTATTCATTTTCTTCCTCTTAAAAAAAACTTGTTTGTTTCCTGCATTTTTATTTGACTCCAATCTCTATGAGGACAGTAAATGTATCTTCTTGTTCACTGCTATGTCCCCAAGTCTAACATGGTGCTTGGCATATAACAAGCATGACAATATTTGTGAAATGCATGAATGAGTGAAGGAATGAATGAATGATGGTCTACATGACTCGCACAGGGCCAGGTGGTAGGTCTTAAATCAGATTGACATGTTAGGATGCACAAGACTGAAAGGTTAAAAGAGATGAAAGTCACGGAAAAGTGATGGGGCCAAATTGGTGTAGTTGGGAGGGTGCCTGGGGGCAGTGGGGCATTTTTGGAATGGATTCTGGGCAGACTCCTGCCTCTACCCACCAGCCTCCAGGGGTATCCTTTGAAAATTAAATCCAATGTCTTTATCTCTGCTGCAAACCCTTCTGTGGGGCTTCCCCCTATACTTAGACTCAATTCTGAAACCCCAGGCCACCATGGTCCTTCACACACTGCCCAGAACACTGTTCTCCCCGCCTTCTACCTCTGGACCCTTACAACGGAGCTCCAGCCACAGTGGCCTCCCTGCCTTTCCTCCAAGCCGGAGCCCCTCTTCACGTTCAGGACTTTCTAGTGGCCCTCCCTCCCACAAGAGCCCTCCTCCATGGCCACATTCTCCTCCACGGAGGGCTCAGGGCAAAGGCCCCCTCCTCAGCGAGGCCTTCGCACCACCTCATCTATGTTTATTGCAGTATTGAGCATGATATCCAAGGTACAGAAACAACCTAAATGTCCACTGATGGATGGATGGATGGATAAAGACAGTGCGGTACTTACATACGATGGAATATCATTCAGCCTTGAAAGAGAAGGAAATCCTGCCGTATGTGACAACACGGATGGATCTTCTGCTCAGTGAAATAGGCAAGTTGCAGAAGGACAAACCACTGTATGATTCCACTGATCTGAGGTACCTAGACTAGTCAGATACATAGAAGGTGGGCACAGAATGGTGGCTGCCATGATCTGGGGGAGGAAGAAATGGGCAGTGCTGCTCAGTGGGTACAAAGTTTCACTGAAGCAAGATGAATCCGTTTTAGAGTCTCTATAACAATGTGCACAATATGGTACCAATATTACTCACTTAAACATGTGTTTAAGAGGGTAGATCTCATGTTGTGTCCTGACCATAATAAAATTTAAAAAAAAATCCAAACCATCCCCGCATCTCTCCCTGCTCCCCACTTGGTTTTGTGATTCTCCAAGGCCTCTAGTGCTTTCTGACAGCGTATTTTATGTTTGTGTGTTTCCTCTTTGCCTCCCCAACCAGAAACAAGATCCAAGAGGGGAGGAAGTTCTGCTGCATCCTCAGTGCTCAGGACAGTGACTGGCCTAGCACAGGGAGGAGCTGATCGGTGAGTGGACTCAGTCATGAGCCTGATGTTTCCTCCTGAGACACTCTAACTTCTCCAGGAGAGAGAGCAAATAATAATAATAACTAAACAACAACGACGTCAGTCACCATGGCCATGGATTAGGTACCCGTGGGCTACATACACTTCCAGACACTTGTGTTTCACTTCTGAGCCCAGCTGGCAGGGTGACGGGCACAGCCTCCTCTCGCGAATACAGAAACGGAGGCTTGGTTGTTGAGAAACTTGCCAGAGCTGTTCACCTGACTTCAAATCTAGGTCTGTCTTCTTCTAGAAACTTGTGTTTTCTTCTACATATCCCAGCCTGAAACATGACTTTAAAAGTTTCTTTTTTAGCGTGAAAATGCTCCAATTTCTGAAAACTGGGTTGCAATTGTCTGCTGAAAAATCAAATGCTGGGTTCCTGGCAACTCAGAATCTCCTTCCTCCTGGGTCTTGCCCTGTGTCCCATTCAGGGTAATTCAGCCAAAGAGACTGTGTCACTAGCTAATGGTACGATCCTGCCAAAGCCACTTAACCAATTCCCGAGTCAGTTTCTTGCCCTGGGTGTGAACCTCAGGCCCCAGGCTTCCCTGTTTTAGAAGTTGGGTCAGTTACACCAACATCAATCATTCCTTCCCTCTGCGGAGTCCCCTCCTACGATTCCTGAGCACCGTAGGGTGACGTGATGGCCCACATCCAGGGATCTTCCCTGTCTGTCCTCATCTTCTCAGTTGGCAGCTTCTCAAGCCGTATGCTTCTATTTTCCAGGTGAGGGAAGCGCGGTTCAGAGGTTAACTTGTTCTGTCTCAGAGTGTGTAAAGGTTGAACCACTCCCTGATTGTGAAGCCAGTTAAATGACATGCAGTGGATCAAAGACAACCAGAAGTAATATCATTAAACATGGCAGCAATTATACTTCCAGGAATGTATTCCTCATCAGCAAAGATATATTCCCAAGAAAGTTCAGATCGGCGCTATTTACAAAAGAATTGGCAACAGTCAAAATGTCCAACACTAGGGGATCGGATGAAACAAATGATGGAAAGTCATTCAAGTGATAATATAGAGTTACGCTCAGTACCATGTAGAGACACCCAGGCTGTACTGTTAAATGGGAAAAAAAATAAAGCAGATTAGCAAGCAGGGCTCCCCGCTTCTCTTTCCAAAAATCTTTATTGAAGAGATGATTTTGGAGCTTTCACAATATTTTCTGTTCATTCAAGTATGTTCTGTCGGGTACAGACCCAGGCACATCCTATTTTGTAAAATGAGAACATACTCTTTACACATACCATTCTGTAGCTTGATTTTTTTCACCTAACACTGTGTCTTGGGCACCTGTCAATGTCAGTTCCTTTAGATCGACCTTATTCTGTTCATGGCCCCATTGCTTTCCATCTTTTCTCTAATTCCACACACATTAGATGCCCATCACATGCCAGGAAGAGCTTCACTAAGCTTGATGGAAGGATAGTAATTTCCATCATGATTCCGCCATGGACAGATGGCTATTCCCACTTTTTTATTCACTTTTGGCATGCTGCGATAAACATCTTTGTATGTATATCCCATTCTGTTCTCTACCTGTTTGTGAATTAGGTAAGAAGGGTCCTAGAAGTGGCCCCAGGTGGTTAAGGATGTGTACAACTTATTTTCTGATAGATATATTTTTCTTGGATATCTTAAATGTTAGAGCCCAATAAAGAAATATGGGGGCTTCCCTGGCGGCGCAGTGGTTGAGAGTCCGCCTGCCGATGCAGGGGACACGGGTTCGTGCCCCGGTCCGGGAAGATCCCACATGCCGCGGAGCAGCTGGGCCCGTGAGCCATGGCCGCTGGGCCTGCGCGTCCGGAGCCTGTGCTCCGCAACGGGAGAGGCCACAACAGTGAGAGGCCCGCGTACCACCAAAAAAAAAAAAAAAAAAAAAGGAATATGGACTTTACCCTGTACAGGGCAAGAGCCACAGGGGGGCTTTGGAGATGGGAGGCTGATTTATAAACCAGAGTTTTAGGAAAGAGGGAAAAGTCAGGGAGTCGCACGTGTGCAGTGTCTAGTCTGCTCAGCACTTCCAGAGCTGGTTATGCCCAGCCCACAGTGACAGGTGCTCCATGAATATGCTTGATGTGAATGAATGAATGACGATACGGAGTGTCCTGTCATCCCCATTGTAAATATGAGAAAACAAACGGGTTTACGACTCCCTCCACACCCCGCTGCCAGGGAGCGCTTGCTGCTGCCCCGAGGTCAATCTGCATCCACACGTGGGCAGCTGGGAGTGGGAGGGCACCAGGGCCAGGAGCCCAGTGAGGATGGACCGCTCACAGGGTTGCCATCTGGTGATGGATGGCTGTGGAGCGAGAGCTCGAAACGCAGGACAGAGGAGTAATGGCCGTCTGAACTTTCCAGAGACAGTCCTGGCTGCATGGAATGCCATGATCTGTCCCTGTTGTTCAAGAAAAACAACTCCACTTTCCTAAATTACAACTGTTTGTATTATAGGGATTACGCATCCTCCCCCATCGGCTCGGCAAGCATCCATTGCGCTGGGCCTGCGACTTTGCAGCATCAATTCTGCTGACAAACTGCCTGTGTTCACACGCCCAGCCTGGCTTTGCGCTCACCCACCTTTGCTGGGAGCGAGAAGGGTGCCGACAAATATTTACAGAGTGAAAGTAAACTGCGCGGGAGCCTGAACAACGGATTAGCCCGGCCCTCAGGCTATCTGGATGAGGAAAGGGTTGGAAGGGGCCCCCTTTTGTTTGCAAGGGTTGGGGAGGGGGGCCCATACATGGTCTTGGAGGGAGGCCTTGAAGTCCGAGCATCACCCCCGACAAGGACACAGGGCAGAGTTGGGAGACTTCACGTTGAATCCCTGTTCTGCTACTTACTTGGCTGCATGACCCTGGATGACACACCCATCATCCCCTAGGTCCTGTATTGTGGCACCTGTACCGTGGGTTCAAGGATGTAGTTCAAGGGTGACTAAAATGTAGTTTCCTAACATAAATGAGATCCCTTCTGTGAAATTAGCCGCCAGTGCCAGCACTTAGTAGGTGCTCAGAGAAGCTAGTCATTGTCGTCTGTTGAGCCGTATAGTCTTAGGAGAGTGGTCTGCATGTGGGGTGCAGGTGGCGCTGAGAGTGAACAAGGAGATGCGTGTGGGTACAGAAGAAATGCAGGCAGCCCCAGGCTAACACGCATGACTCAGTGATTGGTGCCCACTCTTGGCCCTGCTCTCAGGTAAGGCATCTGCAATTTTCACCCTCTGCGGGGTCAGGGTTAGTTAGGTGAGCGCTGGGAAACTGCCTGCTTCTTGGAGTTTCGGAATTTCTGTTTGTTCTCATTCAGTTGCATAAGACGTACATTTCACGATCTATTTGTGCTTTATTGTGACATTTCAGACCACTTAAAACACTGCTTTTCTTTAACTTTGCTTTTACACGACCCTATATTTTATGTGGTCAAATCTGGGGGGCCCCTACTTATCTCCTTACTGTAGATTTTTAATTGTGTTTCACTTTCTGTTTATTTTTTAATGACTTTTTTTTTTAAAAGAGCAGTTTTAGGTTCCCAGCAAAATTGAGAGGAAGGTACAGAGATTTCCCACATATCTCCTGCCCCACACATGCACAGCCGCCCCATTACCAACATCCCCACCAGAGTGGTGTTTTGTTATAAGTGATGGACCTGCTTGGACCTATAAGATCACCCAAAGTCCACAGTTTATATTAGGGTTTACTCTTGGTATTGCATGTGCTATGAGTTTGGATATAGGTATAATGGTGTCTATCCATAATTACAACATCATACAGTGTTTTCTCTGCCCTAAGAATCTTCTGTGTCCCACCTATTCATCTCCCGCCACACTACTGCCAACCACTGATCTTTTTATCTGGCTCCATGGTTATGCCTTTTCCAGAGTGTCATGTAGTTGGAATCATACAGTATGTAACCTTTTCAGATTGGCTTCTTTCACGTAGTAATATGCATTTAAGCTTCCTCCATGCCTTTTCATGGCTTGATAGCTCATTTCTTTTTAGTGATGAATAATATTCCATTGTCTGGATGGACCACAGTTTATTTATCCATTCACCTACTAAAGGACATCTTGGTTGCTTCTAAGTATTGGCAATTATAAATAAAGGTACTATACACATTAATGTGTAGTTTTTTGTGTGGACATAAGCTTTCGGCTCCTTTGGGTAAATACCAAGGTGTACAGTTGTTGGACCATATGGTAAGAGTATATTTAGTTTAGTAAGAAGCCACCAAACTATCTTCCAAAGTGGCTTTACCATTCTGCATTCCCACCAGCAGTGAATGAGAGTTCCTGTTGCTCCACACCCTCACCAGCATTCGGTGTTGTCAGTGTTCTGGTATAATAGATATATAGTGGTATCTCATTGTTGTTTTAATTTGCATTTCCTTGATGACAGATGATGTGAAGCATCTTTTCGTATGCTTATTTTCCATCTATAGATCTTCTTTGTTGAGGTGTCTGTTAAGATCTTTGGCCCATTTTTTAATCAGGTTGTTTGTTTTCCTGCCGTTGGGTTTTACGAGTTCTTTGTATATTTTAGATAACGGCCCTTTATCAGATGTATCTTTTGCAAGTATTTCCTCCCACTCTATGGCTTGTCTTCTCATTTTCTTATCATTGTCTTTTGCAGAGCAGAAGTTTTTAACTTTAACAAAGTCCAGCTTATCAATTTTCTCTTTCATGATTCGTGTCTTTGGTGTTGTAACTAAAAATGCATCACCCTACCCAAGATCATCTTGGTTTGCCCCTATATTATCTTTTAGGATAGTTTTGCAGTTTAAATTTATGTGCATGATCCATTTTGAGTAAATTTTTATGAAGGGTGTGAGATTCATTTTTTTGCATGTGAATGTCCAGTTGTTCCAACACCAATCATTGAAAAGACTATGATTGACCCATTCTCTTGTCTTCTGTCAAAGATCAGTTGACTATATTTATGGGTCTATTTCTGGGCTCTCTATTCTGTTCCAGTGATCTATTTATCTATTCTTTCACCAGTACCACACTGTTTTGATTACTGTAGCTTTATAGTAAGTCTTAAAGTTGGGTAGTGTCAATCCTCCAGTTTTATTATTCTTCAGTATTGTGTTGTCTCTTCTGGGTCTTTTGCCTCTCTATATAAACTTTAGGTCAGTTTATTTTTATAACAATCTTAAAAGTTTTATTTGGGGGATGTCTTATAATATTTAAAATACATTTGTAATCAGAGACACACCCATACATAGTTTATAAAATAAAATACACTAATGAGATATATGCTCCATTCTCCATGAATGGGGTGCCTTTTGGAGAACACCGTTCTGGAATATCAGAAAAGGCCATAGCAAATTTAGGCAACTCACTTTCCAATTTTAACGAGCTTCAGATTTGACTGACACGCCCCCAGAGGTTCTGGCTCCAAGATTTGGGGTAAAACCCGTCACCTGCTTTTTGACAAATCCTTGCATGAATCTGCTGGATGATTTCTTGCACCACCCTTGGAGGACCCATGCACCAATTTATCCCTTGCCTTTATAGAGGCAGAAGCAGACGTTGGAAGGGGTAGTGCCCTGTCTGAGGTCACAGGGCTAGGAGGTAGCAGGTGACACTGGGACCCAGGGCTCAGAGTCTGAGTTTGCAAAGATACGGTCCAAGTACCTCATCCCTTCTCTTAGCTCTGTGGCCCTGGCACATCCTTCAGGGTGCCTACCCAACCGTCCTCACTGCTCTTTGCCCTGTGGAATCTCTTCTTTGCTTACAGCATTAGTGGATCACAGAGGATCAAGTGGCTTTTCCTCCTGGATAACTACTGTTTTTGTAAGAGAAGCCTTCTGAGAATCACAGATCTCATTATAAGGAATTATGTCCCCACCCCGACCCTCCCTTGAGCTTCTGTGCTATTTGTCTGTGGATTTCTTTTAACAGTGGCATCTGGTCTTCGGAATCACCTGGGAAAATTGAAATGAGATTCAAAGCCCCCAGCTCCCACAATTCCAATTTAGAAGGTCTGCTTCACTTAATCCTCACACCCTCCTTGAGAGTTAGGAGAAACTGGAGGCTCAGAGAGGTTGAGTCACTCACCCCAGTCCTCACAGCTGGAGAATAGCAGGTCCAGAATCGAGCCTGAGTCTGAGTTCTTTTACACGTCAGGAGGCCACAGCACACACAGCCAGCCTCCTGAAGAAGGAGTCCCACTTTTTTTTTTTTTTTTTTTTTGCGGTACGCGGGCCTCTCACCGTTGTGGCCTCTTCCGTTGTGGAGCACAGGCTCCGGACGCGCAGGCTCAGCAGCCATGGCTCACGGGCCCAGCCGCTCCGCGGCACGTGGGATCTTCCCAGACCGGGGCACGAACCCGTGTCCCCTGCATCGGCAGGCGGACTCTCAACCACTGCGCCACCAGGGAAGCCCAGGAGTTCCACTTTTAAAAAGAAGTGGCTACAAAACACATATTGTAGGTGAGGCCCAAGGTCAGCACCACAATAGCCAGGAAGACTGAGTTCTGGCACGAAGGTTAGCATGAAGGGTCAGCTGGTGTTAAGACCCCTCCTGTGTCCAGTTAGGAGCAGACTCAGGGCCTGGTCTGAGCTGAGGTTGCAGGTGGAAGTCGGGGACCAGGGAAGGGAGAGCTGAAGGGGATGGAGCCAGGTGGCTGGACGTGACGGTGGAGACCTTCCTTGCTGTCCTGACTGCCAAGAGTGGGAGGCTGGTGAGATTGGGACATGGAATCAGGGGGTGCGATTTTAAGGCATGACCAGATCTGGTTAGGGGTAGAACCAATGAAACGCTTCCAACCTGGGAGGAAAAGTGCTGTTAGGAAAGACTTTTCTAATGACAGGTCAGCTGCTCTGCTCCAAAACCCAGGCCCCTCAGAGCACTTCCGAGGCCTGCTGCCCTCCCAGCCCTCACTTGCTCCACCACCAAAGCCCAGCCCAGCCCAGCTTTCTACACCCACAGCCCTGTCCCCTCCGTGACATAAGCACCTTTCCTCTCCACTGATGCAAGATCACCTGATCCCGTCAACCTGGGAAATGACCTTCAGATTCAAAGCCAGTGGGATGAGGCCAAAGCCGGGGCGGGGGGGGAGTTGCAGTGGGAAAGTGGAGGCCCCACGAACCAGAGGGTAGACACTGACTGCACGCTCAAGGCAAGAAGTGTCCCTCTTTTCTCCATACTTAAAGGCGCCCTTCTTTCTCTGGGTACAACACGGTGAGTAAGCCCGGGATTGCAGGCCGGACAGGGCACTCATGCTTCGTGTCGGCCATAATGAGGGGTTTTCAGTGGGCCACGGGCCTCACAGCACGGGGTTCACGTGGCTAAAGACACTTTGTTGGGGAGGGGGCAGAGGTTTCTGGGACTTTCTCAGAAAACAGTTCAACAGGCAGCCTGTGCCCTTAGAGAAGGCCAGCCTGGCTGGGGCCCCCGGCAGCTTCCCAGAAGAGCCCGTGTCCCGGGTGGCTGGTGAGCCCTGCTGCAGCTGGGCAGGGCCTGTGTGGGCCAGGGGCCGGGGCTGGATGGGGCAGGAGAACTGAGCTGCATCCTCGCTTTCACGCCACCTCACTGCTCTGGCCTCTGTCTCCACACCTGTAAAAGGAGAGTTAAAAGAAAATCCTCCCAATTCCCTTTCAACTTTAAAACATGCTGCTCAGGATTGGCTACATTTCATGCAGGACCTAGCTCAGAATGAAAATGTAGGG